>NC_137355.1:1202500-1305000 GCF_965287045.1 Carcharhinus amblyrhynchos
GCTTCCTATGAGATAGCCAATCCTCAATCCAGGCTAACACTTTCCCCCCAACTCCGTGTACCTTAATCTTCTGCAGCAACATGTTGTGAGGCACCTTATTGAAAGCCTTCTGGAAATCTAAAAACACCACATCCACTGGTTCCCCTCTGTCAACCGCACTCATTACATCTTCATAAAAATCCAGTAAATTCTTCAAACACGACTTTCCCTTCATGAATCCATGCTGCGTCTACTTGATCGAACCAATCTTTTCCAGGTGTCCTGCTATTTCTTCTTTAATGATGGATTCCAGCATTTTCCCAACTACGGACATTAAGCTAACCGGCCTGTAGTTACACACCTTTTGTCTACTTCCTTTTTTAAACAGCGGTGTAACATTAGTTATTTTCCAATCAGCCGACACTTCCCCAGAGTCCAGTGAATTTTGATAAATTATAACTAACACATCGGTTTGAGCAAAGCAGTAAGAATACAACATTAAGCAGGAAAATGGAAGGGAGTGTCATTAAAACAGGCAAAGGCTGTTTTAGTTTTCAGATCGAATCACCTCTGGGTAATACATGTGAGGATGGAACAAGCAGGTTGGATATTTCTGTAAATGTCGACATGGAGTTTTCGGATTTCAAAAGAAAACCTGTTTGGATATTTCACCATAATTTACTGAACAAGTTAAGGCATGATGGCATTTGCTTCAGAAAGGCGTATGCTTCCCAGCAGGCAGCACCAAGTCAGGGTAAAGTAATTATCCTTATGTTGTGTGCAATGACAATATTCTTCTTCAATACATCTCCTCCCAGTGCCTTTCCCCAGGTCGTTGCCTTGGTTATAAAACTGTCTCCATCTGATCCAGCTCTTTGGGTTCCCAGTTACCAGCTACCCAGCTCTGACCCATGTTTTCACAGTCCTCAGATCCTCATTCTGCGAATTGTTTCCATATCTCTCCACTCCACTCACCCCTGTCCAGGTCTACACGTATCTCTGTTCCCCTGGTCACAATCCTCATCGCTGTATCTCTCAGTTCCCCTGCTCTGAATCTTAGTCTCTGTATCTGTTTGCTCTCGAGATCCTCGTCCCCCTCCTTGTCACTGTATGTCTATGCTCCCATAGTTACTTTCCGTGTTTACGTATTTCTGCTTTTAGCTGGTCCCTCGGTATGTCTCTGTGCCTCTTTCCTTCCGTTCTGTCAGTAACTCTCTTCTCTACTGTTTTCTCTATTTGGTTCCACATCTCTCTTATTCCCATGCCCATCTCCTTGGCTGTGTCTCACTGTTACCTCGACTCTTCCCATGGCTCCATATCCCTCTGCTACCCTAGTCTTGTCCTTGTCTCTATATCTCTCTGCTCTGCATCCCCACCCCAATCCCTCTCCTTGCCTCCATATTTCTGCACCCATGATCTCACGACTTTTTTCGTATATCTTCCTTTGTCATCCCTCTCCTTGTCTGCATATGTGTCTGTTCCCCTGGTCACACTCCTGGTCTCCATATGACTCTACTTCCCTGGTCCTCTCCTTGTCTCTTATTCCCCCTGCCCTGCTCCCTATCTTTGTCTCCGTATCTCTCTGCTCACCTGGTACCTCATTCTGTCTCTGTATCTCTCTCTGCTCCCCTGATCCCTCGCACGGTCTCCCGATCGCTCTGCTCACTTGATCGCTCTCCATTGGATTCTGGAGCTGATGCATTTTTATTCTACTGGTCAAATTCCTTGCTTTCTCAATATTTCTAACTGCCTCTGGAGTAGGATTGGGATTGGCTGCTATACTTTTCACCAGGCTCTGAAAGGATCGGGACTATGAGCTGAGCGGTGACGAGGCAGTGAAGGCACCAAATCCTGCCTCACTTTGCTCTATCCTCTGCTCTGCTTATTTCTCTCTTCCCCCATACCTCCCCTCACTCACCCTCTTTTTCTCACTCCATTCTCCTGGTTATCGAATTCAGGGAGATCACTGGAGAGGCTGAGAGAGTGAAATCGAATCCCACAAACACAACCTCATTAAAATGAATTCTAATTGCTCCCAGGCCAATTTAAACATCAAATGTATTCTTTACTTTTTGGCCAACGACACAGACAGTACTTGTTGTGGAACTGGAATGGAGACCAAGCTTATCTCTTTGTTCATTCCAGTCCTTATCTTCCATCCAACCTCCTGCTAATCCCATCCCTTCCCAGATATCATCCACTCGGGAGAGGCATCTTTGTTAATGTTCGATACATCCATCCCACAGACCTTAGCCCCTGACTGTTCAACTCAACTGTTAACTGAGAACAATCTTTCTCCATCCTTCTCACTCACATTGTCTGTTTCTGTTTCTCTCCCGCTCATTGTTCCCCATCCCCCTTGTTTTCCCTTCTTCCTGGTCCCAAATATCAGTTATTGGTGATGTGTAAAACTTTACCTGCATTTGTGCTGATCTGACTTTTCCTCTGTACCTTTTCTCTGTGTCTCTCCCTCTGTTTCTGTATCATTGTGTTAAGGTGATCACCATTGCAGCAAATCAATGTACAACAAAGCTTTACAAAAAACCTGATCACACTGGCTGAAAGTGACCCTAAGTGTTCAGAAATCTGTGTCCAATTTAAACATTTAGAAAACATTTTTTCCGAGCCCTGGGGGGTGCTTTACAGTTACAATTAATGAATGTTTTAAAGAGTATCTCCTGCGATGTTGCAGAAAGTTCTTCAGAGCAGAGCACAATCCCAGAAGCAGTGGTGAAATGAACCTACTGCAGTCACTGTGCTGGGGGTATACTGCAGGCCACCCAACAGCCCAAGAGAAGTGGAGGAATGGGTATGTTAGGAGATTCTGGATGGGTGCAGGAAAAAAAGGGTTGTTGCCGTGGGAGACTTTAATTTCCTTGGTATTGACTGGAAAGTGCTTCGGGCTGGGGGTCTGGGCGGGGAGGAATTTGTAAAATGCATACTGGAAGTTTCTTTGGAAGTATGTCAACAGCCCAATTAGAGACGGGGATATACTGGACCTAATTCTGGGAAATGAGCCCGGTCAGGTCATCAAAGTTTCAGTAGGGGAACATGTGGCAAATAGTGACGACAATTCTGTGAAAGTTTGGATAGTAATGGACAAGGATGAGTGTTGTCCTACAGGTAGGGTGCTGAATTGGGGGAAGGCGAACTATAGCCGGATTAGGCAGGAATTGGTGGCCGTTGATTGGGAGAGGCTGTTTGAGGATAAGCCTACGTCTGGAATGTGGGAGTCTTTTAAGGAACAGTTGATGGGGCTGCAGGACAGGCATGTGCCTGTAAAAAGGAAGGATAGGAAAGGTAGGACTCGAGAGCCGTGGATAACCAGGGAAATTGAGGATCTGATCAAAAAGAAAAGACAGGTGTATGTTAGGTTTAGGCAACTGAAAACAGATGGAGCTCTGGCCGAATCCAGGGAGACCAGGAAAGAACTCAAACGGGGAGTTAGAAGGGCAAGAATAGGTCTCAAAATGTTCTTGGCAGACAGGATTAGGGAGAATCCTAAGGCATTTTATTCATATGTTGGGAACAAAAGAGTTGTCAGGGAAAAAAAAACAGACCTCTCAGGGACCAAGGAGGGGAATTATTCTTAGAATCCAATGGAATAGGGGAGATCCGAAATGAATACTTTGCATCAGTAATCACAAAGGGAAGGGATATGTTGACTGGGAGTGGACACAGTAAGAAGTCTGACAACACCAGGTTTAAGTCCAAATGATTCATTTGAGAGTAAACTCAGAAGCTTTCGAGGTTAAACTCTTTGTCAGGTGAATGGAGAGTTCTGGCCTCAGACAGAGCATATAAAGCACAGACAGTTTACAGATTACTGATTAGAATGCCAGGGCCATCCCCACACCCCCACTTCTTGCCTTCAGACAACCATGCAATCTCAAACAGACCATTGTTCGCAGTAAACTACCCAGCCTTCAGGAGAACAGTGACCACAACACCACACAGCCCTGCCACAGCAACCTCTGCAAGACATGCCGGATCATCGACACGGATGATATCATCACACGTGAGAACACCATCCACCAGGTACACGGTACATACTCTTGCAACTTGGCCAACGTTGTCTACCTGATACGTTGCAAGAAGGGACGTCCCGAAGCATGGTACATTGGGGAGACCATGTAGACGCTACAACATCAGATGAATGAACATCGCTCGACAATCACCAGGCAAGACTGTTCCCTTCCTGTTGGTGAACACTTCATTGGTCACGGGCATTCAGCCTCTGACCTTCGGGTAAGCATTCTCCAAGGCGGCCTTCACGACACACGACAGCGCAGAGTCGCTGAGCAGAGACTGATAGCCAAGTTCCGCACACATGAGGAAGCTCTCGACAGGGAACTTGGGTTCATGTCACACTATCTGTAACCCCTGTGACTTGCCTGGGTTTGCAAAACCTCACTCACTGTACTGTCTGGAGACAATACACATCTCTTTAACCTGTGATCAGTGCTCCTTCCACACACATGGTCGGCCACTTTAAGAATTGAATAGCAGGTTCGGTGTAAAGATTCGCATTCTAATCGGTAATCTGTAAACTGTCTGTGCTTTATATGCTCTGTCTGAGGCCAGAACTCTCCATTCACCTGATGAAGTTTAACTTCGAAATCTTGTGAGTTTACTATCAAATAAATCGGTTGGACTTAAACCTGGTGTTGTCAGACTTCTTACTGCGTTTACCCCAGTCCAACACCGGCATCTCCACATCATGACTGGGAATGTCTCAGAGGGAAGTGTTGACCCGTTAGAGAGACTGTCCATTACAAGGGAGGAAGTGTTAGGTTTTTTAGGGAACATTAAAACTGACAAATCCCCAGAGCCTAATGGCATCTATCCTAGACTGCTCAGGGAGACAAGAGGTGAAATTGCTGGGCCTCTGACGGAAATCTTTGTCTCTTCATTGGACACAGGTGAGGTCCCAGAGGATTGGAGGATAGCAAATACGGTACCGTCACTTAAGAAGGGTAGCAGGGATAACCCGGGTAATAATAGGCCAGTGAGCTTGACGTCTGTGGTAGGGAAGTTGTTAATAGAACATAGAACATAGAACATTACAGCGCAGAACAGGCCCTTCGGCCCACGATGTTGCGCCGACCAGTTAAAAAACAATGACCCACTAACCTAAACCAATCCCTTTTCGTCCATAAACCTATCCACGGATCTCTTAAACGCCCCCAAACTACGCGCATTTACAACCGCAGCAGGCAGGGCATTCCAATCCCTCACCACCCTCTGGGTAAAGAACCTACCCCTGACATCCGTCCTATATCTACCCCCCCTTAATTTAAAGCCATGCCCCCTCGTGCTAGCTTTCTCCATCCGAGGAAAAAGGCTATCACTGTCCACCCTATCTAAACCTCTAATCATCTTATATGTTTCAATAAGATCCCCTCTTAGCCGCCTTCTTTCCAGCGAAAACAACCCCAAATCCCTCAGTCTCTCCTCATAGGACCTCCCCTCCATACTAGGCAACATCCTGGTAAACCTCCTCTGCACCCCCTCCAAAGCCTCCACATCCTTCCTGTAATGTGGGGACCAGAACTGCACACAGTACTCCAAGTGCGGCCGCACCAGAGTTGTGTACAGTTGCAACATGACGCTGCAACTCCTAAATTCAATCCCCCAACCAATAAACGCCAAGACACCGTACGCCTTCTTAACAACCCTATCTACTTGATTCCCAACTTTCAGGGATCTGTGTACACATACACCTAGATCCCTCTGTTCATCCACACTATTCAAAGTCCTCCCGTTAGCCCTATACTCAACACATCTGTTATTCCTACCAAAGTGAATTACCTCACACTTCTCCGCATTAAACTCCATCCGCCACCTCTCGGCCCAGCTCTGCAACCTGTCCAAGTATTCCTGCACACTATGACACCCTTCCTCACAATCTACCACACCTCCGACTTTGGTGTCATCAGCAAATTTACTAATCCACCCAACTATACCCTCATCCAGATCATTAATAAAAATTACAAACAGCAGTGGCCCCAAAACAGATCCCTGAGGCACACCACTCGTAACTGAACTCCATGACGAATATTTACCATCAACCACCACCCTCTGTCTCCTATCTGCTAGCCAATTCCTGATCCAATTTCCTAGATTACCCTCAATCCCATACATCTGCATTTTCTGCAGAAGCCTACCATGGTGAACCTTATCAAACGCCTTACTAAAATCCATATATACCACGTCAACTGCCTTACCCCCATCCACCTCTTTGGTCACTTTCTCAAAAAACTCAATAAGGTTAGTAAGGCACGACCTTCCCGCTACAAAACCATGCTGACTATCTCCAATCAATTCATTACTCTCCAAATAACTATAAATCCTATCCCTAATAATTTTTTCTAAAACCTTGCCCACAACAGAAGTGAGACTCACCGGTCTATAATTGTTGGAGAGGATACTTCGAGATAGGATGTATGTGCATTTAGAACGGAACAATCTCGGTAGTGATTGTAAGAGGGAGGTCGTGACTTACAAATTGGGTGCAGTTTTTTGAGGAGGTGACAAAAGCGGTTGATGAAGGAAGGGCCATGGATGTCGTCCATATGGATTTCAGTGAGGCGTTTGACAAAGTCCCTCGTGGCAGGTTGGTGAAGAAGGTTAAAGCTCATTGGATACAAGGAGAAGTGGCAAGATGGGTAGAGAGCTGGCTTGGTCACAGGAGACAGAGGGGAGCAGTTGAAGGGTCTTTTTCCAGCTGGAGGTCTGTGACCAGTGGTGTTCCGCAGGGATCTGTCCTGGGACATCTGCTGTTTGAGATATATATCAATGTTTTGGAGGAAGGTGTAACTGGTGTTAACAGCAAATTTGTGGATGACACGAAGATGGCTGGACTTGCGGATAGCGATGAACATTGTCGGACAATACAGCAGGATATAAATAGGCTGGACAATTGGGCGGAGAAATGGCAGATGGAATTTAATCCAGATAAATGCGAAGTGATGCATTTTGGAAGAACTAATGGAGGCGGGGTAGTTATACGATAAATGGCAGAACCATCAAGAGTTTAGAAACACAGAGGGACCGAGGTGTGCAAGTCCACAAATCTTTGAAGGTGGCAGCACAGGTGGAGAAGGTGGTGAAGAAGGCATGTGATCTGCTTGCCTTTATAGGACGGGGTATAGAGTATAAAAGGTGGAGTCTGATGTCGGAGCTGCGTGGAACGTTGGCTAGGCCACATTTGAAGTACTGTGTCTAGTTCTGGTCGCCGCACTACCAGAAGGACATGGAGGCTTTAGAGAGAGTGCAGGGAAGGTTCACCAGGATGTTGCCTGGTATGATGGGTCTGAGCTATGAGGAGAGATTGGGCAAACTGGGGTTGTCCTCCCTGGAAAGACGGAGAATGAGGGGAGACCTAATGGAAGTGTACAAAATTATGAAGGGTATAGACAGTGTGAACAGTGGGAAGCTTTTTCCCAGGTCGGAGGTGACGATTACGAGGGGTCACAGGTTCAAGGTGAGAGGGGCGAGGTATATCAGATATCAGAGGGACGTTTTTTACACAGAGGGTGGTGGGGGCCTGGAATGCACTGCCAAGTAGGGTGGTGGAGGCAGACACGCTGGCATCGTTTAAGACTTACCTGGATAGTCACCTGGATAGTTACAGAGAGAGATTGAACAGGTTAGGACTTTATTCCCTGGAGTGTAGAAGAATGAGGGGAGATTTGATAGAGGTGTATAAGATTTTGATGGGTATCGATAGAGTGAATACAAGCAGGCTTTTTCCACTGAGGCGAGGGGAGAGAAAAACCAGAGGCCACGGGTTAAGGGTGAAAGCAGAAAAGTTTAAAGGGAATATTAGGGGGGGCTTCTTCACACAGAGAGTGGTGGGAGTGTGGAATGAGCTGCCGGATAAAGTGGTCAATGTGGGGTCACCTTTAACATTTAAGAAAGACTTGGACGGGTTCATGGATGAGACGGGTGTGGAGGGACAAGGTTCAAGTGCAGGTCAGTGGGACGAATGGTTCAGCACACACGGCATCAGGAATTTCGTTATGTTGGGAAAACCAAGGGACCTCCCAGCCAGTTTCACCCACCTGAGGAAAAAAGTTATTAATACATCAGCCAAACACAAATGTTCTCTGGATGCATGAATACAGGTCAGACTGTGAGATGGTGCATATGAAGTTTATGATAGATTCCACCTGGAGCAAAGTGGAGAAATTGAATTATTAAGAACATTCTAAATGCGAATGGAGATGGGGATGTTAATATCTGAACACTGAGACTCAACAGAAACAGCAACAGCAAACAAAGGGACGAGAGGAGAAATATAGTTAAACATTCTTATCTAATTATTAACTGGTTATTGAGATTTACCTGGGACTCCAATAATGGCCAGGATGGGATAGTAAAGGTACTGGAAAATGTAAATTACATATTGGATCCGATGAACTGGCCTTATCCACCAGCTATTTTCATGAAGCCTGTCAATCCAATAGGACAAAGCTCTGTCCATTGCTGTAATATTCCACCAGATTGTTCTCAGACTCTGAACCATTGCCGTATCATTCAATTGTGTTAATCCCAGATTCTGATCAATTGCTGTAACATTCCAATCCATTGTCATTCGATGCTGATGCATTGTTGTGACACTCCAGTCTATTGATCTGAGATTCTGACCGATCCTCTCCTTGTCACTGGCGCCGCTAAACTTTATGAGCTGGAGGTGAAGCTTCTGCGAACACTATCAGCTAACACGTGAATAGGAACCCCTTCTTAACAGGAGATAGAAAGTCTCTTGTGACATCATGAGTATCTACGGAGATTAACATAATTACAGCGACTAAACAAACAAGCTCAGTTAACCCCTTTTTTCAAATACTTTTTATTCCTCATAAAGTAGATAATTTTCCCGGATTTGATGGATGCAGGAGGCTTTCTGAATGCAAAAATTGTGGAAGTTTTGGGGCTGCTGCCCATAACACATCAATGATTCTTGGGTGTAAATGTGTTGCTGTGTGTCATCGTTGTGAGTCTGAAATGGTTTTATCATTACTCAGACCTGTCAAAGGCTAATATGTTTGTTGTTAAATTTGTGGTCAGCCTGATGCTTTTCCCCCTTTTTTAACTGACAATGTCTGGGTGACAAGATGGCTCCAGATAATCACAAGCTTGTTTCTGGACTTTTGTTAACTGTTGAAGAGAAAGGCAAACACGTGGAATGTCGAGCTCATTGGATTCGAGAAACATTCTAGTCACGCCAGCACAATGTTTTAGCAGATGGGAAGTCTGTCTCAGACAGACCTACACCATGGCAGCTGTTTGTATATATTATATTCTTTAACCTGGTGCTAATGGTGTAAACATTCCCTTTCCAGCACGCAATGTCTTTTCATCAGGAATCTCCTTTCAGCAACTTGACATCAGCAGAAGATTAAAAGGAACCATGAAAGTCAAGAATTCAAGATTCCAGATTTGGAAAATAAGTACTTTATCCCATATCAGGAAGGAGTGATGTGAGAGATGACAAATTAACTGCCCATGAGCTGCTAGGAATTGGAATATTTCCCTGTGGGAATGAACTCGGGCAGTTACTATTGAAGATCTGAAGAAAATGGACTCCAGGCAGCGGCCTGTCAAACCAGAAAGCAGATAGAAGCAGAAATAACTCTATGTACACTTCAAAATTGTGACCAACTGGAACATTGGAACAGAACAAATTCAACAATGCTCCAAAAATGTGTGGTGATGTCCCACAGAATTGATCAGCGAGCTGGAGTTACAGCATTACCTGACCATTCCTCACATGACAGTCGTGTTACAATAAAGGGAGGATCCTTTATCCCGTTCACCAGCACGGTGGCCAACACCATATTGGATCTTACGCTGAACCGAAAAGTCTGCTGCTCTGCAGATATATTCGTTATGGAGGCAGGCGAGATTCCACACAGAAGGACATCTGTCATTCCAGCTCAGAAAGGTTGGCCCAAGTTCAGGAGCCAACTGCCCAACTATCGCTGTACAGACTAAGAACTCACAGCAGTGGAAGTTGAAACCTCCCAATTGTGATCGACCCTGAAAGGGAACCCTCAAAACCATGCAAAGACAATTAATATTTTCCATTCTCCTGATCATTGGCCAAGCCCCAGTCCCTGGGCTCGAGCAACTGAAGTTCCTCGTTACCCAAGTGAATAGCAGGTTCTCATCTTGACAAGGCAACGCATGATCCCAGGGCTGAGATATCTCAAAGTGAAATGTGCAGCATCCTTCTGTGCATTGTGCAGAACAGCCTAACCTGCACACGACCACTGAGTGCTCATCAACCTAGACCCCTTCGACACCACATCAGTGATTTGGCAAACCTGATCCCCACCTGGGGACAGTGAGATCAGAGTTTGTGCATGAAATGGACATCCTCAAACAGATGGATCATAAATACTCTGCAAGCCTCCCAACATTTGCAAATGCCAGAATTTGGTTCTTTCAGATGTCTGAACCAGGATTTAAACCTCAGAAAGAGGATGCAGTGGGGAAAGACCATTTCCCCTGCTGAATGTGTGTTTTATATGCTGTTATGAATGGACCAATTCCTGCACAGAACTGCAACTCATATCCCACCTTCCATGAGTCAATATGAGAATTTAAATTATTTTCATTCACTACAGGGAACGTGTTTGATTTCAAAACCTAAAAATAACACTTGAATATCGCACCCGATCGCAAAAACACTCCAGCCAAGCTAACAGAATGGCTTCAAAAATGTAACTTCTGCCACCACCACTTGTGAACAAAGACAATTATTTGCATCTCCTGGCCTCCAACCTGCTGCTAATGTCATAAGCTTTATTCCTGCTAACACACGATAGCTTCTAAACCAGGGTCATTGTATCATAAAACCCGAAACCAGTGTTTTCAATAAGAAAAGGTGTATATGGGGACCCAGGGGCAATGTCACTGGACTATTAATACAGAGACTTTGGATAATGTTCTGAGGGCCCTGTTTCAAGTTCCACTCAAGCACAATACTTCAATGAAACTCTGAACTTAAATGTTTAATGATTACCTTAAATCATTGTTGATTTTTATGAATAAAAAATCTGGTTTTTTGTTCTATTTCAGGTTATAAAATCTGTTGTCATTCCCTGTTGTGACCTACATCTGACCCAAATCTCTAATAATAAAGTTGACACTTGAAAAATAACCTTTGAATTATTTTTGTTTCAAGTTTGGAATTGGCATTAAATGCTGTCTCAACCACAATTGCCCTTGACAGATTAAAGAAAGAATCCTGACTCCTATTAAAAACTTCATGTTTCCACCCCAGTAGGATGCATTTTTTGTCCATTAACTCAAATGTCCATAACTCAAAAAGACCGGAGTCCCTCGCTCAAATCTAGGTTCATTTACAATACTTAACAATTGTAAGGTAGATACTGCCCAGTAGAAAGATGTACTGTTGACACCCAGGAGAAATAGTCATTCGAGAAAAATAAAACTGCTTCCATTTTATCATTGTTTCTCAATATTTAATGAATTTACAAATATTTTAAAGAGATATTTCATCATCTCCTTCAATCGTACTCAGAACTTATTCTGGGTCACAGTATAAATTCAAGTTTTTGTGCAGCAATTCAGGAGCTGCAGCAGGAAGGTCATTTCTCACACACAGTTATGCATAAATACATAGGTAAAACCCATCCTGTGCATTCTGACCCATGTAGAATTTACCATTAACAGTAACCATAAGAGTACAAAATTCCCCAAAATTACAAGCAGTTGAATGATGGATTTCCTTCTCCCCTCTATCTCTGAGTCTCTGGTAGTCTTCCCACAATTTTGAGCTCAGGCTGTACTTTTCACCAGAATGTTTCTGATTGTGAAAACATTGATCAGCAGAATAAGAACAAATGGGACCACCGGGTTTAAAATGTGATGACGGAACTCCATTGGTCCCCAGTCAGTTGACAATCGAGCATCCTCTGATATAGAGCATAACCAGGGTTGGTTCACCAGTGCATACCAGCCTGTTAGCATAAAATACCAAAAAATATTTTTCAAACAACTCAGTACAGTCACAGTTCCTAGAACCATAGTAGTCATTTTCTCAATGCAGTTTTTATTTTTGAACTTTTGATAACAAATGACCAAAAACGATCAAAAGTGAAAGTGACGGTGAACCAGAGTGAACAGCCAGTAGCTGCATAAAGCAGGATGGTGTGTATATTGCACAAAGCGATGGACTCCACAAAAAGACACACTTCCCAACAAAGAATAGGAATCTGTCTCAAGGTTAGGTCGAAAATGACAACCAATCAATCTGCTGCTGCCATGGCCATCAGGGAGCGAGTTACACATTTGGAGAGACCACATCTTTCCCGCGACAAGATGATAATAATCACTCGGTTAAACTGTGAAGAAGGAAAATCAAAAAGTAAATAATGCACCAGGCTGAGAGGTTTTACAATTTGAGTGTGAAGGATATATTTTTTGTATCCAGTGGCAATTTGCAATGATTGTGTCTGGAACCAAACATCCTCCACAAAGAATGAATAATGTCCAATGAAATCAATCATTGAATATAAATTATAATTTGGAATGAGCGAGTAGAAACACAAAGGGTGGACATGGTAGCACAGTGATTAGCACTGCTGTCTGACAGCGCCAGGGATCCTGGTCCAATTCCAGCCTCAGGTACAGTCTGTATGGAGTTTCTACATTCTCCCTGTGTTTGTGTGTGGCTTTTCTCCGGGTGCTGTCGTTTCCTGCCACATTCTAGAGATGTGTAGGTTAGCTGGATTGGCCATGCTGTGTTCCCCCTTGGTGACCAAGTAATTGTAGGCTCGATTCAGGAGCCATGACAAATGTGTGGGGTTCCAGGTATGGGGCAGGGTGGTGAACCAGGATACTCTTTAGGAAATTGCTTGCAGGCTCGATGGATGTATAGTCTCTTTCAGCAGTGTAGGGAGGTTCTGGGAATTGTTCCGATCTTAAATAATCCTTGCACATGCAAAGGTAAACAACGCTAAAGATAATGGTGTAAATGAGAGCAATGGTCCAATTAGGACCAGTGGGGCGGAGCTCGGTGGTGTGGGGTTCATGTTAATATGTTGGGTCAGTATCCTGTAGCTGTTCATTACCCAATCCTGCTGACGTTGTTCAAGGGAATGAGTTCAAGCTTTGTACCATTACCAAGAGTTTCAGGATTGATGTGGGGGGAATCAGCTCAGCTTTCCATTTCCCAAAACATTCCCAGTGTTCTGCTTTGTTGTCGGGTTTAGGGGAGGGGGTGGGAGGTAATTTGTGTTCCTGTTCTTGGTCATCATTTGGTTTCGCAGGATCAGTGTGAAACAACGATACATTTCCATCCTGTTGATCCGTGCGACAAATCTGCCTTCATGTGCAATCAGCAACCCAGCTTTTTTTCTCCACATTAACACCCAGCGATCCTCGGGTGTTGTTGGAGAGTCTTCCCAAGTTCTTATTCCTTATCATTATCTAGTCAGACTGGGTTAATGTGTAGAATCATGCACCGTTCCATCTTTTGATAATTTCTCTTTGTCTGTGGATCACTGGAGATGAATCAAATGGAAACAATGTCTCTGCTGCCAATTGCTGATGATGTGAAATGAAGGCATTGCTGAAGTGTTAAGCTGCCACCCATTGCATTTTTCTACTTTCGAAAGTTTGTGCCTGTCTGATTTCGAGCCTGTGTCAGGTATGTTATTGCCAGGACTACATTCCAAAGAACAAAGAACAAAAACAGCCCGGGAAACAGGCCCTTCGGCCCAATGAGCCCGCGCCGCCATTTTAACACCACCAGTCCCCACTCCACCATGACCCTTATCTATTGTTTTATGGCCATGCAGATTGAGGGAAACTGATTTAGGGACAATTTATTCCTGCCAATCAGCCTAACAGCACATCTTTGGGGTGTGGGAGGAAACCGCAGCACCCGGAGAAAACCCACGCAAGCACGGGGAGAATGCGCAAACTCCCACAGACACCGGCCCAAATCCATGTGTCTGCACAGCAATCAGCGATAGTCACTGAGCTGTCGTCTTGCCCAGTATCTGGTCCAGTTTAAGCACACACTAACGACATGAAGCACTAGGCCAATCTCGAACAACCAAGAGCAGCCCAACTATGACCCATCGCGTGTATGCCCCTCGTTGGACATAAGGCGGACCGACTTAAAACCTGTGAATGAAAAAGGGAAAAAAACATTATTATTGTACCATATCCATTTACCTTACCAGGAACGCCCCAATGCTAGTGCCCCTTATTTAAAACAATCTCCTATATCCACCCATCTCCAACCCACTCATGTGCCTGTCCAAGTTACCCTTAAACAACTCTAGCGTGTTTGCCTCCACCACCTTACTTGGCAGAGCATTCCATACCCCCACTACCCTCTGTGTGAAAAACCTCCCTCTAATATCTGTGTTATACCTCTCCCCCCTCACCTAAAGCCCATGGCCCCTGGTCCCACGTGTCTCTATCATAGGAAATTGCTTACCTCTGTTTACTCTATCTGTACCCTTCATAATCTTATATACCTCTATTAGATCCCCGCTCAGTCGCCGTCTTTCAAGGGAAAAGAGCCCCAATTTATTCAATCTTTCTTCATACCCCAGTCCTTCCATACCAGGCAACATCCTGGTAAACCTCCTCTGCACTCTCTCCAGGGTGTCCACGTCCTTCCGGTAGTAAGGCGACCAGAACTGGACGCAGTACTCCAAATGCGGCCTAACCAACGTTCTGTACAACTGCAACATTAGACTCCAGCTCTTATATTCTATACCCCTTCCTATAAAGGTTAACATTCCAATCTTAAATAAGGCCAGAACACAGAGGACAGAACTAACATGAACGCTTCATCATCATCATCATCCAAGTTGAATATTTTAAACAGACGAGGGTCACAAAATTAAGAAATGGAAAGTAAATGGATGTACAGTAAGCAGCAATGCCTCCTGTGAGCAGCCGAGTGACTGTGTGGAAGTGTTATCCAGCAGGAAGGCTACCACACAACTTCAGGCACAGAGAGTAGAGTTAAATAATAAACACAGCCAGGAATTATTGGTGAAATTATATTTCCACAACACATTATCAATTCAAATGTTTGTTAAAATATAACCTGGAAATTATATCTAGAAACATAAAAGATAGGAGCAGAAGGAGGCCACTTGTCCCTTCGAACCTGCTCCACCATTCATCACAATCATGGCTGATCATCCAACTCAATCGCCTAATCTTGCTTTTTCCCCATAACCTTTGATCCCATTCGCCCCGAGTGCGATATCCAGCTGCCTCTTGGATGCATTCAATGTTTTGGCATCAACGACTTCCGGTGGGAATGAATTCCACAGGCTAATCACTCTTTGGGTGAAGAAATGTCTCCTCACCTCCGCCCTAAATTGTCTCCCCGTGTCCTCAGACTGTGACCTCTGGTTCTGGACTCCCCCAGTGGGAATATCAAAGAACAAAGAACAACCCAGCACGGGAAACAGGCCCTTTGGCCCAATGAGCCCGCGCCGCCATTTTAAAGCATTTTCCTACACCTACCTTGCCCCGTGTGTATGAGAATGGTACCCCTACTGTAGCCAGATTCAGGGGAGAATAGTGTCGGGTCAATTTGGTACACCAATCAGCCGAACAGCTGATCTTTGCATCACTGCATTTACCCTGTCTGGCCCTGTTAGAATTTAATAAGTAAATAGAACATAGAACATTCCAGCGCAGTTCAGGCCCTTCGGCCCTCGATGTTGCACCAACCAGTGGCATCAATCTAATGACCCTCTAACCTAAACTATTCCAATCTTATCCATATGCCTATCCACTGACCATTTGAACACCCTTAAAGTTGGCGAGTCCACAACTGCTGCAGGCAGGGCATTCCACGCCCTTACTACCCTCTGAGTAAAGAACCTACCTCTGACATTTGTCCCATATTCATCACCCCTCATTTTGAACTATGTCCCCTCATGTTAGCCATCACCATCGAGGAAAAATGCCCTCACTGTCCACCCTATCTAACCCTCCGGTCAATCCCGTCTAGTCTAAAAGTAGCCCCACAACACCAGGTTAAAATCCAACAAGTTCATTTGGAAACATGAGTTTTCAAGAGCTGTAATATAGGAAACTTGGCAACTTATTTGCTCACAGCATGATGCCACAATTTGCAAAGTAATTCAGATGTGGAAGACAGGGTTGTTTGTGATGGGCAATGGGCAATCAATGGTCGAAAGACCATAGATTCTGCAGAACTATCAAAACCATTTCTTTGTTGCAATGAGTTGTGAGTTGGGACATGCTGCCTGAATTGTCAGTGGGGAAAAATACACAAATTATCTTGAAGAATGAATTGGATTATTAATTTAGGAGAGAGTGTTATTGCATGGTTAGAGTCAAAGTGCAGAGGGAAGTGAGGATAATTGGATTGCATTTTGAAAGTAGCAAGTTGGATAAAATGGTTCATGTCTTCATTCTTTAGTTCATCTTTGAATGCAACGAATTCTGCAGATAAACCTTCCTCAGGTCAATCATTTCTTAGACCTGTCAGGCTAAATTTAATTTAAAAAATAAATTCCAGTCAATGTTGGACTCAATTAATGGACTGTCCATTCAACGTGTCCAAGATGAAGACAAAATGCACCATGTGTGATTATTAACTTTGACTGCTTTGTCAAATGTGCTCAACAATCTCAGTGTGAGCATGAGGAGATCAGTGCAGAATGATGAAGGCACTCGTTCTGCTACTTGTGTTCCTGGTCCTAATGGAGCCCATCTATACCGATGGAACAGTGGGTGCATCACTGAACAGAGAAGGTCAGTATATATCGAACTGCACACTGAGTATAAAGATGCAAATTGGAATGAGGAGGACATTCCTCCTCGCCCCGTGCTGCCATTCAGTTGATGTGAGCTGGTACGACAGTGCCATCTCCTATTCCTGGGATAGAATTTGCTGCATAAAGAGATGTGGTGACTTCCTGCATTGTACGTTTCACATGGGGCACACCACCACCAACTGGATATCAGAGGTGAAGGGACTCAGTGTTTGTCCATGTGATGCTACATCCCTCACCATTTCTCTGTGATGTGAGCATGAAATGTTTGATTTAACCCTGCATTTGAAGAGGCTCCACACATTAAAACATGTCTAACCTGTATTCTTGTTCAAGCTACTGCCTGGGTCACAGCAGACCACCGTCAGCTTCAGAGTGCGATGCCAGAATTTTCTTCCAGTGTTACTCTGTGCAACTGGTTCCAACGGATTGGTTCAGTCACATACTCACTGTTGCAAAGAGGCCAAAAATGAAGAGTTCAGCTCTGTTATGGTTCAGGTCAGAAACTCCAAAGTGTTTTATGGAGCCTGCCCGGGTCACACATTTTGTACTTTGAATTTGACTCGGGTGAACATGAGATATTTCATTTCAAATCTGATTCAAATGACTCACGAGGGAGTTTTTATCAGCCAATGTTTATTTAAGAATACAGTTCACATGTACAGAAATAAAACGTTTACAATTACAAGCAAAAAGCACAACCATGATACTGTATATGCCTTAATAAATATAGGAAATGTTTCAATCATACAAACTTCACCATATAAATGTCTTACTCCAGGTTTAGGGCAGAAAAGAACATCGAACATAGAACATTCCAGTGCAGTCCAGGCCCTTCGGCCCTCGATGTTGCGCCGACCAGTGGAACCAATCTAATGACCCTCTAACCTCAACTATTTCAATATTATCCATATGTCTATCCACTGACCATTTGAACACACGAGTTACAGGGTTTGGGAGAGGTGATTGTGGGTTGTCACTGGTGCGTTCTGAGAGAAGTCAGACCAGCAACATCTTCTAAGAAAGATCACTTCCAGTGATAAACAGGCGGTTCATTGGCTGAAGTGCTCCACTGGTGCATTGCGGGAGAAACGGACCAACAACATCCAATAAGAAATGGGAAGCTTCCCTAACTGACCTTGACACTGGGGGTCCTTGAACTTCCTGTTTCCAGATGCGAGACTCGAGCTAACCATTGGAGAACCCTTGCTTCATTGAGTGTGTTCTCCACAGGAGCTTTCTTGCGTTGCTCTGTGGTGTGTGATACTAATGTCCCAGCCCATTTGGATGAATCAGCTTCATTTCAACTAACCCCATTGAGTTCCCCATATGCTCCCATGTGTAATAGATCCAAAAATGACCGGCGAAGGCAGTTGTTCCCTTTCCTCTGTCTACATTTATTTAACCCATCTACACAATCCCCTTTATTAAACACTACTGGAGTGGAGATTGCTTCCTCGATCTCACTCAAGGCTCCTTCCCCCGACATTTTGAGGAGCTGGCAGGGCAGAGTGGACAGAATTGCTTAAGCACATGACTATTAGCTTTACTCCTTCCCTTTCATCCAACCCGTGCATCATCTTTTTGCTGCCTAACTTCCACAAAGAAACTGTGTGGGTCAGCCGATGGCTCAGAGTTGGGATTTTATTTGCAATTTCAGCCGATTGTGCCACTGTAAACGTGTATGTAACAGCTGGGCCCTGAGCCTCTCCGACCCGACGTTCAGTCCTCACTGGGTTCATCGCTCCTGGAGGGGAATCTGAGGGTGTGGTGGGTGTGACGTCCAGTGGGAAAGATGGTGGTGGGCCCCAATCTTCCGTTGGTGTAACATAAAGTTTAACATTCTCGTTTAACTCTCCCCAATCTGCATTCTGTATCTCCCCTTCCTCGACTGTCCCGAATGGAAATAGAAACTCATTTTCAACTGATCATCGGGATTCCGGCCTGGAAATGTTTCCCTGGTATTTTAGTGTTGTCTATCTCTGTTCCTTACTGGCTTGATGTCATATTTTGATTCCCTCCTGCAGATCGGTGCACACAGCTTCCAATTGTGCTCCCACCCGGTCGACTTGATCTTTGGCCAAGACAGCACACTGGGCATCTTGGTAGGCCCTCTTGTACTGGGTCTGAAAATTGCCCACAGCCAACGGATTAGATCGAAGCTCGACTGTCCTTCCTCATCCAGTGGTGAATGGTGGTGGACAATTCAACAACTCACTCGAGGAGGAGGCTCCACAAATATCCCCATCCTAAATGATGGAGGAGCCCAGAGCAATTATTAATCACCCACCCAATCAACAGTCAGTTATCTTATAGAATATCAAATTTTGACTTTGACTTAACTTATGTGTGACTGGCAAGTACCCAGGCAAATATTGGCCTTTATCTGTGTGCTGGTCTCTGTAGTCCTCTGCGTAGTCTGGTCCTTTGGTCTGGTCGGATACTCTGGCTCTGGTCTTCCTTCCTACTTGTGTGGGGAGCCTCTCCTCATGCTGGTCGTTGTTTGTTGGGGAAAAGAGAGAAAGAGAATCTTCCGTTACGCCACACCCTTTCTACCGTGTCGGTTTTCACATCCTTTTGACGATTACCAATCAATTGATCTGGGCTCGATCACTCTGACTGACAGGTACTGCCAGACCGATCTCTGGGTGTGAACCCGACGGCCATGCCTGTAGGTGCTGGAGGCACGGAGGTCACATACCTCCCTCCAGATAAGGGGATGAGGCATCCCTGTGTCTGCTAAACAACCCAATTGACCAAAATGTGTCCTGTGTCCTGGAGATGGCAAATATCCTGTGTATTCCAGCTCTTGAAGCTACAGCCTGTTTCTCTCTGTCAAATTCCTTTAGAGGCTGCAGCCTGTCTGTTTCAGCTCTCGTCCAATTATCCCAGCGTGTCCTTGCAAACCATCATCTTAAATGGCCCGTTTTGTAACAACACACACTCACACACACACACACACACACACACACAAACAGTCACACACACAGACACACACACACACACACACAGACACACACACACACACAGACACACACACACAGACACATACACAGACACACACACTCACACACACACACACACACACACACTCACACAGACACACACACACACACAGACACACACGCACACACACACACACCCTGGAGCCAGGGTGGGGAGCTCACAGAAAAGTCAAGCCTAATGCAGGAGGAGTTTCTCGAAAGGGTGAAGGGAGCCCGGAAGAGGTGCAATGCCTCGTACACCACTGACAAGGAGCCCAATGAATAACTCGCGGCACACGCTCAGTGACACCAAAATTCTCTCTTATATTGTGTTGCTGCTGAAGAGTGATATTTTTCAAATTCTTGTTTGAAAATCCCATCTGCTTAATCCGCGATCTGTGACAGCTTGATTCGGCGAATCACATTTAACATCGGCCCAACTGATCCCTTCACACGGCTGTCTTTGAAATTACTGACACATGCTGTCAGCGACACTATCATCAACAAACAATTTATTCATCTGATCAATATTCCCAGATATCATTTCCCATTCACTATTTGGTTCTGGTGTCAGGGATTATCCAATTTCTCTGGAGCCAATCTCATCTCTAACCTTGGTTAAAGCCCCTTGACATTTCCCCGAGAGAGCATCACACTGGTTGTAGTGATATCATTTAACCAGATGTTATTGGGATTTGGCAGCTCCATTGCATTGCTGCACTTTGCAAGTAGAAAGGTCATGAATGTTAATAGAATAGAAATCCTGTCCGATTGAAAGGGCTTCAGTGATTCTGTTTGTTCAGTGAGTGGAATGAATGTCATTCCCCCATAGATTCCTCCCGGTGCAGTCGAGGGATTTTCCCTTTTTTAAAGGGAGATTCCTGTCAATGAGTCACCCAATCGCCTCAGCAGTAGTGTGAAATCCAGCTGCAGCGGGCTGCAGTGTGAAAGAGAGAGAAAGCAGCTTCCTCAGCATATGAGGAATAGATTGAAGTGCTCCAGAGATGGGACTGTATCTGAGACCAATGATCTGGAATGGTGAAACAATGGGATACAATCTCAGTTCAGTAGATTGGAACGCTACATCTATGGGTGAGAATATAAGAACAATAACGGAGAGAGCTGGAACAACAGGTCAGAATCTGAGTACATCGGATCACAAGGTCACAATAATGGAGAAGGGCTTATCAGCGGCAATATACAACCTTTCTACCTATTATAGATGGATGTCATTGAAACTCCGTATCCTTTGGGCACTGCAGGTTATTCAGGCTGGTTACTATCCCCTCCTCGCTGTTATTGGAGTCCCTGGTAAGTCACACTCTCTCTTGCTCTCCCTCTATCCCCTCCCGCCTCTTTGAAACCTCTTGACTGCTCCTTCTCTCTCTCTCTGTCTCTCTCCATTAATGATGTCACCCACAGAAACATTGTTTATTGTCTTAAAAATTCATCAGCATCCATAATACCCTTCATAGAAGGAAAAGTGTCCCCGTTACCTGGACTTGCTGTCATGTGACTCCAAACCAACAGCAATGTGGGAGACGCCTCATTTCCCTGGGAATGCTGAGAAAGCCGGTCAGTTCCGATGGCCAATTGGGATTGGCAATTTTTTCCTTTACGTTGACTGCATTTCCGGAATGAAAAAATAATAATCAAACATTGTCCTGCCCGAGGCTCAGCTTTGGAAAATATGCTCTTACCGTGTTGAAAGAAAATCCCACTTCAGCCAAGAACAAAGCAACAACTTCAAAACTGACTGTTCCAGTTCTGCTCCACACTCAAGGAGCTGTATGTGTACAACCCAGGTCCCTGTATTCCTGAACTTTCTGAATCAGGCATCAGTTTATATTCCAATCAAATATCACCTTCTGAGATTTTTTCTCTGATTTGTGGGAAAGTCTTTGATTTTCAACATCCCACACCATGAACTCGGACTCAGCTTCCCAGCCCTTCCTCTTCTCCATGATTCAGCTCCCTGTGGCTCCCTGCCCCAAGTGATTCTCCCACATTTTCCAGACTAATCCTGGGCAATGAGGAATGAAGCACTCACGCCTCAATCCTCCCACCATCAGATATTTTATATCCCCAGCCTTGGCTATTCCAGTTCATCCACCAACTCCCAAATCCTGTTCTCAAATGTTCAATTTAATCCACCCCCAACTCCCTCTACTCGTCTCCGTGGACACCCTCCAATGTTCTGACTCAGTGGAAAAAACAACACACCAAAACCTCCCCCTGTTATTCCTTTGTTTCAATTCCCATTGCACTTCCTCCGCTGCTTCACCCAGTCATCAAGATTGCTCTCCCACCCACCCTCCCGCTGCCCATTGTATACCGCGCTCTTCAAATTCCCAGTGTCTCCCAGTCAAATCACCCTCACCTCCATGGACTGCTGCAGCCTCATGCAGGGAACCTGGTTCCACTTCTCATGACCCCTCCAGGTTCTCCTCAGCCCTTTTTAAACTCATTCCGAGCTACCTTGTAACCCTCAAGCGACCCAACTGAACCTTGTTTTCTCATCCTTTCATACGCTTCCTTTTTCCTCTTGACAAGACATTCAATCTCCTTTGTGAACCATGGTTCTCTCACTCGACCATTTCCTCCCTGCCTGACAGGGACATACCTATTAAGGACACGCAGCGTTTGTTCCTTGAACAAGCTCCACTTTTCATTTGTGCCCATTTCTGACAGTTTCTGTTTCCATCTTATGCTCCCTAATTCTTGCCTAATCGTATGATAATTACCCCTGCTCCAGTTATAAACCTTGCCCTGCAGTGTGACCCTATCCCTCTCCATTGCAATAATGAAGGAAATTGAATTGTGGAGTTGGAAACTTTAGGAACTTTCAAGCGGTTATTGGATAGGCACATGGAACAAACCAGAATGATAGGGAGTGGGATCACTTTATCCTGGTTTTGGACAAAGCTCGGCACAACATCGAGGGCAGACAGGCCTGTACTGTGCTGTACTGTTCTATGTTCGATCTACTCTATCAATACCAGTTAGGATGTTCTGTTGGAATAAAGTCACCCGTCACTTTTCAACACCAAGGAACACAAATTTGGATGTTTTAGTCTCTCCTGAGGGAATGTTGGAGTCAATCATATTCCTGTGAATCTGGAATCTCAGGAAGGCCAGATCAGGTAATGATAACAGATTTTCATCCTTAAAATACATTAATGAAACAAGTACAACAACAGATTGGCCACACTGCTAGTCCCCGCTCCTCCCTGCCCCCGTGTATCAACATGCATTGGGAGTTACTGCAAACAGAAATCAAACCACAACAACATACTCATTCTGAGAATGCAAAATGTGGTGAGTAGCCTTAAATCCAACGGGTAGTAACTCGCTTTATGACTCCCAAAGCCCGTCCACAATCTAAGAGTTGCAAGTCCGCAGTGTGATGGAGTTGTCTCTATTTGTCTGGATGAGTGAAGCTCTACCTACACGCAGGAAGATCAACATCACCCAGGATAAAAGGAGCTGGCTTATTTTCCATCTCTTCTAACAACATGTTCTTTCCCCACGGCTGACAGTGAGCACTATCTCAGCATGGTCGGCAGAACTTCAGCAAATCACCATTGACATCTCCTTTAAAAATCACAGCCCTCACTATCCAGCTGGATAAAAACTGATGGTAAATGAGAACATCACCACCTCCAGGTTTCCTTCCAAAACACTCAGCAGGCACTCTTGGATTTTGTCCATGGATGCAGTTACTTTGAAATTAGATCCTTTTTGAAATCAGAGCAGTCAGGTTATATTCTATCAGCATGAACATTTCCAGTTAAATATTTCAATCTGTCAGAGTCAAACACAGCTCGGCCAAATGTCAGTTGAGTTCATTCATCAGAGTTGAATGTTTTCCGGCATTATCGGTTGCTTAATGTTGAATTGTTTCTGGATAGGAAGGCAGTCATTGCAATGATTTGAAGAAGGATTGGCAATTTGACCACGATGCCTTTGATCATTTCATTGTGAATATTTTGCAGACTTTGCTGTCCCTTCGCTTGCATTAATTCCAGAAATCTCAGGATAAATTAACACAGCAAAATGCTTCCATAGTCTGTGCCTACAACGCTTGATGTCTAATATCTGGATTTATTTCTGCTCCTTAAAGTTAACATGATGACAATTGGAATACTCTCTCAGGAAAGATGTGGTCTCTCCAAATGTGTAACACACTACCTGGTTTCGATGGCAGCCGCTGATCTACTGGTCGTTATTTTTGATGTGATATTGAGACAAATTCCAATTGTTTATCGGGAGGATTTCCAATTCCTCTGGGACATGGATGTGTGTAATATCCACGCTGTGCTCCTTTATGCAGCTACTGACTGTTCTGTTTGGTTCACTGTCGCTTTCACCTTTGATCGACTTGTGACAATTTGTTGCCCCATGCTGAAAAGTAAATTTTGCACCGACAAAATGGCTAAAGTTGTCCTGGGATCAATCACTGTTCTGAGCTGTGGTAAGAACATTTTTTGGTATTTT
The DNA here is from genome assembly GCF_965287045.1 of Carcharhinus amblyrhynchos. Taxonomy (NCBI): domain Eukaryota; kingdom Metazoa; phylum Chordata; class Chondrichthyes; order Carcharhiniformes; family Carcharhinidae; genus Carcharhinus; species Carcharhinus amblyrhynchos. Next base: position 1,226,781 of record NC_137355.1, read on the forward strand.
ATGTTGTCAAATTCATATGAAATGGGGAACGACCCATGGTTTTGTTATGTACCTTTCAGTGTCATTGATTCTCCTGTCTGGATTGCCGTTGAATTTAGCCATCACATTCTCAACCCCTGTGTCCCATTTGTTCTGATTTTGTTGTTCAATATTTGCACTGTCAGGCACATTGTAGTGAGCAGCAGGTCTCGCAGGAGACTCCGAACTCCCGTCAATGGGAAAAGTACCAAAGACCCAGAGTTGCAGAATCGAAGGAAATCTATTATTTTGCTGTTGGCTATCTCAATGAATTTTATCATATTATGGGCAACGATAATGGTATACTCTGTATGGAGGCGGATGTTTTATTTGGGGTATTGTGCTGTTTGGATGGATGATTCTGTTCAGGAGTTTGGCTTCACGCTTCAGCTCACGAGTTGCTGCACAAATACTTGCATATATGCTGTGACCCAGAGGAAGTTCAGAGAGCAGTTGAAGAATATGCTCAAATGTCCCTTTGTGCTCGCTGTGCAATTACTTCAATGATGCTCACAACAGGCAAAGAATAATTCATAGAATCCTTGATTTAATTGTACATTTCCCAACATGACAGGGCCAAATGTGACAGAGCAGTTTGTGCCCTGTTGATGTGTTTACAGATTGTCGGCAACTAAATTCAAATATGGGGCATGGCGGGAAGAACCTGTTGCTATGATGGTGTTGAATTATTTTTGACAATGTAGGAGGGGCCTCTCTGAACGGTGGCAATAAACGCTGCAGGAAACTCGCAGTAGGATTTGAACAGAATTAGAATTTGGTGCAATGCTGAAGCTTCTCAGTCGGTTACTCACATAGCAAGCAGCAAATTTAACATTCAAAGATTGAATATGGGTGGATATCCTTCTGTGTCCTCCAGCTCCACACCTTCACCAGCACCATGGACATCCCAGAAACCAACACCGGGAAGAGGGTGCGATGGTGGTAATTATAGAAGGAAATTGATTTGGAGCATGTGTGGAATGGATAATTTAGCATATATATCAATTGATGAGATTTGAATGCTGTGCAGAATTAAAGCAGGCGAAAGATAAACAAGCAATTCGTGAGTGGATGGGATAGAACAAAATCACAGTGGGAGAATGTGTGTGTTATAACTGGCAGAGATGGAGTGAGAAAACCGTTACACTGGTGAGGTGAGTGATAGAGCAGATAAACAATGTGGGTATCAGTATATGTGGAATTAATGGAGAATTTAGTCACATTGGAATTTTGGGATCTGTGCAACAGGCACTCGGGGAGTGTTTGTGATTGATGACATGCAGAGAGGATATGTGGTGATGGATTTGGTCGAGCAGAGGAGCGAGTGAGATATCACCCTCTATCCAATAGAGGTGAATGTATACCGTAAACAGAAGGGAAGTTGTTGGGTTGTAAGTTCACTGCTCCGTCATGTAATGGATCAAAGTCAATAATATTTGGGAAGATATAATATTTATTAGAAATTCATGAAAATATACTTTTTGATCCCTGTGTGTTGGTCAGAATCTAGATTTTTGAATGGTTTTTAGATTTTATTTCTTCAGTTGTCTTTCATTTGCTAAGTTATCTGGAAGTGCATTGGTTTGTTAAAAAATCTAAATTGCAACGGGAGATTTACAACTGTATAACAAACACAAGGAATATGAAATAGTTTTATATTTAATATTAGAAACCCGGGAGTAACACTGAGACAGCAAAAGTAAATTGAGTTGATTGTGTTCCCAGGAGCAGGGAACAGTTTTATCACTCTGCAGAAGGACAGGGAAAGAGCTTGCATATTGCACATCATAAATTAATAAACCAAAACTTCACAAACCATGGGAGTGGTATAGAAGGCAGAATCTGAAGACCTAAAGATTTGATTACAGAAACTGAAATCTTTAAGGGGTAACTTTCAAAGTACTAATTCCTGTAAGGAGGTGCTGTTCTGCTTTAAATATCACTTCTTCTTTATTGTAATAAATCTTTAACTTGAATAAATAATCATCAACTTTCATTTCAAAAGTTTCATTTCTGAGTTTCTGAAAAAAACCCTCAACAAACACAAATTGCATCATCGTTCTGTTCCCAGTGTCCATTCGGGATTTGAAGAGCCTGGACTGAGCAACTGGTATCACATCAAATAACTGCCGGCTCTTTGTGGAATTTAAAACAGGAATTTTTTGATGGTCTTGGAAATGGTAAATTCAAAGGGAGGGAGTGTGGGGAGAAGATTTACTGCAGGCGGGGTATAGGCACGCACACTGGCACCGTAGTTAAAAGGATTAGCGATGGGAAATGTGTGGGGTTATGGAGATTGAGCGGGGTGGGGTGGGATTGGGGTAGGATTCTCTTCAGGGATTCAATGTGGAATCCAGCAGCCGAATTGCCGACTTCTGCACTGTGGGAAATTTCTGTTTCCATTCTGCAATGAAATGGGTGGGGTTTAAAGTGGGAACTTCAAAAAGTTCTGGGAGAGCTTTCAAAGTTCAACAAAAAGTGAATAAACCTCAGACAACAGAACTGTCACAAAATTTGCAGTTTGACATATGTGCAAGGACAGAAAAATGGCACGATAAAAGGGATTGGAGATCACTTCTATTTGATTTGATTTGATTTGATTTATTATTGTCACATCTATTAACACACAGTGGAAAGGATTGTTTCTTGTGCTCTATACAAAGCATACAGTTCATAGAAAAGAAAATGAGACAGTGCAGAATGTCGTGTTACAATCATAGCTAGGGTGTCGAGAAAGATCAATTTAATGCGAGGTGAGGCCGTTCGAAAATCTGACAGTAGCAAGGGAGAAGATGATCTTGAGTCATTTGGTACATGACCCCAGACTTTCACGAAGGATCAGAGAATGCCCGGGGTGTGTGGAGTCCGTAATTATGCTGGCCGCTTTGCCAAAGCAGCGGGAAGTGTAGACAGAGTCAATGGATGGGTGGATGGCTTGCATGATGGATTGGGATGTATTCATGACTTTTGTGTTTTCCTTGTGGACAACTCAGGGAGCACAAATCATTGCATACAAATAAATTATTTTGATAGTTCTGCAGAATCTATGTGTACTGGTTTGCTAACCTCACGCTTCCGAAAATCTCCTAGGGTCACCACTGGGAGAAGGTCTGGGGAACTCTCCCTGGTGTCCTGCGACCATTGATTTCCCGTTGCCCATCATAAACAACCCTGTCTTCCGCACCTGAATTACTTTGCTAATTGTGGCCTCGTGCTGTGAGCAAATAAGTTGCCAAATTTCCTTTATTACAGCTCTTGAAAGTTTGTGTTTCCAAATAAACCTGTTGGATTTTAACCTGGTGTTGTGAGGCTAATTATTTATCAAATTCTAACAGGACTGGACAGGGTAGATGCGCGGGGAGGCGGTGGGGGTGGGGGGTGGGGGGGTGGGTGGTTGGGGGGGGGATATTCCCAATGGTGCAGGAGTCCAGAACAGGGGTCACAGTCTGAGGACATGGGGTTGACCATTTAGTGCGGAGGTGAGGAGACATTTCTTCACCCAAAGAGTGATGAGCCTGTGGAATTCATTCCCACCGGAAGTAGTTGATGCCAAAACATTGAATGCATCCAAGAGGCAGCTGGATATCGCACTTGGGGCGAATGGGATCAAAGGGTATGGGGAAAAAGCAAGATTAGGCGATTGAGTTGGATGATCAGCCATGATTGTGATGAATGGCGGAGCAGGTTCAAAGGGACAAGTGGCCTCCTTCTGCTCCTATCCTTTATGTTTCTAGATATAATTTCCAGGTTATATTTTAACAAGCATTTGAATTAATGTATTGTGGAAATACAATTTCATCAATAATTCCTGGCAGTGTTTATTATTTATCTCCACTCTCTGTGCCTGAATTCATAGAACACAGACATCATAGCACAGTACAGGCCCTTCAGCCCTCAATGTTGTGCTGAGCTGTGTTCGAAACCAAGATCAAGCTATCCCACTCCCTATCATTCTGGAGTGCTCCATGTGCCTATCCAATAACCGCTTGAAAGTTCCTAAAGTGTCCGACTCCACTATCACAGCAGGCAGTCCATTCCACACCCCAACCACTCTCTGGGTGAAGAATCTACCTCAGACATCCCTCCTATATCTCCCACCATGGAACTTATAGTTCTGTCCCCCAGTAACAGTTACATCCATCCGAGGAAATAGTCTCTGAACGTCCACTCTATCTATCCCCGTCATCCAGTATTAAGTCGCCTCTCATTCTCCTCCACTCTAAAGAGAAAAGCCCCAGCTCCCTCAACCTTTCCTCATAAGACCTATCCTCCAAACCAGGCAGCATCCTGGTAAATCTCCTCTGCACTCTCTCCAATGCTTCCACATCCTTCTTATAGTGAGGTGACCAGAACTGCACACAATATTCCAAATGTGGTCTCACCCACACACTTCTCCACAGTCACCCAGCTGCTCACAGGAGGCATTGCTGCTGACTGTACATCCATTTCATTTCAATTCCAGAATTTTGTGACCCTCATCTGTTTAAAATTGTTTGTTGGAGCAAGCTGAGAGGAGGATCGATTTGTGGCTGGAATGTGAAGGTAAGCGATTGATTTGTTTTAGTTTTTTGCGGGTTTTTCTTTTTACAAGTTAGTTTAACTGAAAAGCGGAAGTGTGCGGCGGGGTGACCTGGGAAGGATTTTTTTAGCGTGAGGTTTAAAAGGCAGGCCACACTAACCAGCGGGCAGTGTCGGTAACGGGCAGCGGAGTGAGCAGGTAGCAGAGTGAGAGCTGAAGGGCTTTGGCTCAACGGGTGAGAAACGGGCGAGGCAGGGTAGGTTTAATTCTCCGTTTCTTTTCCTGTGGAATTTGAAGAAAAGGGGAATTACGAGTGTGAGACCAGTTTGTTGTTCTCAGTCTCGGATGTGGGAGGTCCTCGAGTCTCCTGGCCTCCCAGATGTCCGTATCTGTGCCGTGTGCATCGAGCTGCAGCTCCTAAGGGACCGCGTTAGGGAACTGGAGCTGCAGCTGGATGAGCTCCGTCTGGTCAGGGAGAACGAGGAGGTGATAGAGAGGAGTTACAGGCAGGTGGTCACACCGGGGCCACGGGAGGCAGGGATGTGGGTCACAGTTAGGAAGGGGAAAGGTCAGGTACAGAGAGCACCCCAGTGAATGTGCCCCTTAACAATAAGTACCCCTGTTTGAGTACTGTTGGGGGGGGACAGCCTACCTGGGGGAAGCAGCAGTGACCGTGCCTCCGGCGTGGGGTCTGGCCCTGTAGCTCAGAAGGGTAAGGAAAGGAGGAGGAAGGCAGTAGTGATAGGGGACTCTACAGTGAGGGGGTCGGACAGGCCAGTCTGCGGCGGCAGACGGGAGTCTCGGATGGTGGTTTGCCTTCCTGGTGCCGGGATCCAGGATGTTTCTGGTCGCGTCCCAGAAATGCTGAAGTGGGAGGGAGACGAGCCAAAGGGAGTGGTGCGTATTGGAACCGCTGATATAGGGAGGAAAAGGGAAGGGGTGATGGAAAGAGAATATAGGGAGTTATGTGGAGAGTTGAGAAGGAGGAACACAAAGGTAGTAATCTCGGGATTGCTGCCTGTGCCACGGGAAAGTGAGAGCAGGAATGGAATGAGGTGGAGGGTGAATGTGTGGCTGAGGGATTGGAGCAGGGGGCAGGGATTCAGGTTCCTGGATCATTGGGACCTCTTTAGGGGCAGGTGTGACCTGTACAAAAAGGACGGGTGGCACTTGAATCCCAGGGGGACCGATATCCTGGCGGGAAGGTTTGCGAAGGCGACTGGGGAGAGTTTAATCTGGAATGGTTGTGGGGAGGGAATCGAAATGGGACATGGGTTAAGGCTGAAGGGGGAAAGTTTAAAGGGAATATTAGGGGCGGGGATTCTTCACACAGAGAGTGGTGGGAGTGTGGAATGAGCTGCCGGATAAAGTGGGAAATGTGGGCTCACTTTTAACATTTAAGAGAAACTTGGACAGGTACATGGATGAGATGGGTGTAGAGGGATATGGTACAGGTGCAGGTCAGTGGAACCAGGCAGAAAAATGCCAAAAGGCCTGTTTCTGAGCTGTAATGTTCTGTGGTTCTATGGTGTGAAGATTGAACTCATTCCCTTGAACAATGTCAGCAGGATTGGGTAATGATCAGCTACAGGATACTGACCCAACATATTAACATGAACCCCACACCACCGAGCTCCGTCCCACTGGTCCTAATTGGACCATTCCTCTCTTTCTCACTATAATTGGGCACATTATTTACCTTTGCATGTGCAAAGATTATTTAATATCGGAACAATTCCCATAACCTCCCTACACTGCTGAAAGAGACTATACATCCATCGAGCCTGCAAACAATTTCCTAAAGAGTATCCTGGTTCACCACCCTGCCCCATACCTGGAACCCCACACATTTGTAATGGCTCCTGAATCAAGCCTACAATTACTTGGTCACCAAGGGGGAACACAGCATGGCCAATCCAGCTAACCTACACATCTTTAGAATGTGGCAGGAAATGGCAGCACCCGGAGGAAAGACACACACAAACACAGGGAGAATGTGAAAACTCCATACAGACAGTACCTGAGGCTGGAATTGGACCAGGGTCCCTGGCGCTGTCAGAGAGCAGTGCTAATCACTGTGCTACCATGTCACCCTTTGCTTTTCTACTCGCTCATCTTTTTGTGGAGTCCATCGCTTTGTGCAATATACACACCATCCTGCTTTATGCAGCTACTGGCTGTTCACTCTGGTTCACCGTCACTTTCACTTTTGACCATTTTTGGTCATTTGTTATCAAAAGTTCAAATATAAATACTGCATTGAGAAAATGGCTACTATGGTTCTCGGAACTGTGACTGTCCTGAGTTGTTTGAAAAATATTTTTTGTTACTTTATGCTAACAGGCTGGTATGCACTGGTGAACCAACCCTGGTTATGCTCTATATCAGAGGATGCTCGATTGTCAACTGCCTGGGGACCAATCAAGTTCCTTCATCACATTTTAACCCTGGTTGTCCCATTTGTTCTTATTCTGCTGATCAATGTTTGCACAATCAGAAACATTCTGGTGAAAAGTACAGCCTGCCGGAGACTCTGAGCTCAAAATTGTGGGAAGGCTACCAGAGACTCAGAGATAGAGGGGAGAAGGAAACCCATCATTCAACTGCTTGTAATTTTGGGGAATTTTATACTCTTATGGTTACTGTTAATGGTAAATTCTACATGGGTCAGAATGCACAGGATGGGTTTTACCTATGTATTTAAGCACAACTGTGTGCAAGAAATGACCTTCATGCTCCAGCTCCTGAATTGCTGCACAAAAGCTTGAATTTACGCTGTGACCCAGACTAAGTTCAGAGTACAATTGAAGGAGATGATGGGATATCACTTTAAAATATTTGTTAATTCATTAAATACTGAAAAAAAAATGATAAAATGGAAGCAGTTTTATTTTTCTCGAATGACAATTTCTCCTGGGTGTCAACAGTACAGATTTTCTATTGGGAAGTATCTACCTTACCATTGTTAAGTATTGTCAATGAATCTAGGTTTGAGCAAGGGGCTCCGGTCTTTTTGAGCTATGGACATTTGAGTTAATGGACAAAAAATGCATTCTACTGGGGTGGAAACTTGAAGTTTTTAATAGAACATAGAACATAGAACATTACAGCGCAGAACAGGCCCTTCGGCCCACGATGTTGCGCCGACCAGTTAAAAAACAATGACCCTCTAACCTAAACCAATCCCTTTTCATCCATAAACCTATCCACGGATCTCTTAAACGCCCCCAAACTAGGCGCATTTACAACTGCAGCAGGCAGGGCATTCCAATCCCTCACCACCCTCTGGGTAAAGTCTCTGTATTAATAGTCCAGTGACATTGCCCCTGGGCCCCCATATGCACCTTTTCTTATTGAAAACACTGGTTTCGGGTTTTACGATACAATGACCCTGGTTTAGAAGCTATCGTGTGTTGGCAGAAATAAAGCTTATGACATTAGCAGCAGGTTGGAGGCCAGGAGATGCAAATAATTGTCTTTGTTCACAAGTGGTGGTGGCAGAAGTTACATTTTCAAAGCCATTCTGTTAGCTTGGCTGGAGTGTTTTTGCAATCGGGTGCGATATTCAAGTGTTATTTTTGGTTTTGAAATCAAACACGTTCCCTGCAGTGAATGAAAATAATTTAATTTCACATATTGACTCATGGAAGGTGGGATATGAGTTGCAGTTCTGTGCAGGTATTGGTCCATTCATATCAGCATATCAAACACACATTCAGCAGGGGAAATGGTCTTTCCCCACTGCATCCTCTTTCTGAGGTTTAAATCCTGGTTCAGACATCTGAAAGAAACAAGTACTGGCATTTGCAAGTGTTGGGAGGCTTGCAGAGTATTTATGATCCATCTGTTTGAGGATGTCCATTTAATGCACAAACTCTGATCTCACTGTCCCCGGGTGGGGATCAGGTTTGCCAAATCACTGATGTGGTGTCGAAGGGGTCTAGGTTGATGAGCACTCAGTGGTCGTGTGCAGGTTAGGCTGTTCTGCACAATGCACAGAGGGATGATGCACATTTCACTTTGAGATATCTCAGCCCTGGGATCATGCGTTGCCTTGTCAAGATGGGAACCTGCTATTCACTTGGGTAACGAGGAACTTCAGTTGCTCGAGCCCAGGGACTGGGGCTTGGCCAATGATCAGGAGAATGGAAAATATTAATTGTCTTTGCATGGTTTTGTGGGTCCCCTTTCAGGGTCGATCACAATTGGGAGGTTTCAACTTCCACTGCTGTGAGTTCTTAGTCTGTACAGTGATAGTTGGGCAGTTGGCTCCTGAACTTGGGCCAACCTTTCTGCACTGGAATGACAGATGTCCTTCTGTGTGGAATCTCGCCTGCCTCCATAACGAATATATCTGCAGAGCAGCAGACTTTTCGGTTCAGCATAAGATCCAATATGGTGTTGGCCACCGTGCTGGTGAACGGGATAAAGGATCCTCCCTTTATTGTAACACGACTGTCATGTGAGGAATGGTCAGGTAATGCTGTAACTCCAGCTTGCGGATCAATTCTGTGGGACATCACCACACATTTCTGGAGCATTGTAGAATTTGTTCTGTTCCAATGTTCCAGTTGGTCACAATTTTGAAGTGTACATAGAGTTATTTCTGCTTCTATCTGCTTTCTGGTTTGACAGGCCGCTGCCTGGAGTCCATTTTCTTCGGATCTTCAATAGTAACTGCCCGAGTTCATTCCCACAGGGAAATATTCCAATTCCTAGCAGCTTGTGGGCAGTTAATTTGTCATCTCTCACATCACTCCTTCCTGATATGGGATAAAGTACTTATTTTCCAAATCTGGAATCTTGAATTCTTGACTTTCATGGTTCCTTTTAATCTTCTGCTGATGTCAAGTTGCTGAAAGGAGATTCCTGATGAAAAGACATTGCGTGCTGGAAAGGGAATGTTTACACCATTAGCACCAGGTTAAAGAATATAATATATACAAACAGCTGCCATGGTGTAGGTCTGTCTCGGACAGACTTCCCATCTGCTAAAACATTGTGCTGGCTTGACTGGAATGTTTCTCGAATCCAATGAGCTCGACATTCCACGTGTTTGCCTTTCTCTTCAACAGTTGACAAAAGTCCAGAAACAAGCTTGTGATTATCTGGAGCCATCTTGTCACCCAGACATTGTCAGTTAAAAAAGGGGGAAAAGCATCAGGCTGACCACAAATATAAAAACAAACACGTGAGCATTTGACAGGTCTGAGTAATGATAAAACCGTTTAAGACTCATAGCGATGACACATAAGAACATAAGAAATAGGAGCAGGAGTAGGCCATCCAGCCCTTCGAGCCTGCCCCGCCATTCAATAAGATCATGGCTGATCTGTCGTGGCTCAGTTCCACATTCCCGCCCTCTCCCCATAACCCTTAATCCCCTCTCTTAACAAAAACCCATCAACCCGCGTCTTAAAAATATTTAGCGAGGCAGCCTCCACCACTTCAACGGGCAGAGAATTCCAGAGATTCACCACCCTTTGAGTGAAGAAGTTCCTCCTCAACTCCATTCTAAACCGCCCCCACTTTATCTTGAGGCTGTGCCCTCTAGTCCTACTGTCCTTTCTGAGCGGGAAGAGCCTCTCCACCTCTATCCTATCCATCCCATTCATCATCTTATATGTCTCAATGAGATCGCCCCTCATTCTTCTAAACTCTAACGAGTCCAAGCCTAGTTTATTCAGCCTCTCCTCATAGCTCAACCCCCTCAACTCCGGTATCAGCCTTGTCAACCTCCTCTGCACTCCCTCCAAGGCCAAAATATCCTTGCGCAAGTGCGGCGACCAAAACTGCACACAGTACTCCAGCTGCGGCCTCACCAGTGCCATGTACAGTTGCAGCAGGACCTCCCTACTTTTATATTCAATCCCCCTCGCTATGAAGGCTAGCATCCCATTCGCCTTCCTGACCACCTGCTGCACCTGCAGGGTGGGTTTTTGCGACTCATGCACAAGGACCCCAAGGTCCCTCTGCACCGTCGCCTGCTGCAACACATTTACACCCAAGAATCATTGATATGTTATGGGCAGCAGCCCCAAAACATCCGCAATTTTTGCATTCAGCAAGCCTCCTGCATTCATTAAATCTGAGAAAATTATCTACTTTATGAGGAATAAAAAGTATTTGAAAAAAGGGGTTAACTGAGCTTGTTTGTTTAGTCGCTGTAATTATGTTAATCTCCGTAGAGACTCATGATGTCACAAGAGACTTTCTATCTCCTGTTAAGAAGGGGTTCCTATTCACGTGTTAGCTGATAGTGTTCGCAGAAGCTTCACCTCCAGCTCATAAAGTTTAGCAGCGCCAGTGACAAGGAGAGGATCGGTCAGAATCTCAGATCAATAGACTGGAGTGTCACAACAATGCATCAGCATCGAATGACAATGGATTGGAATGTTACAGCAATTGATGATAATCTGGGATTAACACAATTGAATGATAAGGTAATGGTTCAGAGTCTGAGAACAACCTGGTGGAATATTACAGCAATGGACAGAGCTTTGTCCTATTGGATTGACAAGCTTCATGAAAATAGCTGGTGGATAACGTCAGCTGATCGGATCACAATTGTAATTCACATTTTCCAGTACTTTTACTATCCCATCCTGGCCATTATTGGAGACCCAGGTAAATCTCAATAACCAGTTAATAATTAGATAAGAATGTTTAACTATATTTCTCCTCTCGTCCCTTTGTTTGCTGTTGCTGTTTCTGTTGAGTCTCAGTGTTCAGATATTAACATCCCCATGTCCATTCGCATTTAGAATGTTCTTAATAATTCAATTTCTCCACTTTGCTCCAGGTGGAATCTATCATAAACTTCATATGCACCATCTCACAGTCTGACCTGTATTCATGCATCCAGAGAACATTTGTGTTTGGCTGATGTATGAATAACTTTTTTCCTCAGGTGGGTAAAACTGGCTGGGAGGTCTCTTGGTTTTCCCAACATAACGAAATTCCTGATGCTGTGTGTGCTGAGCCATTCGTCCCACTGACCTGCACTTGAACCTTGTCCCTCCACACCCGTCTCATCCATGAACCCGTCCAAGTCTTTCTTAAATGTTAAAAGTGACCCCACATTGACCACTTTATCCGGCAGCTCATTCCACACTCCCACCACTCTCTGTGTGAAGAAGCCCCCCCTAATATTCCCTTTAAACTTTTCTGCTTTCACCCTCAACCCGTGCCCTCTGGTTTTTCTCTCCTCTAGCCTCAGTGGAAAAAGCCTGCTTGTATTCACTCTATCGATACCCATCAAAATCTGATACACCTCTATCAAATCTCCCCTCATTCTTCTACACTCCAGGGAATAAAGTCCTAACCTGTTCAATCTCTCTCTGTAACTATCCAGGTGACTATCCAGGTAAGTCTTAAACGATGCCAGTGTGTCTGCCTCCACCACCCTACTTGGCAGTACATTCCAGGCCCCCACCACCCTCTGTGTAAAAGACGTCCCTCTGATATCTGATATACCTCGCCCCTCTCACCTTGAACCTGTGACCCCTCGTAATCGTCACCTCCGACCTGGGAAAAAGCTTCCCACTGTTCACCGTATCTATACCCTTCATAATTTTGTACACCTCCATTAGGTCTCCCCTCATTCTCCGTCTTTCCAGGGAGGACAACCCCAGTTTGCCCAATCTCTCCTCATAGCTCAGACCCATCATACCAGGCAACATCCTCGTGAACCTTCCCTGCACTCTCTCTAAAGCCTCCATGTCCTTCTGGTCGTGCGGCGACCAGAACTAGACACAGTACTTCAAATGTGGCCTAACCAACATTCTACGCAGCTCCAACATCAGACTCCACCTTTTATACTCTATACCCCGTCCTATAAAGGCAAGCAGATCACATGCCTTCTTCACCACCTTCTCCACCTGTGCTGCCACCTTCAAAGATTTGTGGACTTGCACACCTCGGTCCCTCTGTGTTTCTAAACTCTTGATGGTTCTGCCATTTATCGTATAACTACCCCGCCTCCATTAGTTCTTCCAAAATGCATCACTTCACATTTATCTGGATTAAATTCCATCTGCCATTTCTCCGCCCAATTGTCCAGCCTATTTATATCCTGCTGTATTGTCCGACAATGTTCATCGCTATCCGCAAGTCCAGCCATCTTCGTGTCATCCACAAATTTGCTGTTAATACCAGTTACACCTTCCTCCAAAACATTGATATATATCTCAAACAGCAGATGTCCCAGGACAGATCCCTGCGGAACACCACTGGTCACAGACCTCCAGCTGGAAAAAGACCCTTCAACTGCTCCCCTCTGTCTCCTGTGACCAAGCCAGCTCTCTACCCATCTTGCCACTTCTCCTTGTATCCAATGAGCTTTAACCTTCTTCACCAACCTGCCACGAGGGACTTTGTCAAACACCTTACTGAAATCCATATGGACGACATCCATGGCCCTTCCTTCATCAACCGCTTTTGTCACCTCCTCAAAAAACTGCACCCAATTTGTAAGTCACGACCTCCCTCTTACAATCACTACCGAGATTGTTCCGTTCTAAATGCACATACATCCTATCTCGAAGTATCCTCTCCAACAATTATAGACCGGTGAGTCTCACTTCTGTTGTGGGCAAGGTTTTAGAAAAAATTATTAGGGATAGGATTTATAGTTATTTGGAGAGTAATGAATTGATTGGAGATAGTCAGCATGGTTTTGTAGCGGGTAGGTCGTGCCTTACTAACCTTATTGAGATTTTTGAGAAAGTGACCAAAGAGGTGGATGGGGGTAAGGTAGTTGACGTGATGTACATGGATTTTAGTAAGGCGTTTGATAAGGTTCACCATGGTAGGCTTCTGCAGAAGATGCAGATGTATGGGATTGAGGGTAATCTAGGACATTGGATCAGGAATTGGCTAGCAGATAGGAGACAGAGGGTGGTGGTTGATGGTAAATATTCGTCATGGAGTTCGGTTACGAGTGGTGTGCCTCAGGGATCTGTTTTGGGGCCACTGCTGTTTGTAATTTTTATTAATGATCTGGATGAGGGTATAGTTGGGTGGATTAGTAAATTTGCTGATGACACCAAAGTCGGAGGTGTGGTAGATTGTGAGGAAGGGTGTCATAGTTTGCAGGAATACTTGGACAGGTTGCAGAGCTGGGCCGAGAGGTGGCGGATGGAGTTTAATGTGGAGAAGTGTGAGGTAATTCACTTTGGTAGGAATAACAGATGTGTTGAGTATAGGGCTAACGGGAGGACTTTGAATAGTGTGGATGAACAGAGGGATCTAGGTGTATGTGTACATAGATCCCTGAAAGTTGGGAATCAAGTAGATAGGGTTGTTAAGAAGGCATACGGTGTCTTGGCATTTATTGGTAGGGGGATTGAATTTAGGAGTCGCAGCGTCATGTTGCAACTGTACACAACTCTGGTGCGGCCGCACTTGGAGTATTGTGTGCAGTTCTGGTCCCCACATTACAGGAAGGATGTGGAGGTTTTGGAGACGGTGCAGGGGAGGTTTACCAGGATGTTGCCTGGTATGGAGGGGAGGTCCTATGAGGATAGACTGAGGGATTTGGGGTTGTTTTCACTGGAAAGAAGGCGGCTAAGAGGGGATCTTATTGAAACATATAAGATGATTAGAGGTTTAGTTAGGGTGGACAGTGATAGCCTTTTTCCTCGGATGGAGAATGCTAGCACGAGGGGGCATGGCTTGAAATTAAGGGGGCTAGTTATAGGACGGATGTCAGGGGTAGGTTCTTTACCCAGAGGGTGGCGAGGGATTGGAATGCCCTGCCTGCTGCGGTTGTAAATGCGCCTAGTTTGGGGGCGTTTAAGAGATCCGTGGATAGGTTTATGGACGAAAAGGGATTGGTTTAGGTTAGTGGGTCAGTGTTTTTTAACTGGTCGGCGCAACATCGTGGGCCGAAGGGCCTGTTCTGCGCTGTAATGTTCTATGTTCTATGTTCTATGTTCTATTAACAACTTCCCTACCACAGACGTCAAGCTCACTGGCCTATAATTACCCGGGTTATCCCTGCTACCCTTCTTAAATAACGGTACCGTATTTGCTATCCTCCAATCCTCTGGGACCTCACCTGTGTCCAATGAAGAGACAAAGATTTCTGTCAGAGGCCCAGCAATTTCACCTCTTGTCTCCCTGAGCAGTCGAGGATAGATGCCATCAGGCTCTGGGGATTTGTCAGTTTTAATGTTCCCTAAAAAACCTAACACTTCCTCCCTTGTAATGGACAGTCTCTCTAACGGGTCAACACTTCCCTCTGAGACATTCCCAGTCATGATGTGGAGATGCCGGTGTTGGACTGGGGTAAACGCAGTAAGAAGTCTGACAACACCAGGTTTAAGTCCAACCGATTTATTTGATAGTAAACTCACAAGATTTCGAAGTTAAACTTCATCAGGTGAATGGAGAGTTCTGGCCTCAGACAGAGCATATAAAGCACAGACAGTTTACAGATTACCGATTAGAATGCGAATCTTTACACCGAACCTGCTATTCAATTCTTAAAGTGGCCGACAATGTGTGTGGAAGGAGCACTGATCACAGGTTGAAGAGATGTGTATTGTCTCCAGACAGTACAGTGAGTGAGGTTTTGCAAACCCAGGCAAGTCACGGGGGTTACAGATAGTGTGACATGAACCCAAGTTCCTTGTTGAGAGCGTCCTCATGTGTGCGGAACTTGGCTATCAGTCTTTGCTCAGCGACTTGCGCTGTCGTGTGTCGTGAAGGCCGCCTTGGAGAATGCTTACCCGAAGGTCAGAGGCTGAATGCCCGTGACCACTGAAGTGTTCACCAACAGGAAGGAAACAGTCTTGCCTGGTGATTGTCGAGCGATGTTCATTCATCTGTTGTTGTAGCGTCTGCATGGTCTCCCCAATGTACCATGCTTCGGGACATGCCTTCTTGCAACGTATCAGGTAGACAACGTTGGCCAAGTTGCAAGAGTATGTACCGTGTACCTGGTGGATGGTGTTCTCACGTGTGATGATATCATCCATGTCGATGATCTGGCATGTCTTGCAGAGGTTGCTGTGGCAGGGCTGTGTGGTGTTGTGGTCACTGTTCTCCTGAAGGCTGGGTAGTTTACTGCGAACAATGGTCTGTTTGAGATTGCGTGGTTGTCTGAAGGCAAGAAGTGGTGGTGTGGGGATGGCCCTGGCATTCTAATCAGTAATCTGTAAACTGTCTGTGCTTTATATGCTCTGTCTGAGGCCAGAACTCTCCATTCACCTGACAAAGAGTTTAACCTCGAAAGCTTCTGAGTTTACTATCAAATGAATCATTTGGACTTAAACTTGGTGTTGTCAGACTTCTTACTGTGTCCACTCCCAGTCAACATATCCCTTCCCTTTGTGATTACTGATGCAAAGTATTCATTTCGGATCTCCCCTATTCCATTGGATTCTAAGAATAATTCCCCTCCTTGGTCCCTGAGAGGTCTGTTTTTTTTCCCTGACAACTATTTTGTTCCCAACATATGAATAAAATGCCTTAGGATTCTCCCTAATCCTGTCTGCCAAGAACATTTTGAGACCTCTTTTTGCCCTTCTAACTCCCCGTTTGAGTTCTTTCCTGGTCTCCCTGGATTCGGCCAGAGCTCCATCTGTTTTCAGTTGCCTGAACCTAACATACACCTGTCTTTTCTTTTTGATCAGATCCTCAATTTCCCTGGTTATCCACGGCTCTCGAGTCCTACCTTTCCTATCCTTCCTTTTTACAGGCACATGCCTGTCCTGCAGCCCCATCAACTGTTCCTTAAAAGACTCCCACATTCCAGACGTAGACTTATCCTCAAACAGCCTCTCCCAATCAACGGCCACCAATTCCTGCCTAATCCGGCTATAGTTCGCCTTCCCCCAATTCAGCACCCTACCTGTAGGACAACACTCATCCTTGTCCATTACTATCCTAAAGTTCACAGAATTGTGGTCACTATTTGCCACATGTTCCCCTACTGAAACTTTGATGACCTGACCGGGCTCATTTCCCAGAATTAGGTCCAGTATATCCCCATCTCTAATTGGGCTGTTGACATACTTCCAAAGAAACTTCCAGTATGCATTTTACAAATTCCTCCACGTCCAGACCCCCAGCCCGAAGCACTTTCCAGTCAATACCAAGGAAATTAAAGTCTCCCACGGCAACAACCCTTTTTTTTCTGCACCCATCCAGAATCTCCTAACATACCCATTCCTCCACTTCTCTTGGGCTGTTGGGTGGCCTGCAGTATACCCCCAGCACAGTGACTGCAGTAGGCTCACTTCACCACTGCTTCTGGGATTGTGCTCTGCTCTGAAGAACTTTCTGCAACATCGCAGGAGATATTCTTTAAAACATTCATTAATTGTAACTGTAAAGCACTGCCCAGGGCTCGGAAAAAATGTTTTCTAAATGTTTAAATTGGACAAAGATTTCTGAACACTTAGGGTCACTTTCAGCCAGTGTGATCAGGTTTTTTGTAAAGCTTTGTTGTACATTGATTTGCTGCAATGGTGATCACCTTAACACAATGATACAGAAACAGGGGGAGAGGCACAGAGAAAAGGTACAGAGGAAAAGTCAGATCAGCACAAATGCAGGTAAAGTTTTACACATCACCAAGAACTGATATTTGGGACCATGAAGAAGGGAAAACAAGGGGGATGGGGAACAATGAGGGGGAGAGAAACAGAAACAGACAATGTGAGTGAGAAGGATGGAGAAAGATTGTCCTCAGTTAACGGTTGAGTTGAACAGTCAGGGGCTAAGGTCTGTGGGATGGATGTATCGAATATTAACAAAGACGCCACTCCCGAGTGGATGATATCTGGGAAGGGATGGGATTAGCAGGAGGTTGGATGGAAGATAAGGACTGGAATGAACAAAGAGATAAGCTTGGTCTCCATTCCAGTTCCACAACAAGTACTGTCTGTGTCGTTGGCCAAAAAGTAAAGAATACATTTGATGTTTAAATTGGCCTGGGAGCAATTAGAATTCATTTTAATGAGGTTGTGTTTGTGGGATTCGATTTCACTCTCTCAGCCTCTCCAGTGATCTCCCTGAATTCGATAACCAGGAGAATGGAGTGAGAAAAAGAGGGTGAGTGAGGGGAGGTATGGGGGAAGAGAGAAATAAGCAGAGCAGGGGACAGAGCAAAGTGAGGCAGGATTTGGTGCCTTCACTGCCTCGTCACCGCTCAGCTCATAGTCCCGATCCTGTCAGAGCCTGGTGAAAAGTATAGCAGCCAATCCCAATCCGACTCCAGAGGCAGTTAGAAATATTGAGAAAGCAAGGAATTTGACCAGTAGAATAAAAATGCATCAGCTCCAGCAGTCCAATGGAGAGCGATCAAGTGAGCAGAGCGATCGGGAGACCGTGCGAGGGATCAGGGGAGCAGAGAGAGAGATACAGAGACAGAATGAGGTGCCAGGTGAGCAGAGAGATACGGAGACAAAGATAGGGAGCAGGGCAGGGAGAATAAGAGACAAGGAGAGGACCAGGGAAGTCGAGGCATATGGAGACCAGGAGTGTGACCAGGGGAACAGACACATATGCAGACAAGGAGAGGGATGACAAAGGAAGATATACGAGAAAAGTCGTGAGATCATGGGTGCAGAAATATGGAGGCAAGGAGAGGGATCGGGGTGGGGATTGCAGAGCAGAGAGATACAGAGACAAGGACAAGACTAGGGTAGCAGAGGGATATGGAGCCAAGGGAAGAGTCGAGGTAACAGTGAGACACAGCCAAGGAGATGGGCATGGGAATAAGAGAGATGTGGAACCAAATAGAGAAAACAGTAGAGAAGAGAGTTGCTGACAGAACGGGAGGAAAGAGGCACAGAGACATATCGAGGGACCAGCTAAAAGCAGAAATTCGTAAACACGGAAAGTAACCATGGCAGCATCGACATACAGTGACAAGGAGGGGGACAAGGATCTAGAGAGCAAACAGATACAGAGACTAAGATTCAGAGCAGGGGAACTGAGAGATACAGCGATGAGGATTGTGACCTGGGGAACAGAGATACGTGTAGACCTGGACAGGGGTGAGTGGAGTGGAGAGATATGGAAATAATTCGCAGAATGAGGATCTGAGGACTGTGAAGCCATGGGTCAGAGCTGGGTAGCTGGTAACTGGGAACCCAAAGAGCTGGATCAGATGGAGGCAGTTTTATAACCAAGGCAACGACCTGGAGAAAGGCACTGGGAGGAGATGTATTGAAGAAGAATATTGTCATTGCACACAACATAAGGATAATTACTTTACCCTGACTTGGTGCTGCCTGCTGGGAAGCATACGCCTTTCTGAAGCAAATGCCATCATACCTTAACTTGTTCAGTAAATTATGGTGAAATATCCAAACAGGTTTTCTTTTGAAATCCGAAAACTCCATATCGACATTTACAGAAATATCCAACCTGCTTGTTCCATCCTCACATGAATTACCCAGAGGTGATTCAATCTGAAAACTGAAACAGCCTTTGCCTGTTTTAATGACACTCCCTTCCATTTTCCTGCTTAATGTTGTATTCTTACTGCTTTGCTCAAACCGATGTGTTAGTAATAATTTATCAAAATTCACTGGACTCTGGGGAAGTGTCGGCTGATTGGAAAATAACTAATGTTACGCCGCTGTTTAAAAAAGGAAGTAGACAAAAGGTGGGTAACTACAGGCCGGTTAGCTTAATGTCCGTAGTTGGGAAAATGCTGGAATCCATCATTAAAGAAGAAATAGCAGGACACCTGGAAAAGATTGGTTCAATCAAGTAGACACAGCATGGATTCATGAAGTGAAAGTCGTGTTTGAAGAATTTACTGGATTTTTATGAAGATGTAATGAGTGCGGTTGACAGAGGGGAACCAGTGGATGTGGTGTTTTTAGATTTCCAGAAGGCTTTCAATAAGGTGCCTCACAAAATGTTGCTGCAGAAGATTAAGGTTCACGGAGTTGGGGGGAAAGTGTTAGCCTGGATTGAGGATTGGCTATCTCATAGGAAGCAGAGAGATGGAATAAATGGGTGTTCTCCTGCTTGGCAGTTGGTGACTAGTGGCATGCCGCAGGGATCGGTGCTGGGGTCTCAACTGTTTACCATATACATACACGATCTGGAGGAGGGGACCGAGTGTAGGGTAACAAAGTTTGCTGACGACACAAAGATGAGTGGGAAAGCGAATTGTGTGGAGGATGTGGAAAGTCTGCAGAGAGATTTGGATAGGCTGAGTGAGTGGGCAAGGATTTGGCAGATGGAGTATAACATTGGGAAGTGTGAGGTTATCCACTTTGGAAGGAATAACAGTAAAATGGACTATTATTTTAACAGTGAAAAATTACAACATGCTACGGTGCAGAGGGACCTGGGGGTCCTTGTGCATGAATCGCAAAAACCCAGTCTGTAGGTGCAGCAGGTGATCAAGAAGGCGAATGGGAAGCTGGCCTTTATAGCGAGGGGGATAGAATATAAAAGTAGGGAGGTCTTGCTGTAATTGTACAAGGTGAGGCTGCAAATACAGTACTGTGTGCAATTTTGGTCCCTGTATTTGCAAAAGGTTATATTGGGTTTGGAGGGAGTACAGACAAGGTTCACCAGTTTGAAACCGGAGATGAGGGGGTTAGCTTATGAGCAGAGATTGAGTAGATTGGACCTGTATTCGTTGGAGTTTAGAAGGCTGAGGGGTGATCTTATAGAGGCATATAAGATAATGAAGGGGAGAGATAGGGTAGAGGCAGAGAGGTTCCTTCCACTTAGAAAGGAAACAAGAACTAGAGGACGCAGCCTCAAAATAAGGGGGAGTCGGTTTGGAACAGAGTTGCGGAGGGACTTCTTCTCTCAGAGGGTAATGAATCTCTGGAATTCTCTGCCCATTGAAGCAGTGGAGGCCACCTTGTTAGATATGTTTAAGTCACATTTCTGATCAATAAGGGAATTAAGGGTTATGGGGAGCAGGTGGGTAAGTGGAACTGAACCACTTTCAGATCAGCCATGATCTTATTGAATGGCGGGGCAGGCTCGAGGGGCTGGATGGCCCACTCCTGCTCCTATTTCTTATGTTCTTATATTAGATGTTGAATTAACATGTGTATAATTTCAGGCTATCTGTCACTCCCTTGTCTCTAACACAACTAAAAATAAAATACTGCTGAAGCTGGAATCTGAAACAAAAAACAGAACATTCTGGAAAATCTCAGCAATTCTGAGAGTGTCTGTGAAGGGAGAATGGAGTCAGAAGTCTGACACCAGGTTTAAGTCCAACCAATTTTCTTTCCAATTTATTTAAGGGAGAGTGGATGCAACGCTGTGAGTCTCCGTGACCCTTCATCAGCGCTCGGAGAATTCCCACCATCCTTTGTTTTTCTCAGGGAAAGTTTTGTTGATTTTGTCAATTCCAAGTCTGCAGAGCGTTCCCCAAACTGCACACACACACACACACACACACACACACTCACACACACACACACAGACACACACACACTCACACAGACACACACACACACACACACACACACAGACACACACACACTCACACACACACACACACACACAGACACACAGACACACACACACACACACACACACACACACTCAAACACTCACACACACACACACACACCCACACACACAGACAGACAGACACACACACACACACACACACAGACACACACACACAGACACACACACACACACACAGACACACACACACACTCAAACACTCACACACACACACACCCACACACACAGACAGACACACACACACACAGACACACACACACAGACACAGACACACACACACACACAGAACACAGAACACTACAGCACAAAGAGGCCCTTTGGCCCACAAGCTGTGCTGATCATATCCATCCCTTCCAGGCCATAGAACTATCTGTAACCCCCAATCCCATTAAATCCCAGAGACTCATCCAGAAGTCTTTTAAAAGACCCCAGCGAGTTCGCCTCTACCACCACCGACGGCAGCCGATTCCACTCACTCACCACCCTCTGAGTGAAAAACTTACCCCTAACATCGACTGGAATATCCCTAGGGTAAGGGGTATAGATGGGGAGGAGTTTGTTAGGTGTGTTCAGGAGGGTTTCCTGATGCAGCATGTGGACAAGCCTACGAGGGGAGAGGCTGTACTTGACCTGGTACTGGCGAATGAACCAGGGCAGGTGATGGATCTTTCGGTAGGAGAGCATCTTGGATATGGTGACCATAATTCTATCTCCTTCACAATTGCGTTGGAACGAGATAGGATCAGGCAGGCTAGGAAGGTGTTTGTCTGGGGTAAGGGGAGATACGAAGAAGTCAGGAAGTTACTTGGACAAATAAACTGGAAGGAGGCGTTCTTAGGGAAAAGTACCGAAGGAAGGTGGCAGATATTCAAGGAATGTGTGTCTGGAGCTCTGAATGACAACGTTCCAATGAGACGAGGGGGTTTTGGTGGGTCGAGGGAACCGTGGTGCACAAAGGATGTGTTGAACCTAGTCAGGAAGAAAAGGAAGGTGTACAAGAGGTTCAGGGAATTAGGAGATGTTAAAGATCTTGAGGAGTATAAGGACTGTAGGAGGGAACTTAAAAGGGAAATTAGGAGAGCCAGAAGGAGTCATGAGAAGACCTTGGCGGGTAAGATAAAGGAGAATCCCAAGGCCTTCTATAAATATGTGAAAGGTAAAAGGATAAGAAGAGAAGGGATAGGACCTATAAAAGGTGAGGGGGGAAAGGTTTGTGTGGAACCAGAAGAAATGGCGGAGGTGCTTAACGAGTACTTCGCCTCAGTATTCACGGTGGAAGCCGATCTGGGAGATTTTGTTATGGATTTCCAGCAGATGGAAAGGATTGAGTACGTGAATATTAAGGAGGAGGATGTGTTGGAACTTTTGAATTCTATCAAGGTAGATAAGTCGCCGGGACCAGATGGGATGTACCCCAGGATACTGTGGGAGGCGAGGGAAGAGATTGCAGAGCCCCTGGCGATGATCTTTGCGTCGTCAATGGAGACGGGAGAGGTTCCAGAGGATTGGAGGATTGCAGATGTAGTTCCTATTTTTAAGAAAGGGAACAGAGATAGCCCGGGAAATTACCGACCGGTGAGTCTGACCTCAGTGGTTGGTAAGCTGATGGAGAGGCTTCTGAGGGACAAGATTTACGAACATTTGGAGAGGTTTGACATGATCAGGAATAGTCAGCATGGATTTGTCAAGGGCAGGTCGTGCCTTACGAGCCTAGTTGAGTTCTTCGATAATGTGACTGAACACATTGACGAAGGAAGTGCCGTGGACGTAGCGTACATGGACTTCAGCAAGGCGTTTGATAAGGTCCCCCATGCAAGACTTCTTGAGAAGGTGAGAGGGCATGGGATCCAAGGGCCTTTGGCCTTGTGGATCCAGAACTGGCTTGCCTGCAGAAGGCAGAGAGTGGTTGTGGATGGGGCTTTTTCTGAATGGAGGTCAGTCACCAGCGGAGTGCTCAAGGATCTGTTCTGGGACCCTTGTTGTTTGTCATTTTCATAAATGACCTGGATGAGGAAGTGGAGGGATGGGTAAGTAAGTTCGCTGATGACACGAAGGTCGGTGGTGTTGTGGATGATCTGGAAGGATGGCAAAAGTTGCAGCAGGACATAGATAGGATGCAGGACTGGGCGGAGAAGTGGCAGATGGACTTCAACGCGGATAAATGTGTAGTCGTCCATTTTGGCAGAACCAACGGGATGAACGAGTAATCTATCAAGGGCAGAAGTCTGAGTAGTGTTGAGGAGCAGAAGGATCTTGGCGTCCGGGTCCACAGGACTCTTAAATCGGCCTCGCAGGTGGAGGAGGTGGTCAAGAAGGCGTATGGTGTACTGGCCTTCATTAATCGAGGGATTGAGTTTAGGAGTCGGGAGGTAATGCTGGAACTTTATAAGACCCTTGTCAGGCCTCATTTGGAGTATTGTGCGCAGTTCTGGTCGCCTCACTATAGGAAAGATGTAGAAGCTATTGAAAGGGTACAGAGGAGATTTACAAGGATGTTGCCTGGATTGGGAGGCATGCCTTATGAAGTTAGGTTGAGGGAGCTGGGACTCTTTTCCCTGGAGAGACGAAGGTTGAGAGGCGACCTGGTAGAAGTTTACAAAATGTTGAGAGGAATAGATAGGGTGGACTCTCAGAGGCTATTTCCCCGGTTTGAAATGGTCGCTACGAGAGGACACAGATTTAAGGTGCGGGGAGGGAGGTTCAGAAGTGATGTTAGGGGTAACTTTTTCACTTAGAGGGTGGTGAGTGAATGGAATCGGCTGCCGTCAGTGGTGGTGGAGGCGAACTCGCTGGGGTCTTTTAAAAGACTTCTGGATGAGTATATGGGGTTTAATGAGATTGAGGGTTATAGATAGGTCTGTAGGTTGTTAGGTGATGTGATCGGCGCAACTTGTGGGCCGAAGGGCCTGTTTGTGCTGTAGTGTTCTATGTTCTATCTCCTCTGTACCTGCTCCCCAGCACCTTAAACCTGTGCCCTCTATTAGCAACCATTTCAGCCCTGGGAAATAGCCTCCGAGAATCCACTCTATCTATACCTCTCAACATTTTATAAACCTCTATCAGGTCGCCTCTCATCCTTCGTCTCTCCAGGGAGAAGAGACCGAGCTCCATCAACCTATCCTCATAAGGCATGCCTCCCAATCCAGGCAACATCCTTGTAAATCTCCTCTGCACCCTCTCAATAGCTTCCACATCCCTCCTGTAGTGAGGCGACCCAGAACTGTGCACAGTACTCAGTGCTGTGACGCCGACACAGTCTGTTTTGTCCCTTATTCAGTGAACAAAGATTTGTGAATAGACCTTTTGTTAATGCAGCAATATTTATTTACAAACAATTAATAATTACCCCCCCCAATCAATAGATACATGACAGCGCAGAGTCGCTGAGCAGAGACTGATCGCCAAGTTCTGCACACATGAGGACGGCCTCAACCGGGATCTTGGGTTCATGTCACATTATCTGTAACACCCATGATTTGCCTGAACTTGCAACATCTCACATACTGTCCTGTCTGGAGACAATACACATCTCTTTAACCTATGCTGAATGCTATCTCCACTCACATTGTCTGTACCTTTAGGACTTGAACAGCACAGTAGCTGTAAAGAGTCACATTCTAATCAGTAATCTGTAAACTGTGTGTGACTTTATATGCCCTGTTTCTGATCAAAACTTTCCACACTCGTGATGAAGGAACAGCGTTCCGAAAGCTTGTGGGTTTACTATCAAATAAACTTGTTGGACTTTAACCTGGTGTTGTGAGACATTTTACTGTGTTTATCCCAGTCCAACACCGGCATCTCCACATCATTTCATCCATGTTTGCGGTTACTTAGAAATTTGGCCCATTTTGAAATCAGACCAGGCAATTCCTATAATATTAACATGAACATTTCCAGTTAAATATTTAAATACGCCAGTGTCAAACACAGCTCGGCCATAAGAACATAAGAAATAGGAGCAGGAGTAGGCCATCTAGCCCTTCGAGCCTGCCCCGCCATTCAATAAGATCATGGCTGATCTGTCGTGGCTCAGTTCCACATTCCCACCCTCTCCCCATAACCCTTAATCCCCTCTCTTATCAAATGTCAGTTGAGTTCATGCATCAAAATGGAATGTTTTCCAGAATTATCAGTCACTTAATGTTGAATTGTTTCTGGATAGGAAGGGAATCATTGTCATGATACAAACAAGGATTTGCAATTTGACCACGGCACCTTTAATCATTTCATTGTGTATATTCTGTGGTATTTTGCAGACTTTGCTGTTGCTTCACTGCGTGTAATTAATTCCAGAAATCTCAGGATGAATTAACACAGCAAAATGCTTCCATAGTCTGTGCCTAAAAAGCTTGATGTCTAATATCTGGATTTATTTCTGCTCCTTAAAGTTAACGTGATGACAATTGGAATACTCTCTCAGGAAAGATGTGGTCTCTCCAAATGTGTAACACACTACCTGGTTTCGATGGCAGCCGCAGATCTACTGGTCATTATTTTTGATGTGATATTGAGACAAATTCCAATTGTTTATTGGGAGGATTTCCGATTCCTCTGGGACATGGATGTGTGTAATATCCACGCTGTGCTCCTTTATGCAGCTACTGACTGTTCTGTTTGGTTCACTGTCACTTTCACCTTTGATCGACTTGTGACAATTTGTTGCCCCATGCTGAAAAGTAAATTTTGCACCGACAAAATGGCTAAAGTTGTCCTGGGATCAATCACTGTTCTGAGCTGTTGTAAGAACATTTTTTAGTATTTTATGCTGTCAAATTCGTATACGTTGGTGAATGACCCATGGTTTTGCAGTGTTTCTTTCTTTGTCATGCAATCTCCTGTCTGGATTGCTGTTGAAATCAGCCATCATATTCTAAACCCCTGTGTCCCATTTGTTCTGATTCTGTTGTTCAACATTTACACTGTCAGGCACATTTTAGTGACCAGCAGGTCTCGCAGGAGACTCCGAACTCCCATCAATGGAAAAGGTACCAAAGACCCAGAGATGCAGAATCGAAGGAAATCTATTATTTTACTCTTTGCTGTCTCAGTGAATTTTATCATATTATGGGCAACCATAATGGTATACTCTGTATGGAGGAGGATGTATTATTTGGGGTATATTGCTGTTTGGATGGATGATTCTGTGCAGGATTTCGGCTTCATCCTACAGCTCATGAGTTGCTGCACAAATACCTGTATATACGCTGTGACCCAGACGAAGTTCAGAGAGCAGTTGAAGAATGTGCTCAAATATCCCTTCATGCTCGCTGTGCAATTATTTCAATGATGATCATAACAGGCAAAGAATAATTCATAGAATCCTTGATTTAATTGCACATTTCCCAATGTGACAGGGCCAAGTGTGACAGTGAAAGTTGTGCCCTGTTGATGTGTTTATTGATTGTAGAGAATTAAACCCAAATATAGGGAAAGGAAGGAAGACCCTGTTGCTATGGTGGTCGTGAACATTTTTGACAATGTCGGAGAAGCCTCTCTAAACGGTGGTAATAAACGCTGCAGGAAACTCGCAGTGGGATTTGAATAGAATTAGGATTTGGTGCAACGCTGAAACTTCTCAGTCAGTTATTCACAAAAGAAGCAGCAAATTTAACCTTTGAAGATTGAATACAGATGGATAGCCCTCTGTCTCCTCCACCTCCACCAGCACCATGGACCTCCCAGAAACCAATACCGGGAACAGGATGTGATGGTGGTAATTATAGAAGGAAATGGATTCATCTATTAGGAGCATGTGTGGAATGGATGATTCAGCATATATACCAATTGATGAGATTTGAATGCTGCAGAGAATAAGAGCAGGTGATAGATAAACAAGCAATTCGCGAGCGGATGGGATAGAACAAAATCACAGTGGGAGAATGTGTGTGTTATAACTGGCAGAGATGGAGTGAGAAAACCGTTACACTGGTGAGGGGAGTGATAGAGCAGATAAACAATGTGGGCATCAGTATATGTGGAATTAATGGAGTTTGAAGTCACATTGGAATTTCGGGATCTGTGCAACAGGCACTGGGGGAGTGTTTGTGATTGATGACATGCAGAGAGGATATGTGGTGATGGATCTGGTAGAGCAGAGGAGCGAGTGAGATATCACCCTCTATCCAATAGAGGTGAATGTATACCGTGAACAGAAGGGAAGTTGTTGGGTTGTAAGTTTGCTGCTCCATCATGTAATGGATCAAAGTCAATAATATTTGGGAAGATATAATATTTATTACGAAATCATGAACATGTACTTTTTGATCCCTGTGTGTTGGTCAGAATCTCGATTTTTATTTCTTCAGTTTCTTTCATTTTCAAAGTTACCAGTAAGTGCATTGGTTTGTTAAGCTATGGGGGGATTGTGTTCCCAGGAGCAGGGAACAGTTTTATCACTCTGCAGAAGGACAGGAAAAGAGCTTGCATATTGCACATCATAAATTAATAAACCAAAATTTCACAAACCATGGGAGTGGTATAGAAGGAAGTATCTGAAGACCTTCTAAAGATTTGATTCCATAAACTGAAATCTTTAAGGGGTAATTTTCAAAGTACTAATTCCTGTAAGGAGGTGCTGTCCTGCTTTAAATATCACTTCTTCTTTATTGTAATAAATCTTTAACTCGAATAAATAACCATCAACTTTCATTTCAAAAGTTTTATATCTGAGTTTCTGAAAAAAACCCCTCAACAAACACAAATTGCATCATCGTTCTGTTCCCAGTATCCATTCGGGATTTGAAGAGCCTGGACTGAGCAACTGGTATCGCATCAAATAACTGCCGGCTCTTTGCGGAATTTAAAAGACGAATTTTTTGATGGCCTTGAGAATGGTAAATTCAAAGGGAGGGAGTGTGCGGAGAAGATTTACTGCAGGTGGGATATCGGCACTCACACTGGCACCGTAGTTAAAAGGATTAGCTATGGGAAATGTGTGGGGTTATGGAGATTGAGCGGGGTGGGGTGGGATTGGGGTAGGATTCTCTTCAGGGATTCAATGTGGAATCCAGCAGCCGAATTGCCTACTTCTGCTCTGTGGGAAATTTCTGTTTCCATTCTGCAATGAAATGGGTGGGGTTTAAAGTGGGAACCTCAAAAAGCTCTGGGAGTGACGTCAAAGTTCTACAAAAAGTGAATAAACCTCAGACAACAGAACTGTCACAAAATTTGCAGTTTGACGTATGTGCAAGGATGGAAAAACGGCACGATTAAAGGGATTGGAGATCACTTCTATTTGATTTGATTTGATTTGATTTATTATTGTCACATCTATGAACACACAGTGAAAAGTATTGTTTCTTGTGCACTATACAGACAAAGCATACCGTTCATAGAAAAGGAAACGAGAGAGTGCAGAATGTTGTGTTACCGTCTTAGTGAGGGTGTAGAGAAAGATCAATTTAATGCGAGGTGATGCCATTCCAAAGTCTGACAGCAGCAAGGAAGGAGATGATCTTGAGTCATTTGGTACATGACCCCAGACTTTTGTATCTTTTTCCTGAAGGATGATGGTGGATCAGAGAACGTCCGGGGTGTGTCGGGTCAGTTATTGTGTTGGCTGCTTTGCCAAAGCAGCGGGAAGTGTAGACAGAGCCAATGGATGGGTGGATGGCTTGCATGATAGATTGGGCTATATTCACGACTTTTGTAGTTCCTTGCAGTCTCGGGCAGAGCAGGAGCCCATACCAAGCTGTGATACACCAGAAAGAATACTTTCTATGGTGCATTTGTAAAAGTTGGTGAGAGTCCTTGCTGGCATGGCCCAACATTCTTCATTTTCTGAGAAAGTAGAGGCGTTGATGGGCTTTCCGAACTATAGTATCAGCTTGGAGGGAACAGGACAGTTTGTTGGTGATCTGGACACCTAAAAACTTGATGCTCTCGACCCTTTCTACTTTCTCCTTTACGCTTCCTGAAGTCGATGCAATCTCTTTCATTTTGTTGTCATTGAGGGAGAGATTATTGTTGCTGCACTCGTTCGCCAGATTCTCTATCTCATTCCTGTCCTCAGTCTCATCATTGTTTGAGTTCTGACCCACTACGGTGGTGTCGTCAGCAAAGTTGAATATCGAGTTGGAGGGGAATTTGGTCACACAGTCGTAGGGATATAAGGAGTATAGTAGGGGGCTGAGAACACAGCCTCGTGGGGCATCGGTGTTGAGGGTGATCATGGAGGAGGTGCTGTTGCCTATCCTTCCTGATTGTTGTCTGTGAGTTAGGAAGTTCAGGACCCAGTCACAGAGGAATACCGGAAGGAATATCCGAGTGTCCGAATTGCCACAGAGCGAGGTGTGTGAATTGACTAATGTTGAGGTACACGGATAAAACAAACTTGTCTGAGAAGAAAGAGAAAAAAGAGAGAAACAGACACTGGGTACATGAGTAACTACAAATATTGAAGGAGGAGCAGTTAGAATGACAAGCAAGAATGAAGAAAAGGAAATGAAATCTGACATGTAGATAATTGATTTTTGGGGCAACGAATAGGAGGAAAGCGAAGAGGAAAATAAATAGAACATAAGCTTAGACGCTGGCAATTAAAGGGAAGTTTCCAGAAAGAAGCCACTTATTTACAGATCACAGCACAGTGACAAAGTAATTTGTTTAATTTACAAGATTTTCCAAATTTGAGGAAAGAGATGGAAGCATATTTTTTCCATTTTTGAAGGTGTATTAGCTGATAACATTGTGATGCAGGGTATGCTGGCAGCGAGTACTCAGCTGGGATTTACATCACCGTCATAAAAAATTTCGATTGAAATTAACAAATTCAAAGAAAATGTTATTCTGAGTGCAGATGAGTTTGTTTCAAAACGACGTGGACAGGAATTGCTAAATGAAGTAGATCTTGAAGATGGAACCAATGAGAAGGAGAGTGCTAGACCCCAGGACACTGATGTTTTGCACTTGGATGTGAATTATGATCATTATTGTGGCATGAAGGTGGAAGAAAGAATATGGAGACTAATAGAAACTAAATTGTACATTTGCAAACATATTTCAGTTCAATGATGGTGTGCTTAAACAAACCTCTGAAAGTAGCAGGACCGAGGTGCTATGTCACTAGATACAGAATCTAAAAGCAAGGGAATAGTACTAACTCTGCCTCACTTTGCTTCAGATAACATCAGACATTATGAATTGTACCAATTCATTCATTTGAACGTTAAATAAAGGTGTACCAGAATGTTTGCCATAATTCTGGTCTTCAATTACATGGAGATTATTCAGAGTTTCTGCATGTTCTCCTTAGTGCGGCAAAGATTCAATGAAAATGTTCAGCATCGGACAGGGGTCAAAAAATAGAGAACCAGGAAGCAATTTAACAGCAAAATATGTGTTAACCAGGCCTACAATTTACAGCTTTTTGTTCAAATAAACAGAGAACATTCCAGCTCAGTACAGGCCCTTCGGCCCTCGATGTTGCGCCGACCAGTGGAACCAATCTTATGACCCTCTAACCTAAACTATTCCAATGTTATCCATATGCCTATCCACTGACCATTTGAACACCCTTAAAGTTGGCGAATCCACAACTGCTGCAGGCAGGGCATTCCACGCCCTTACTACCCTCTGAGTAAAGAACCCACCTCTGACACCCGTCCTATAATTACCACCCCTTAATTTAAAGCCCCTCGTGTTAGCCATCACCATCAGAGGAAAAAGGGAGAAAAATCAGAGGGACGATAAGTGCTTTTTTTCACAGCAGGGTGTGTTGTGATAATCTGTAGTAAATCTGCAGGAGAGTTATGGAAACCGTATCATGATTAATAATCAAAAGGAAAGTGGATGGACACTGTCAGGCAGGATTGCATGGATGTAGGAACACAGCAGATGAAAAGGATTGGTTGTATAGATTGCATTGGTTGAAAGAGCTGGCAGAGAAGTTATGGGGGTGATTCTCCGAAAGGTGCTGAATTTGTGAGAAAGCTGTTACAGATCACGGGGATTTTTCAGCGCAGCCTCAGACCCGAAACTCCCCACTCTGTGCAGTGTAAAGGGAACAATCGTGGATATTGTTAAAAACCGGGGGGGTGGGGGAGTGCGGGGTGGGGGGTGGGGGAGTGCGGGGTGGGGGGTGGGGGAGTGCGGGGTGGGGGGGCTGCTATTCGTGCCAAAGAGCCTGAAATCAGCAGGATGGGTGGGAATCCACACATGGACAAATCGCTGGGAGATCGGATAAAAGATCACCCAGCATCCAGATCACTGCCACCCAATACCCACAGACATCGCTGGCCTCCGAACCCCCCCTCCCCACCTCCCCCCACCCCCACACAGACATCGCTGGCCTCCGAATCCCCCCTCCCCCGACACAGACATCGCTGGCCTCTACAACACCCCACAGACATTGCTGGCTCTCATAAGAACATAAGAAATAGGAGCAGGAGTCGGCCATCTAGCCCTTCGAGCCTGCCCCACCATTCAATAAGATCATGGCTGATCTGAAGTGGATCAGTTCCACTTTCCCGCTTTCTCCCCATAACCCTTAATTCCCCTGTCTGTCAAAAACCTATCTACCCGTGACTTAAATATATTCAGCGAGGCAGCCTCCACCACTTCAACGGGCAGAGAATTCCAGAGATTCACCATCCTTTGAGTGAAGAAGTTCCTCCTCAACTCCGTTCTAAACTCCTCCCCCCCGCCTTATTTTGAGGCTGTGCCCTCTAGTTCTGGTTTCCTTTCTAAGCGGGAAGAATCTCTCTATCTCGACCCTATCTCGCCCCTTATTACCTTGTAAGTCTCGATAAGATCCCCCCCTCAGCCTTCTAAACTCCAATGAGTACAGGCCCAGTCTATTCAATCTCTCCTCATAAGCTAATCCCCTCATCTCCGGTATCAGCCTGGTGAACCTTCTCTGTACTCCCTCCAAGGTCAATATATCCTTTTGCAAATAAGGGGACCAAAACTGCACACAGTACTCCAGCTGCGGCCTCACCAGTGCCCTGTAAGAACATAAGAACATAAGAAATAGGAGCAGGAGTAGGCCATCCAGCCCTTCGAGCCTGCCCCGCCATTCAATAAGATCATGGCTGATCTGCTGGGTTTTTGCGACTCATGCACAAGGACCCCGAGGTCCCTCTGCACCGTCACCTGCTGCAGTTTTTCGCCCCGTAAGTAATAGTCCTTCCTACCATTTTTCCTACCAAAGTGGACCACCTCACACTTGCCAACATTAAATTCCATTTGCCATTTCCTGGCCCATTTGCCCAGCCTATCTAGATCCTTCTGCAGACTCTCCCCACCCTCCGCACAATTTGCCTTTCCCCCAATCTTGGTGTCATCAGCAAATTTCGACACTCTACACTCGGTTCCCTCCTCCAGATCATCTATATAAATGGTAAAAAGCTGAGGCCCCAGCACCGACCCCTGGGGCACTCCACTAGTCACCATCCGCCAATCCGAATAGCACCCGTTGACCCCCACTCTCTGCCTCCTATTTGACAACCAATCCTCTATCCACGCTAACACCCTACCCCCAACTCCATGTCCCTCGACCTTCTGCAATAACCTCTTGTGAGGCACTTTGTCAAACGCCTTCTGAAAATCTAGAAAGACCACATCCACCGGCTCTCCTCTATCCACCGCCCTAGACACATCCTCATAGAACTCCAGTAAAGGACCACCTCACACTTGCCAACATTAAATTCCATTTGCCATTTCCTGGCCCATTCGCCCAGCCTATCTAGATCCTTCTGCGACTCTCCACACCCTCCGCACAATTTGCCGTTCCCCCAATCTTGGTGTCATCAGCAAATTTCGACACTCTACACTCGGTTCCCTCCTCCAGATCATCTATATAAATGGTAAAAAGCTGAGGCCCCAGCACCGACCCCTGGGGCACTCCACTAGTCACCATCCGCCAATCCGAATAGCACCCGTTGACCCCCACTCTCTGCCTCCTATTTGACAACCAATCCTCTATCCACGCTAACACCCTACCCACAACTCCATGTCCCTCGACCTTCTGCAATAACCTCTTGTGAGGCACTTTGTCAAACGCCTTCTGAAAATCTAGAAAGACCACATCCACCGGCTCTCCTCTATCCACCGCCCTAGACACATCCTCATAGAACTCCAGTAAATTTGTCAGACACGACTTCCCTTTAATGAAACCGTGCTGCGTCTGCTCTATCAAGCAATTCCCTTCAAGATGCCTTGCAATTTCCTCCTTAATGACAGATTCTAACATTTTACCTACCACAGACGTTAAACTAACCGGCCTATAATTCCC
This sequence comes from Carcharhinus amblyrhynchos, assembly GCF_965287045.1. Taxonomy (NCBI): domain Eukaryota; kingdom Metazoa; phylum Chordata; class Chondrichthyes; order Carcharhiniformes; family Carcharhinidae; genus Carcharhinus; species Carcharhinus amblyrhynchos. The sequence goes on from NC_137355.1 coordinate 1,260,026, forward strand.
CGCCTTTTGTACACCCTTTTTTCATATTCTCTCCCCCTCGCTATAAAGACAGTCCCCTTCCCATTCAGACAGCGGTGGCCCCCTCCCTCATACAGAGATCCCTGCCCCCCTCATATGCCCTCACATACAGACAGCTCTGGTCCCCCTCCCCTATACAGATAGCACTCAGCCACCTCCCCCATACAGACAGAAGTTGAATCTCTGGTGAAGAGGAAGAAGGAGGCTTATGTAAAAATGAGACGTGAAGGCTCAGTTCAGGCACTGGAGAGTTATAAATTAGCCAGGAAGGAGCTAAAGAGAGAATTAAGAATAGCTAGAAGAGGACATGAAGAGAGTTTGGCGGATAGGATCAAGGAAAATCCGAAAGCTTTCTACAAGTACGTCAAGAATAAAAGATTGGTTAGGGCAAGATTAGGGCTAGTCAGAGACAGCAGTGGGAAGTTGTGCGTGGAGCCTGAAGAGATGGGAGAGGCACTGAATGAGTATTTTTCGTCAGTATTCAAGCAGGAAAAGGTCAGCCTAGTCGAGGAGAATATTGCGATACCAGGTAGTAGACCAGATGGGATTGAGGTACATAAGGAGGAGGTGTTAGTAATTCTTGAGAGTATGAAAATAGATAAGTCCCCTGGGCCGGATAGGATTTACCATAGGATTCTCTGGGAGGCTAGGGAGGAGATTGCAGAGCCTTTGGCTTTGATCTTCATGTCGTCATTGGCTTCAGGTATAGTGCTGGAAGACTGGAGGATAGCAAATGTTGTCCCCTTGTTCAAGAAGGGGAGTAGAGACCATCCTGGGAATTATAGACCGGTGAGCCTTACTTCGGTTGTGGGCAAAGTTTTGGAAAGAATTATAAGGGATAGGATTTATAATCATCTAGAGAGAAATAAATTGATTAGGGATACTCAACACAGTTTTGTGAAGGGTAGGTCATGCCTCACAAACCTTATTGAGTTTTTTGAAGAGGTGACCGAAGAGGTGGATAAGGGTAAGGTAGTTGACGTGGTGTATATGGATTTTTACAAAGCGTTTGATAAGGTTCCCCATGGTAGGTTACTGCAGAAAATGTAGATGCATGGGATTGAGGGTGATTTAGCAGTTTGGATCAGGAATTGGCTAGCTGATAGAAGACAGAGGGTGGTGGTTGATGGGAAATATTCAACCTGGAGTTCAGTTACAAGTGGTGTACCTCAGGGATCTGTTTTGGGGCCACTGCTGTTTGTCATTTTTATAAATGACCTAGATGAGTGTGTAAAAGGATGGGTTAGTAAGTTTGCTGATGACACCAAAGTTGGAGGAGTTGTAGACAGTGAGGATGGATGTTACAGTTTGCAGAGGGACACAGGTAAGCTGCAGAGCTGGGCCGAGAGGTGGCAAATGGAGTTTAATACGGAAAAGTGTGAGGCGATTCACTTTGGTAAGAATAACAGGAGTACAGAATATAGGGCTAATGGAAGGACTTTTAGTAGTGTTGACGAGCAGAGAGATCTCGGGGTACACGTGCACAGCTCCCTGAAAGTTGGCACCCAGGTTGATAAGGTTGTTAAGAAGGCGTACGGTGTGTTAGCTTTTATTGGGAGAGGGATTGAATTTCGTAGCCGTGAGGTCATGTTACAACCGTACAAAACTCTGGTGGGGCCGCACTTGGAGTATTGCGTACAGTTCTGGTCGCCGCATTATAAGAAAGACGTGGAAGCATTGGAAAGGGTGCAGAGAAGGTTTACCAGGATGTTGCCTGGTATGGTGGGAAGGTCTTATGAGGAAAGGCTGAGGGACTTGAGGTTATTTTCATTAGAGAGAAGGTTGAGAGGTGACCTAATTGAGGCATACAAGATGATCAGAGGGTTAGATGGGGTGGACAGTGAGAGCCTTTTACCTCGGATGTTGATGGCTAACACGAGGGGACATAGCCTTAAATTAAGGGGTGGTAATTATAGGACGGATGTCAGAGGTAGGCTCTTTACTCAGAGGGTAGTAAGGGCGTGGAATGCCCTGCCTGCAGCAGTTGTGGTCTCGCCAACTTTAAGGGCATTCAAATGGTCAGTGGATAGGCATATGGATAACACTGGAATAGTTTAGGTTAGAGAGTCATTAGATTGGTTCCACTGGTCGGTGCAACATTGAGGGCCAAAGGGCCTGTACTGTGCTGTAATGTTCTATGTTCTAAGATGTTTCCACTCTCAAGCAAGACGAAAACTAGAATGGAAACTGTCTGTCTGAGAGATTCCACAGACAAATCCAGTGGGGAATTCAGGAGAAATGAGTTAACTAAGAGGTGGGGGAGGAAGTGGGACTTATTCCTGTAGGAAGTGGGGGAGGATGTGGGACTTGCTCCCATGGGGAATGGGGAGAATGCGGGAGTAACGCTGTGTTTTTTCCCAGTTCTGGCGGGTGGAAGATTGCGGACATTCCCGTAACAGAGGGACACTGCTCCACGGAATATCCAGGCTGGTTACAGGGTAGAATCTTCTTTCCAATATCAGATTTACTCTCACTGTCCAGCACTGTTCACATCGCTTACACTCTCCAATATTTATACACCTCATTTCAGGATCACATCCCACCCTGGAACAGGGAGAAGGAACCAGGACAGTTTGTTTTCAACCACTTTGGATATTTTGCATGAGGAAGCAAGAAATAAAGATCAGAAACTGCGGCAGTTACTTTGTCTATAAGCTGAAAGCCACAGGTGACAATGCTGCTTATTGCACAGGGACATCACTGTTTCAGTATTGACCCAGGAGGGTGACACTGTCCGTGCCGACACACTGACACACCCAGTGACTGGGGGGGCGGGGCGCGGGGACTGGGGGCGGGGCGCGGGGACTGGGGGGCGGGGCGCGGGGACTGGGGGGCGGGGCGCGGGGACTGGGGGCGGGGCGCAGGGACTGGGGGCGGGGCGCGGGGACTGGGGGCGGGGCGCAGGGACTGGTGGGGCGGGGCGCGGGGACGGGGGGCGGGACGCGGGGACTGGGGGGCGGGGCGCGGGGACTGGGGGCGGGGCGCAGGGACTGGGGGGGCGGGGCGCGGGGACTGGGGCGGGGCGCGGTACTGAGGGGGCGGGGCGCGGGGACTGTGGGGGCGGGGCGCGGGGACTGGGGGCGGGGCGCAGGGACTGGGGGGGCGGGGCGCGGGGACTGGGGGCGGGGCGCGGGGACTGAGGGGGCGGGGCGCGGGGACTGGGGGGGCGGGGCGCGGGGACTGAGGGGGCGGGGCACGGGGACTGGGGGGGCGGGGCGCGGGGACTGGGGGCGGGGCGCGGGGACTGAGGGGGGCGGGGCGCGGGGACTGGGGGGGCGGGGCGCGGGGGCTGGGGGGCGGGGCGCGGGGACTGAGGGGGCGGGGCACGGGGACTGAGGGGGCGGGGCGCAGTGACAGAGGGGGCGGGGCGCGGGGACTGAGGGGGCGGGGCGCTTGGCTGGGGGGGCGGGGCGCAGTGACAGAGGGGGCGGGGCGCAGTGACAGAGGGGGCGGGGCGCTGGGGCTGAGTGACTGCTGTGTCTGTGGAGTCAGGTGAAGGGTTGCCCGGGTAACGGGGCCAGACTGCATTCCCCTGAATGGATGTTGATGAACTGGATGTCTTCTTCCGTCCGTCGGCTGTGGTCAGTGTCAGGCTTCTAATTTCAGGATTTGATTGAGGTGAAACTGCACCATTTCCCCGGTGGGATTGGAAGGCGGGTCTCCGGTCAATCCCCCGGGTAACGAGTCCGGTGAGAAAACCTCTTTGCCTCTGAGTCCCCTTTATTAACCCCACTGGAAGAGCAGTTTGATGCTGGGTTCTGTTGTTCCCCAATATTGACTGACACAAGTTTGTTGAACCTTTTGTGGATTCAGGGACAGCCACACCTCCCACAGACGGGGAAGAATCGAGTGGAGAATCCAGCGAGCAGTCATCCTCTGTCCCAGCTCCATCTCCAACCTCAGGTAGGCCACATTGTGAGAAAGAGTCGACCCAAACACTTCCCTCACCGTCACCCAAGGGGACATCATTCCCCGAGACTGAGGGAGGCGTGTATTGATGGAGAGTGAGGGAGTGAATGAGTGAAGGGGAATGTCGTGTTTGAGTGAGATGGAGTTTCCTGTTTGAGGAGATTGAGTGTGTGGAATCGAGGGAAGATGTTCCGGAGACACAAGGAGGTGGGATCCAATGAAGTGGTTGAGTGGAAAGGGGTTTGTGTCCGAATAATGATCTGGAGGTGGGGCGGGCTGTTAACGCACAAATAAATGTGGCGTGCAGGAATGGAACGGAGATAATTATGGGGGATTTCAATCTACATATTGATTGGTCGACCCATGTTGGACGCGGTGGGCTCGAGGAGGAGTTCTTGGAATGCTGCCGGGATAGTTTCCTTGAACAGTGTGTGTTGGAGCCGACGAGGGAGCGAGCTATCTTGGATCTGGTGTTATGTAATGAGGCGGGTAGAATTAGGGACCTTGTGGTGGAGGATCCTCTTGGGAAGAGTGATCATTGTATGGTGGAGTTTCTGATGCAGATGGAGGAGGAGAAAGTGGGATCCCAGACATGTGTCCTTTGTTTGAACAGAGGGGAGTACGGTAGGATGAGAGAGGAATTGGCGAATGTTGATTGGGGGAGTGCGTTGGAAGGTAGGTCTGCTGAGGAACAGTGGAGGATCTTTAAGGAGACCTTTCTTGCTGCTCAGCAGAAATTTATTCTGATGGTTAAAAAGGATCGTAGGAGAGGAGATAATCAGCCGTAGATAACGAAGGAGGTAAAGGAAAGTGTTAAATTAAAAGCTGATGCGTTTAGAGTAGCTAAGAGTAGTGGGCGAGAAGAGGATTGGGAGAGGTTTAAATGTCAACAAAGAATGACAAAGAAGTTGATAAAGAAGGGTAGGAGAAACTATGAAGCTGGGCTAGCGCTTAATATAAAAAAGGATAGTAAGAGTTTTTATAAATATATAAAAAGGAGAAGGCTGACTAGGGTGAATGTTTCATTTAATTTTTTCAGTTTCTGTAATCAAATCTTTGGAAGGTCATCAGATTCTGCCTTCTATACCGCTCCCATGGTTTGTGAAATGTTGGTTTATTAATTTATGATGTGCAATATGCAAGTTCTTTTCCTGTCCTTCTGCAGAGTGATAAAACTGTTCCCTGCTCCTGGGAACACAATCAACTCAATTTACTTTTGCTGTCTCAGTGTTACTCCCGGGTTTCTAATATTAAAAATAAAACTATTTCATATTCCTTGTGTTTGTTATACAGTTGAAAATCCCCCCTTGCAATTTAGATCTTTTAACAAACCAATGAACTTCCTGGTAACTTTGAAAATGAAAGACAACTGAAGAAATAAAATCTAAACACCATTTAAAAATCTAGGTTCTGACCAACACACAGGGATCAAGTAGGATATTTTCACGATTTTGTAATAAATATTATATCTTCCCAAATATTATTTACTTTGATCCATTACATGATGGAGAAGCGAACTTACAACCCAACAACTTCACTTTTGTTCACGGTATACATTCACCTCTATTGGATAGAGGGTGATATCTCACTCGCTCCTCTGCTCTACCAGATTCATCACCACATATCCTCTCTGCATGTCATCAATCACAAACACTCCCCCAGTGCCTGTTGCAGAGATCCCAGAATTCCAATGTGACTAAATACTCCATTAATTCCACGGATACTGACACCCGCATTGTTTATCTGCTCTATCACTCACCTCACCAGTGTAACGGTTTTCTCACTCCATCTCTGCCAGTTATAACACACACATTCTCCCACTGTGATTTTGTTCGATCCCATCCATTCGCGAATTGCTTGTTTATCTATCACCTGCTCTTATTTTGTGCAGAATTCAAATCTCATCAATTGGTATAAATGCTGAATCATCCGTTCCACACATGCTCCTAATGGATGAATCCATTTCCCTCTATAATTACCACCATCGCACCCTCTTCCCAGTATTGGTTTCTGGGAGGTCCATGGTGCTGGTGGAGGTGTGGAGCTGGAGCTCACAGAGGACTATCCAACTGTATTCAATCTTTGAAGATTAAATTTGCTGCATGCTCTGCGAGGAACTGACTGAGAAGTTCTGGCGTTGCACCAAATCCTAATTCCGTTCAAATCCCATTGCGAGTTTCCTGCTGTGTTTATTGTGACCGTTTCGAAAGGCTATCCTACACATTGTCAAAAAATGTTCAGCACCACCATAGCAACAGGGTCTTCCTGCCTTTCCCCATATTCAGATTTAATTCTCTACAATCTCAAAATATATCAACAGGGTACAACCTGTTCTGTCACATTTGGCCCTGTCATGTTGGGAAATGTGCAATTAAATCAAGGATTCCATGAAATATTCTTTGCCTGTTATGAGCATCATTGAAATAATTGCACAAAGTGCATAAAGGGATATTTGAGCACAGTCTTCAACTGCTCTCTGAATTTCCTCTGGGTCACAGCATATATGCAAGTATTTGTGCAGCAACTCATGAGCTGAAGCATGAAGCCAAACTCCTGAACAATATCACCCATCCAAACAGCTTAAACCCCAAATAATACATCCACCTCCATACAGAGTATACCATTATCATTGTCCATAATATGATAAAATTCACTGAGATAGCAAAGAGTAAAATAATAGATTTCCTTCGCTTCTGCATCTCTGGGTCTTTGGTACCTTTTCCATTGATAGGAGTTCGGAGTCTCGTGCGAGATCTACTGGTCACTAAAATGTGCCTGACGGTGCAAACATTGAATAACAGAATCAGAACAAATGGGACACAGGGGTTTAGAATATGATGGCTGAGTTCAATGGCAATCCAGACAGGAGATTGCATGACACTGAAAGGTACAAAACAAAACCATGGGTCGTTCACCAACGTATACCAATTTGACAACATAAAATATCAAAAAATGTTCTTACAACAGCTCAGAACAGTGATTGATCCCAGGATAACTTTAGCCATTTTGTCGGTGCAAAATTTATTTTTCAGCATGGGGCAACAAATTGTCACAAGTCGATCAAAGGTGAAAGCGACAGTGAACCAAACAGAACAGTCAGTAGCTGCATAAAGGAGCACAGCGTGCATATTACACACATCCATGTCCGAGAGGAATCGGAAATCCTCCCAATAAACAATTGGAATTTGTCTAAATATCACATCAAAAATAACGACCAGTAGATCTGTGGCTGCCATCGAAACCAGGTAGTGTGTCACACATTTGGAGAGACCACATCTTTCCTGAGAGAGTATTCCAATTGTCATCATGTTAACTTTAAGGAGCAGAAATATATCCAGATATTAGACATCAAGCTTTATAGGCACAGACTATGGAAGCATTTTGTTGTGTTAATTCATCTTGAGATTTCTGGAATTAATTGCACGCAGTGAAGCAACAGCAAAGTCTGCAAAATACCACAGAATATTCACAATGAAATGATTAAAGGTGCCGTGGTCAAATTGCAAATCCTTGTTCATAACATTGCAATGATTCCCTTCCTATCCAGAAAGAATTCAACACTAAGTGACTGATAATTCTGGAAAACACTTCATTTTGATGCATGAATTCAACTGACATTTGGCCAAGCTGTGTTTGACACTGGCGTATTTGAATATTGAACTGGAAATGTTCATGTTAATATTATAGAAATTGCCTGGTCTGATTTCAAAATGGGCCTAATTTCTAAGTAACTGCATACATGGATGAAATGATGTGGAGATGCTGGTGTTGGACTGGGGTAAACACAGTCAGAAGTCTCACAACATCAAGTTAAAGTCCAACAAGTTTATTTGATAGTAAACCCACAGGCTTTCGGAATGCTGTTCCTTTGTCAGGAGTGTGGAAAGTTTTGATCAGAAACAGGGCAGGTAAAGGCACTCACAGTTTACAGAATGCTGATTAGAATGTGAGTCTTTACAGCTACACTGTTATTCAAGTCTTAAAGGTACAGACAATGTGAGTGGAGACAGCATTAAGCACAGGTTAAAGAGATGTGTATTGTCTCCAGACAGGACAGTATGTGAGATGTTACAAGTTCAGGCAAGTCATGGGGGTTACAGATAATGTGACATGATCCCAAGATCCCGGTTGAGGCCGTCCTCATGTGTGCAGAACTTGGCTATCAGTCTCTGCTCAGCGACTCTCTGCTGTTGTGTGAGCAGTTTGGGGAACGATCTGCAGACTTGGAATTGTCAAAATCAACAAAACTTTTCGAGAGAAAAACAAAGGATGCTGGGAATTCTCAGAGCGCTGATGAAGGGTCATGGAGACTCGGAACGTTGCATCCATTCTCCCTTCACAGACGCTCTCAGAACTGCAAAGATTTTCTAGAATTTTCTGTTTCTTGTTTCAGCTTCCAGTGTCAGCAGTATTTCCTCGCAGGTGGAGGATGTGGTCAAGAAGGCGTATGATGTACCATACTTCATTAATCGAGGGATTGAGTTCAGGAGTTGGGAGATAATGCTGCAACTTTATAAGACCCTGGTCAGACCCCACTTGGAGTCCTGTGCGCAGTTCTGGTCGCCTCACTGCAAGAAGAATGTGGAAGCTATTGAAAGGGTGCAGAGGAGATTTACAAGGGTGTTGCCTGGAGCGGGTGGCATGCCTTATGAGGATAGTTTTTAGGGAGCTAGGTCTTTTCTCCCTGGAGAGACGAAGGTTGAGAGGTGACCTGAAGGAGGTTTCTCAGATGTTGAGAGGTGTAGATAGGGTGGATTCTCAGAGGCTACTTCCCAGGGCTGAAATGGTTGCTACAAGAGGACACAAGTTTAAGGTGCTGGGGAGCAGGTACAGAGGAGATGTTTGGGGTAAGTTTTTCACTGAGGGTGGTGAGTGAATGAACATAAGAACATAAGAAATAGGAGCAGGAGTAGGCCATCTAGCCCTTCGAGCCTGCCCCGCCATTCAATAAGATCATGGCTGATCTGTCGTGGCTCAGTTCCACATTCCCGCCCTCTCCCCATAACCCTTAATCCCCTCTCTTATCAAGAACCCATCAACCCGCTTCTTAAAAATATTTAGCGAGGCAGCCTCCACCACTTCAACGGGCAGAGAATTCCAGAGATTCACCACCCTTTGAGTGAAGAAGTTCCTCCTCAACTCCATTCTAAACCGCCTCCCTTTTATCTTGAGGCTGTGCCCCCTAGTCCTACTGTCCTTTCTGAGCGGGAAGAGTCTCTCCACCTCTATCCGATCCATCCCATTCATCATCTTATACATCTCAATGAGATCTCCCCTCATTCTTCTAAACTCTAACGAGTACAAGCCTAGTTTATTCAGCCTCTCCTCATAGCTCAATCCCCTCAACTCCGGTATCAGCCTAGTAAACCTCCTCTGCACTCCCTCCAGGGCCAAAATATCCTTGCGCAGGTGCGGCGCCCAAAACTGCACACAGTACTCCAGCTGCGGCCTCACCAATGCCCTATACAGCTGCAGCAAGACCTCCCTACTTTTATATTCAATCCCCCTCGCGATGAAGGCCAGCATCCCATTCGCCTTCCTGACCACCTGCTGCACCTGCAAGCTGGGTTTTTGCGACTCATGCACAAGGACCCCGAGGTCCCTCTGCACCGTCGCCTGCTGCAGTTTTTCGCCACGTAAGTAATAGTCCTTCCTACCATTCTTCCTACCAAAGTGGACCACCTCACACTTGCCAACATTAAATTCCATTTGCCATTTCCTGGCCCATTCGCCCAGCCTATCTAGATCCTTCTGCAGACTCTCGGAGTCTGGATGGAATCGGCTGCCGTCAGTAGTGGTGGAGGCAAACTCGCTGGTGTCTTTTAAGAGACTTCTTGATGAGTACGTGGGATTTAATGGGATTGAGGGTGAAAGATAGGCCTGGTAGGTAGGGATATGATCGGCGCAACTTGTGGTCTGAAGGACCTGTTTGTGCTGTAATGTTCGATGTTCTATGTTCATTTTTACTTGTGTTAGAGAGAGGGGAGTGACAGAAAGCCTGAAATTATACAGATATTAATTCAACATCGAATATAAGAACATAAGAAATAGGAGCAGGAGTGGGCCATCCAGCCCCTCGAGCCTGCCCCGCCATTCAATAAGATCATGGCTGATCTGAAAGTGGTTCAGTTCCACTTACCCACCTGCTCCCCATAACCCTTAATTCCCTTATTGGTCAGAAATCTATCTACCTGTGACTTAAACATGTTCAACGAGGTCACCTCCACTGCTTCGATGGGCAGAGAATTCCAGAGATTCATTGCCCTCTGGGAGAAGAAGTTCCTCCTCAACTCTGTTCCAAACCGACTCCCCCTTATTTTGAGGCTGTGTCCTCTAGTTCTTGTTTCCTTCTTAAGTGGAAAGAATCTCTCTACCTCGACCCTATCAAGCCCCTTCATTATCTTATATGTCTCCATAAGATCACCCCTCAGCCTTCTAAACTACAATGAGTACATGCCTAATCTACTCAATCTCTCCTCATAAGCTATCCCCCTCATCTCCACTATCAGCCTGGTGAACCTTCTCTGTACTCCCTCCAAGGCCAATATATCCTTTCACAAATAAGGGGACCAAAATTGCACACAGTACCCCAGTTGCGGCCTCACCAGTGCCCTGTACAGTTGCAGCAAGACCTCCCTGCTTTTATATTCTATCCCCCTCGTGATAAAGGTCAGCATCCCATTCACCTTGTTGATCACCTGCTGCACCTGCAGACTGGGTTTTCGTGATTCATGCACAAGGACCCCCAGGTCCCTCTGCACAGTAGCATGTTGTAATTTTTCACCATTAAAATAATAGTCCATTTTACAATTATTCCTTCCCAAGTGGATAACCTCACACTTGCCAACGTTATATTCCATCTGCCAAATCTTCTGCAGCAACGTTTTGTGAGGCACCTTATCGAAAACCTTCTGGAAATCTAAAAACACCACATCCACATGTTCCCCTCTGTCAACCGCACTCATTACATCTTCATAAAAATCCAGTAAATTAGAACTTAGAACATAGAACATTACAGCCCTTCGGCCCACGATGTTGCGCCGACCAGTTAAAAAACAATGACCCTCTAACCTAAACCAGACCCTTACCACCCATAAACCTATCCACGGATCTCTTAAACGCCCCCAAACTAGGCGCATCCACAACTGCAGCAGGCAGGGCATTCCAATCCCTCACCGCCCTCTGGGTTAAGAACCTACCCCTGACATCCGTCCTATAACTACCATCCCTTAATTTAAAGCTATGCCCCCTCGTGCTAGCTTTCTCCATCCGAGGAAAAAGGCTATCACTGTCCACCCTATCTAAACCTCTAATCATCTTATATGTTTCAATACGATCAATTCTTCAAACACAACTTTCCCTTCGTGAATCCAAGCTGCGTCTACTTGATCGAACCAATCTTTTCCAGGTGTCCTGCTATTTCTTCTTTAATGATGGATTCCAACATTTTCCCAACTACGGACATTAAGCTAACCGGCCTGTAGTTACCCACCTTTTGTCTACTTTTTAAACAGCGTTGTAACATTAGTTATTTTCCAATCAGCCGACACTTCTCCAGAGTCCAGTGAATTTTGATAAATTATTACTAACACATCGGTTTGAGCAAAGCAGTAAGAATACAACATTAAGCAGGAAAATGGAAGGGAGTGTCATTAAAACAGGCAAAGGCTGTTTCAGTTTTCAGATTGAATCACCCCTGGGTAATTGACGTGAGGATGGAACAAGCAGGTTGGATATTTCTGTAAATGTTGATATGGAGTTTTCGGATTTCAAAAGAAAACCTGTTTGGATATTTCACCATAATTTACTGAACAAGTTAAGGCATGATGGCATTTGCTCCAGAAAGGCGTATGCTTCCCAGCAGGCAGCACCAAGTCAGGGTAAAGTAATTATCCTTATGTTGTGTGCAATGACAATATTCTTCTTCAGTACATCTCCTCCCAGTGCCTTTCTCCAGGTCGTTGCCTTGGTTATAAAACTGTCTCCATCTGATCCAGCTCTTTGGGTTCCCAGTTACCCGCTACCCAGCTCTGACCCATGGCTTCACAGTCCTCAGATCCTCATTCTGTGAATTGTTTCCATATCTCTCCACTCCACTCACCCCTGTCCATGTCTACACGTATCTCTGTTCCCCAGGTCACAATCCTCATCGCTGTATCTCTCAGTTCCCCTGCTCTGAATCTTAGTCTCTGTATCTGTTTGCTCTCTAGATCCTTGTCCCCCTCCTTGTCACTGTATGTCGATGCTCCCATAGTTACTTTCCGTGTTTACGTATTTCTGCTTTTAGCTGGTCCCTCAGTGTGTCTCTGTGCCTCTTTCCTCCCGTTCTGTCATTAACTCTCTTCTCTACTGTTTTCTCTATTTGGTTCCGCATCTCTCTTATTGCCATGCCCATCTCCTTGGCTGTGTCTCACTGTTACCTCGACTCTTCCCTTGGCTCCATATCCCTCTGCTACCCTAGTCTTGTCCTTGTCTCTATATCTCTCTGCTCTGCAATCCCCACCCCGATCCCTCTCCTTGTCTCCTTATTTCTGCACCCACGATCTCATTACTTTTCTTGTATATCTTCCTTTGTCATCCCTCTCCTTGTCTGCATATGTGTCTGTTCCCCTGGTCACACTCCTGGTCTCCATATGCCTCTACTTCCCTGGTCCTCTCCTTGTCTCTTATTCTCCCTGCCCTGCTCCCTATCTTTGTCTCCGTATCTCTCTGCTCACCTGGCACCTCATTCTGTCTCTGTATCTCTCTCTGCTCCCCGATCCCTCGCACGGTCTCCCGATCGCTCTGCTCACTTGACCCCTCTCCTTTGGACCGCTGGAGCCGATGAATATATATTCTACTGTTCAAATTCCTTGCTTTCTCAATATTTCTAACTGCCTCTGGAGTAGGATTGGGATTGGCTGCTATACTTTTCACCAGGCTCTGACAGGATCGGGACTGTGAGCTGAGCGGTGACGAGGCAGTGAAGGCACCAAATCCTGCCTCACTTTGCTCTATCCTCTGCTCTGCTTATTTCTCTCTTCCCCCATACCTCCCCTCACTCACCCTCTTTTCCTCACTCCATTCTCCTGGTTATCGAATTCAGGGAGATCACTGGAGAGGCTGAGAGAGTGAAATCGAATCCCACAAACACAACCTCATTAAAATGAATTCTAATTGCTCCCAGGCCATTTTAAACATCAAATGTATTCTTTACTTTTTGGCCAACGACACAGACAGTACTTGTTGTGGAACTGGAATGGAAACCAAGCTTATCTCTTTGTTAATTCCAGTCCTAATCTTCCATCCAACCTCCTGCTAATCCCATCTCTTCCCAGATATCATCCACTCGGGAGTGGCGTCTTTGTTAATATTCGATACATCCATCCCACAGACCTTAGCCCCCGACTGTTCAACTCAACTGTTAACTGAGAACAATCTTTCTCCATCCTTCTTACTCACATTGTCTGTTTCTGTTTCTCTCCCCCTCATTGTTCCCCATCCCCCTTGTTTTCCCTTCTTCCTGGTCCCAAATATCAGTTATTGGTGATGTGTAAAACTTTACCTGCATTTGTGCTGATCTGACTTTTCCTCTGTACCTTTTCTCTGTGTCTCTCCCTCTGTTTCTGTATCATTGTGTTAAGGTGATCACCATTGCAGCAAATCAATGTACAACAAAGCTTTACAAAAAACCTGATCACACTGGCTGAAAGTGACCCTAAGTGTTCAGAAATCTTTGTCCAATTTAAACATTTAGAAAACATTTTTTCCGAGCCCTGGGGGGTGCTTTACAGTTACAGTTAATGAATGTTTTAAAGAATATCTCCTGCGATGTTGCAGAAAGTACTTCAGAGCAGAGCACAATCCCAGAAGCAGTGGTGAAATGAACCCGCCACATTCCCACAGGTTAACATTGGACAGGAATGAAATGCGCAAGGCAAGTCTGATAGTAACTGCTACTCAATGGCCTGTCATGCAAGATTTGGTCATTGTTAGACAAAACGTGGCTCTGCATTTTCATTCAGCTCCTTGCTCTCATGACCGTCTTCAGCCATTTTCAAAGGTCCATCTTCAGCCTGCTCGATGCTGCAACCTGCATCTCTGTCTCTTCATCGAACCACCTGAGCATCTGTCAGCATGTCTGTCTATCTGCCTGTCCCTCTCTGTCTCTGGTCTGTCCATGCCTCAGCCTTTCTCCGTGTCTGTTTCTCTCTCTGTCTATATTCACATATTGCCCAAATGCCACTTAGTTGTATTCAGCACTGCAAAGAAGATACAAATGATTGAAATCTAACATTCCAGCCGACATTGACCGAGGCACTCGAAACAACAACAGTAAACCCAGCCTTGGCGACGCTGCAAAGTTCTCCTTCCCACCATTTGGGTCGATGTATGGAAATTTGGAGAGTTGCTCGGAAGGCAAGTCAAGCAACAGCCAATCATTGTTATTCACACAGATTCCCACATTTCAGATAATGTCAGAGACGCCAGCATCACTATTCCTGGATATGTCCTGCCTCAGAGGCAGCACAAAACTCACAGAGGGAATGGCACAATGGTCTCCATTCGAGAGGGGGTTGTCCTGGCAGGCCTCAGTATCGAATCTGCATGAAGTCTCATGGCATCAGGTCAAACATGGACATCGATAACTGCAACCGTTCACCTACGGCTGGTGAGTCAGTGTTCCTCCATGATGAACAACCCTTGAGTAAGCACGGGAGTGGGAGAGGGGGGATGGTGCGGGGAGGGGGTGGCAAGAACGCACAAAGCACTGTGGGTGGGTGGCTTCAATGTCATCATCAAGAATGGATCTGTAGTGTCACCACAGTTTCAGCTGGCCATGTTCCAACTGACCAAACTGCTAGACTAGACGTGTGGAACATGGTGAGGGAATCAACAGAAGGGAGATCATGAATGACCTCTTTTCCCAAACATGTACCATCCTGACTTTGACATGTCTCGCCTTTCGTTCACTGTCACTGGGTCAAATTCCTGGTCTTCTCTCTCTAACCTAACTGTGTGTGGACCTAAACCCCATTGTCATCAATGGCAACCAGTGATGGGGAACTAATGGTGGCATCGCCAACGGCACCCACGTCACGTGGAAATGAATAAAATACTCAACCCGTTCAGGAGGAATGTGTCGACCAAAGAAGAATTTTCCTTCCTCAGGTGTTCACTAAATACCTGGTGAGAATATTTATTTCCTGTGAAGGTATTGATATGAAGCCTGCAGCAGAAAACCTTGAACTTGGACACATGCTCAGCGTGTACTGGAGGCTATTTCTCATCGCTTCAAACATCTACAGCACCAGGTCATCACACTGGTGGTCAGCTCCACCATGCACATAGAGACTCTCCTGCACTCACAATACATATGATATTTCTACATGGTGGGCTCACAATCAACTAGTGAAGATTTTTTGAGTGTTGTGCTTTGTATTGAGGGACATTCAATGCAATGGCTCAGTGGTATTATCGCTAGATCCCAGAAGTCCAGAAACGCAGCTAGTGTCCTGGGGACCGGGGTTCCAATACCTTCACGGCAGTTGGTGGAATTTGAATGCAATAAAAAATCTGGAATTAAGAATATACTGACGAATGTGAAACCGTTGTCGATTTTCAGAAAATCCCATCTGGTTCACTCATGTTCTTTAGGAAAGGAAATCTGCCATCCTTACTTGCACTGACCGACAT
Source organism: Carcharhinus amblyrhynchos (assembly GCF_965287045.1). NCBI lineage: Eukaryota > Metazoa > Chordata > Chondrichthyes > Carcharhiniformes > Carcharhinidae > Carcharhinus > Carcharhinus amblyrhynchos. Next base: position 1,275,629 of record NC_137355.1, read on the forward strand.
GCGACTGCAAAGCCACAGCAATGTGGGGTTAAATTTGAACTGCCCTCCAAGAGCAACAAGAGATGGGCAATACATGCTGACCAGCCAGCGACGCCCATGTCCCAGGAATGAATAATAATAAAGAAATACCTCTGAGAAGATATCTCTCATTCTCAGTCAGAGTGGCACAAATGCTGGGACTGGCTGCCTGTTTCAGAATTAAGTAAAGAAAGCTACTGTCAGAAAAGTTGAAGATTAATTGCAGGAGATACTGATAAGGTTTTTGGCATTTTTGAAATTTCTTTTGGGGACCAACAGAGACACACACGGCATCAGGAATTTCGATATGTTGGGAAAACCAAGGCACCTCCCAGCCAGTTTCACCCACCTGAGGAAAAAGTTATTAATACATCAGCCAAATACAAATGTTCTCTGGATGCATGAATACAGGTCAGACTGTGAGATGGTGCACATGAAGTTTATGATAGATTCCACCTGGAGCAAAGTGGAGAAATTGAATTATTAAGAACATTCTAAATGCGAATGGACATGGGGATGTTAATATCTGAACTCTGAGACTCAACAGAAACGGCAACAGCAAACAAAGGGACGAGAGGAGAAACAGAGTTAAACATTCTTATCTAATTATTAACTGGTTATTGAGATTTACCTGGGACGCCAATAATGGCCAGGATGGGATAGTAAAAGTACTGGAAAATGTAAATTACAAATGTGATCCGATGAGCTGACGTTATCCACCAGCTATTTTCATGAAGCTTGTCAATCAAATTGGACAAATCTTTGTCCATTGCTGCAATATTCCACCAGGTTGTTCTCAGACTCTGAACCATTGCCGTATCATTCAATTGTGTTAATCCCAGATTATCATCAATTGCTGTAACATTCCAATCCATTGTCATTCGATGCTGATGCATTGTTGTGACACTCCAGTCTATTGATCTGAGATTCTGACCGATCCTCTCCTTGTCACTGGCGCTGCTAAACTTTATGAGCTGGAGGTGAAGCTTCTGCGAACACTATCAGCTAACACGTGAATAGGAACCCCTTCTTAACAGGAGATAGAAAATCTCTTGTGACATCATGAGTCTACGGGGATTAACATCATTACAGTGACTAAACAAACAAGCTCAGTTAACCCCTTTTTTCAAATACTTTTTATTCCTCATAAAGTAGATAATTTTCTCGGATTTAATGGATGCAGGAGGCTTGCTGAATGTAAAAATTGTGGAAGTTTTGGGGATGCTGTCCATAACATATCAATGATTCTTTGGTGTAAATGTGTTGCTGTGTGTCATCGTTGTGAGTCTGAAATGGTTTTATCATTACTCAGACCTGTCAAAGGTTAATATGTTTGTTGTTAAATTTGTGGTCAGCCTGATGCTTTTCCCCCTTTTTTAACTGACAATGTCTGGGTGACAAGACAGCTCCAGATAATCACAAGCTTGTTTCTGGACTTTTGCCAACTGTTGAAGAGAAAGGCAAACACGTGGAATGTCGAGCTCATTGGATTCGAGAAACATTCCAGTCAAGCCAGCACAATGTTTTAGCAGATGGGAAGTCTGTCCCAGACAGACCTACACCATGGCAGCTGTTTATATATATTATATTCTTTAACCTGGTGCTAATGGTGTAAACATTCCCTTTCCAGCACGCAATGTCTTTTCATCAGGAATCTCCTTTCGACAACTTGACATCAGCAGAAGATTAAAAGGGACCATGAAAGTCAATAATTCAAGATTCCAGATTTGGAAAATAAGTACTTTATCCCATATCAGGAAGGAGTGATGTGAGAGATGACAAATTAACTGCCCACAAGCTGCTAGGAATTGTAATATTTCCCTGTGGGAATGAACTCGGGCAGTTACTATTGAAGATCCGAAGAAAATGGACTCCAGGCAGCGGCCTGTCAAACCAGAAAGCAGATAGAAGCAGAAATAACTCTATGTACACTTCAAAATTGTGACCAACTGGAACATTGGAACAGAACAATTTCAACAATGCTCCAAAAATGTGTGGTGATGTCCCACAGAATTGATCAGCGAGCTGGAGTTACAGCATTACCTGACCATTCCTCACATGACAGTCGTGTTACAATAAAGGGAGGATCCTTTATCCTGTTCACCAGCACGGTGGCCAACACCATATTGGATCTTATGCTGAACCGAAAAGTCTGCTGCACTGCAGATATATTCGTGATGGAGGCAGGCGAGATTCCACACAGAAGGACATCTGTCATTCCAGCGCAGAAAGGTTGGCCCAAGTTCAGGAGCCAACTGCCCAACTATCGCTGTACAGACTAAGAACTCACAGCAGTGGAAGTTGAAACCTCCCAATTGTGATAGACCCTGAAAGGGGACCCACAAAACCATGCAAAGACAATTAATATTTTCCATTCTCCTGATCATTGGCCAAGCCCCAGTCCCTGGGCTCGAGCAACTGAAGTTCCTCGTTACCCAAGTGAATAGCAGGTTCCCATCTTGACAAGGCAACGCATGATCCCAGGGTTGAGATATCTCAAAGTGAAATGTGCAGCATCCCTCTGCATTGTGCACAACAGCCTAACCTGCACACGACCACTGAGTGCTCATCAACCTAGACCCCTTCGACACCACATCAGTGATTTGGCAAACCTGATCCCCACCCGGGGACAGTGAGATCAGAGTTTGTGCATGAAATGGACATCCTCAAACAGATGGATCATAAATACTCTGCAAGCCTCCCAACATTTGCAAATGCCAGTATTTGGTTCTTTCAGATGTCTGAACCAGGATTTAAATCTCAGAAAGAGGATGCAGTGGGGAAAGACCATTTCCCCTGCTGAATGCGTGTTTGAGATGCTGATATGAATGGACCAATTCCTGCACAGAACTGCAACTCATATCCCACCTTCCATGAGTCAATACGTGAAATTAAATTATTTTCATTCACGACAGGGAACGTGTTTGATTTCAAAACCAAAAAAAAACACTTGAATATCGCACCCGATTGCAAAAACACTCCAGCCAAGCTAACAGAATGGTTTCAAAAATGTAACTTCTGCCACCACCACTTGTGAACAAAGACAATTATTTGCATCTCTTCACCTCCAACCTGCTGCTAATGTCATAAGCTTTATTCCTGCCAACACACGATAGCTTCTAAACCAGGGTCATGGTATCGTAAAACCCGAAACCAGTGTTTTCAATAAGAAAAGGTGCATATGGGGGCCCAGGGGCAACGTCACTGGACTCTTAATACAGAGACTTTGGACAATGTTCTGAGGGCCCTGTTTCAGGTTCCACTCAAGCAGAATACTTCAGTGAAACTCTGGAATTAAATGTTTAATCTTAACCTTAAATCACTGTTGATTTTTATGAATGAAAATCTGTTTTTTTGTTCTATTTCAGGTTATAAGATCTGTTGTCATTCCCTGTTGTGACCTACATGTGACCCAAATCTCTAATAATAAAGTTGATACTTGAAAAATAGCCTTTGAATTATTTTTGTTTCAAGTTTGGAATTGGCATTAAATGCTGTCTTAACCACAGTTGCCTTTGAAAGAGTAAAGAAAGAATCCTGATTCCTATTAAAAACTTCAAGTTTCCACCCCAGTAGAATGCATTTTTTGTCCATTAACTCAAATGTCCATAGCTCAGAAAGACCGGAGTCCCTCGCTCAAATCTAGATTCATTTACAATACTTAACAATGGTAAGGTAGATACTGCCCAGTAGAAAGTATACTCCCTGAGTGCCAGTAAAAGGAACACTCCATACTATATAGAACAAAGAACAAAAACAGCCCGGGAAACAGGCCCTTTGGCCCAACGAGCCCGCGCCGCCATTTTAACATTACCAGTTCCCGCTCTGCCCATGACCCTTATCTATGCTTACGGCATTCCACATTGAGGGACAATTTATTTCACAATCAGCCGAATAGCACATCTTTGGGATGTGGGAGGAAACCGGAGCACCCGGAGAAAACCCACGCAAGCGCGGGGAGAATGCGCAAACTGCCACACACACTGGCCCAAATCCATGTGTCTGCACAGCAAACAATGATAGTCACTGAGCTGTCATGTTGCCCAGCATCTGGTCCAGTTTAAGCGTACACGAACGACATGAAGTACTAGGCGACTCTCGAACCAACCAAGAGCAGCCCTCGTACAACCCATCGCATGTATGCCCCCGTTGGACATCAAGGCGGACGGAAGCACCTGTGAATTAAAAGAGAAAAAATATTCATATCAGCCAGATCCTTATACGTTACCAGGGACGTCCCAAGGCTCCTGAATCTTACTTAAAACAATCTCCTATATCCCTCCATCTCCAACCCACTCATGTGCCTGTCGAAGTAACTCCAGTGTGCCTGCCTCCACCACCTTACTTGGCAGAGCATTCCATACCCCCACTACCCTCTGTGTGAAAAACCTCCCTCTAACATCCATGTTATACCTCGCCCCCCTCCCCCCCCTCCCTCACCCTAAGCCCGTGGCCCCTTGTACTGTGTGTCTCTAACATAAGAGTAAACAGTGGTAAGCTTTTTCCTATCTATACCCTTCATATTCTTGTACACCTCTATTAGATCTCCCCTCAGTCGCCTTCTTTCAAGGGTAAACAGCCCCAGTTTGCTCAATCTTTCCTCATAACCCAGTCCTTCCAAACCAGGCAGCATCCTGGTAAACCTCCTTTGCACTCTCTCCAGGGTCTCCAGGTCTTTCTGGTAGTAAGGTCACCTCACATTTATCAGGATTAAATTCCATTTGTCATTTATCTGCCCAATATACCAGCCTATCTATATCCTGTTGTATTGCCAGACACTGCTCCTCACTGCCCGCCAATCCAGCCATCTTAGTGTCATCTGCAAATTTGCTGATCACACCACTCACTCCCTCTTCCAAGTCATTTATGTATATTACAAAAAGAAGAGGTCCCAGTACTGAGCCCTGTGACACACCATTAGTGACAGGCCTCCAGATAGAAAAGGAGCCTTCCACTACTCTCTGTCTCCTATTACCAAGCCAGTTATCAATCCATATACCCCTGCATGGCTCCCCATTTGGACAACATTAACTGCCTCAATCAATATTGTCATTGCATCTCTCCCCCTGTGAACTGAGGCTCTCTGAGCCTCTTGCGACATTTCAACACTGGAACAGGTTCCTGCAGTTCTGTTTCTGAAGTAGGCAGAGTGCAGTGGTCCGGAGCCACCACTTTCGTTCCGAGAATTGAGGCACAGGTTCACTCTCTTCATCAATCTCTTCAGGTTTATAATTGGGGTGGGGGGTAATTATGCGATTCGGGAAGAATTAGGGAGCATAAGATGGGAACAGAAACTGTCAGGTCTGGGAACAAACAAAAAGTGGAGCTTTTTCAAAGAACAAATCCTGTGTGTCCGTGATAGGTATGTCCCTGTCAGGCAGGGAGGAAATGGCCGAGTGAGGGAACCATAGTTCACAAAGGAGGCTGAATGTCTTGTCAAGAGGGAAAAGGAAGAGTATGTAAGGATGAGAAAACAAGGTTCAGTTGGGTCGCTCGACAAACGGGTCAATCTGGCTTCCTAATGGGGAGGATTTTTTTCTATAAAAGTTACTCACCTTCGAGGTATCGACCTCATTGTTCCACCAAAGCAAGCAGAGAGGGAGCGATTCGTACAGGGAGAGCTGAGTGTAAGAGTTTGATTTTTATTTTACTTTTTCTCGGAGTTTTTTGTTCCAGTGCAGTAGGAAACGGGAAACTGGAAGTAGGCCATGGAGAGGCCTGGGAAGGTTTGTAGTTTGCTGTGGTTGCTGGTTCAGTGTTTTATTTTTACCTGTATATAAGTTGGGCGGTTCATTGGTGGGTCTGATCAAGGAAAACCCCCAAGGCTTTTTACTCTTATGTGAGAAATAAAAGAATGACCAGGGTGAGGTTAGGGCTGGTCAAGGATAGTAGTGGGAACTTGTCCATGGAGTCAGAAGAGATAGGAGAGACGATGAATGAATACTTTTCTTCAATGTTCACCAAGGAGAGGGGCAATGTTTTTGAGGATGAGAGTGTGATACAGGCTGATAGGCTGCAGGAGGTGGATGTTCTGAGGGAAGATGCATTAGTAAGTTTGAAAAACCTGAGGGTCAGTAAGTCCCCTGGGCCAGATGGGATATGTCCGAGGATTCTTTGGGAGGCAAGGAATGAGATTGCAGAGCCTTTGGCTTTGATCTTTGGGTCCTCACTGTCCATGGTGATAGTGTCAAAGCACTGGAGAATGGTGAATGTTGTTCCTCTGTTCAAGAAAGGAAATAGGAATGACCCTGGTAATTATAGGCCAGTCAGTCTTACTTTGGTGTTGGTAAATTAATGGAAAGGGTCCCGAGGGATAGGATTTATGACCATTTGGAAAGATACAGCTTAATCTGGGATAGTTAACACGGATTGGTGAAGAGTAAGTCTTGCCTCACCAATTTGACTGAATTCTTTGAGGAGGAGGTAACTGAGTGTGTGGATGAAGGAAGAGCAGTTGATGTCGTATACATGGATTTTAGTAAGTTGTTTGATAAAGTTCCCAAGGACGGCTCAGGAAGAAAGTAAGGAGTTGTGGGAAAGAGGGAAATTTGGCCAATTGGATGAGTAACTGGCTATCTCATAGAAGTGGAGATGCCTGTGTTGGATTGGGGTAAACACAGTAAGAAGCCTCACAACACCAGGTTAATGTTCCAGAACTCCCATTGAAGGAACAGCCAGTTCCGAAAGCTAGTGATGTTTCCTACAAATAAACCTATTGGACTTTAACCTGGTGTTGTGAGAGTTCTCACTGAATCTCATAGAAGACAGAGGGTGGTGTTGGATGGAAAAATTTCAGACTGGAGACCAGTTACCAGCGGTGTACCACAGGGATCAGTTCTGGGTCCTCTGCTATTTGTGGTTTTTATCAATGACTTGGAGGACGGGGCTGAAGGGTGGGTCAGTAAATTTGCTGATGACAACAAAATTGGTGGAGTAGTGGATGAGGTGGAGGGCTCTTGTTGGCTGCAAGGAGACATTGTTAGGATGCAGAGCTGGGCCAAAAAATGGCAGATGAAGTTTAAGTGCGAGATAATTCATTTTGGTAGGACAAATTTGATTGCGGATTACAGGGTCAACAGCAGGATTCTGAGGAATGTGGAAGAACAATGAGATCTTGGGGTTCATATTTACAGATCTCTGAAGGTTGAGACTCAAATGGATAGAGCTGTGAAGAAGGTCTGTAGTATGTTTGCGTTTATTAACGGGGGGTTAGAGTTTAAGAGCCGTGGGGTTATACTGCAACTCCCTTGGTGAGACCACATTTGGAATATTGTGTTCAGTTCTGGTCACCTCACTATAAGAAGGATGTGGAAGCATTGGAGAGAGTGCAGAGGAGATTTACCAGGATGCTGCCTGGTTTGGAGGGTAGGTCTTATAAGTAAAGTCTGAGGGAACTAGGGCTTTTCTCTTGCGAAAGGAGGAAGATGAGAGTGAATTAGTCTCGGATGACGGGGATCGATAGAATGGACGTGCAGAGACTATTTCCTCGTGTGGATGTAGCTGTTACTGGGGGGCACGACGACAATGCTCATGGTGGGAGATATAGGAGGGATGTCTGAGCTAGATTCTTTACTCAGGGAGTTGTTGGCGTGTGGAATAAACTGCCTGCTGTGACAGTGGAGTTGGACATTTTAGGAACTTTCAAGTGGTTATTGGATCGTCACATGGAGCACGCCAGAATGATAGGGAGTGGGATAACTTGATCTTGGTTTCAGATGAATCTCGGCACAACGTCGAGGTCCGAAGGGCCTGTACTGCGCTGTACTGTTCTATGTTTTGTGTTCTAATTTGGGATTTTGTTGCAGGAACATGACAAAAACTGGAGATGCCTTGCAGAGCCCAAGCTAGAGCAGAATGTCCCCAATGTGTCTGTACTATTGACACCCAGAAGAAATTGTCATTCGAGAAAAATAAAACTGCTTCCAATTTATCATTTTTTCTCAATATTTAATTAATTTACAAATATTTTAAAGAATATTTCATCATCTTCTTCAACTGTGCTCTGAACTTGCTCTGGGTCACAGCATGAATACAATTGTTTGTATAGCAATTCGGGATCTGGAGCATGAAGGTCATTTCTCGCACACAATTATGCATAAATACATAGGTAAAACCCATCCAGTGCATTCTGACCCATGTAGAATTTACCATTAACAGTAACAATAAGAGTATAAAATTCCCCAAAATGACAAGCCTCTATCTCTGGTTCTCTGGGAGCTGTCCCACAATTTTGAGCTCAGAGCTCCGGCAGGCTGTATTTTTCAACAGAATGTTTCTGATTGTGAAATCATTGATCAGCAGAATAAGAGCAAATGGGACCACCAGCTTTTAAATGTGATGAAGGAACTCAATGGGTCCCCAGGCAGTTGATTATCGAGCATCCTCTGATGTAGAGCATAACCAGGGTTGATTCACCAGTGCATACCAGCCTGTTAGCATAAAATAACAAAAAATATTTTTCAATCAACTCAGTACAGTCACAGTTCTGAGAACCATAGTAGCCATTTTCTCAATGCAGTATTTATTTTTGAACTTTTGATAACAAATGACCAAAAACGATCAAAAGTGAAAGTGACGGTGAACCAGAGTGAACAGCCAGTAGCTGCATAAAGCAGGATGGTGTGTATATTGCACAAAGCGATGGACTCCACAAAAAGACACTTCCCAACAAAGAATAGGAATCTGTTTCAAGGTTAGGTTGAAAATGACAACCAATCGATCTGCTGCTGCCATGGCCATCAGGGAGCGAGTTACACATTTGGAGAGACCACATTATTCCCGAGACAAGATGATAATGGTCACTAGGTTAACTGTGAAGAAAGAAAGTCTAAAAGTAAATAATGCACCAGGCTGAGAGGTTTTAAAATTTGAATGTGAAAGATTTTTTTTAATATCAAGTGGCAATTTGTAATGATTGTACCTGGAACCAATTATCCCCTACAAAGAACGAATACTATCTAATCAAATCAATCATTGAATATAAATTATAATTTGGAATGAGCGAGTAGAAACACAAAGGGTGACATGGTAGCACAGTGATTCGCACTGCTGTCTGACAGCGCCAGGGACCCTGGTCCAATTCCAGCCTCAGGTACTGTCTGTATGGAGTTTCTACATTCTCCCTGTGTTTGTGTGTGGCTTTTCTCCGGGTGCTGCCGTTTCCTCCCACATTCTAAAGATGTGTAGGTTAGCTGGATTGGCCATGCTGTGTTCCCCCTTGGTGACCAAGTAATTGTAGGCTCGATTCAGGAGCCATGACAAATGTGTGGGGTTCCAGGTATGGGGCAGGGTGGTGAACCAGGATACTCTTTAGGAAATTGTTTGCAGGCTCGATGGATGTATAGTCTCTTTCAGCAGTGTAGGGAGGTTATGGGAATTGTTCCAATCTTAAATAATCCTTGCACATGCAAAGGTAAACAATGGTAAAGATCATAGTGTAAATGAGGGCAATGGTCCAATTAGGACCAGTGGGATGGAGCTCGGTGGTGTGGGGTTCATGTTAATATGTTGGGTCAGTATCCAGGAGCCGATCATTACCCAATCCTGCTGACGTTGTTCAAGGGAATGAGTTCAAGCTTTGTACCATGACCAAGAGTTTCAGGATTGATGTGGGGGGAATCAGCTCAGCTTTCCATTTCCCAAAACATTCCCAGTGTTCTGCTTTTTTCAGGGAAAGGGGAGGGGGTGGGAGGTATTTTGTGTTCCTGTTCTTGGTCATCACTTGGTTTTGCAGGATCGGTGTGAGATAACGATACATTTCCATCCTGTTGATCCGTGCGACAAATCTGCCTTCATGTGCAATCAGCAACCCAGCTTTTTTCTCCACATTAACACCCAGTGATCCTCGGGTGTTGTTGGAGAGTCTTCCCAAGTTCTTATTCCTCATCATTATCTAGTCAGACTGGGTTAATGTGTAGAATCATGCACCGTTCCATCGTTTGATAATTTCTCTTTGTCTGTGGATCACTGGAGATGAATCAAACGGAAACAATGTCTCTGCTGCCAATTACTGATGATGTGAAATGAAGGCATTGCTGAAGTGTTAAGCTGCCACCCATTGCATTTTTCTACTTTAGAAAGTGTGTGCCTGTCTGATTTTGAGCCTGTGTCAGGTATGTTATTGCCAAGACTACATTCCAAACTTAAATAAGGCCAGAACACAGAGGACAGAACTAACACGAACACTTCATCATCATCATCATCCAAGTTGAATATTTTAAACAGGCGAGGGTCACAAAATTAAGAAATGGAAAGTAAATGGATGTACAGTAAGCAGCAATGCCTCCTGTGAGCAGCCGAGTGACGGTGTAGAAGTGTTATCCAGCAGGAAGGCTACCACACAACTTCAGGCACAGAGAGTAGAGTTAAATAATAAACACTGTCAGGAATTATTGGTGAAATTGTATTTCCACAACACATTATCAATTCAAATGCTTGTTAAAATATAACCTGGAAATTATATCTAGAAACATAAAAGATAGGAGCAGAAGGAGGCCACTTGTCCCTTCGAACCTGCTCCGCCATTCATCACAATCATGGCTGATCATCCAACTCAATCGCCTAATCTTGCTTTTTCTCCATAACCTTTGATCCCATTCGCCCCAAGTGCGATATCCAGCTGCCTCTTGGATGCATTCAATGTTTTGGCATCAACTAGTTCCGGTGGGAATGAATTCCACAGGCTCATCACTCTTTGGGTGAAGAAATGTCTCCTCACCTCCGCCCTAAATTGTCTACCCCGTGTCCTCAGACTGTGACCCCTGTTCTGGACTCCCGCACCATGGGGGAGAACCCTACCCCACCCCACCACCGCCCCCCCCCCCCCCCCCCCGTCTCCCCTGCATCTACCCTGTCCAGTCCTGTTAGAATTTGATGAATAATTAGCCTCACAACACCAGGTTAAAATCCAACAGGTTTATCTCATTAATTACAGACCCCACACACCTCGGACATTCTCTGATCTAACTTCTTCCTTCAGGAAAAAGGTACAAAAATCTGAAGCCATGTACCAAATGACTCAAGAACATCTTCTTCCGTGCTGCTGTCAGACTTTTGAATGGTCTTACCTTGTATTAAATTGATCTTTCTCTACACCCTCGCTATGACTGTAACACAAAATTCTGCATTCTCTCATTTCCTTTTCTATGAACGGTATGCTTTGTCTGTGTCGTGCACAAGAAATGTGGATAAACGTGGATAAATGTGCAGTGGTCCATTTTGGCAGGACTAATGAGATGCAGGAGTACAATATCAAGGGTAGGAGTCTTAGCTGTGTTGAAGAGCAGAAGGACCTTGGGGTCCAGGTCCATAGGAATCTTAAATCGGCCTCGCAGGTGGAGGATGTGGTTAAGCAGGTGTATGGTGTACTGGCCTTCATTAAGTTTAGGATTGAGTTCAGGAGTCGGGAGGTAATGCTGCAAATATATAAGGCCCTTGTCAGACCCCACTTGGAGTACTGTGTGCAGTTCTGGTCGCCTCACTACAGGAAGGATGTGGAAGCTATTGAGAGGGTGCAGAGGAGATTTACAAGGATGTTGCCTGGATTGGGAGGCATGCCTTATGAAGATAGGTTGAGGGAACCAGGTCTCTTCTCCCTGGAGAGACGAAGGTTGAGAGGCGACCTGATAGAGGTTTATAAGATGTTGAGAGGAATAGATAGGGTGGATTCTCGGAGGCTATTTCCCAGGGCTGAAATGGTCACTACGAGAGGACACAGGTTTAAGGCGCTGGGGAGTAGGTACAGAGGAGATGTCAGGGGTAAGTTTTTCACTCAGAGGGTGGTGAGTGAGTGGAATCGGCTGCTGTCGGTGGTGGTGGAGGCGAACTTGCTGGGGCCTTTTAAAAGACTTCTGGATGAGTATATGGGATCTAATGGGATTGGGAGTTACAGATAGTTCAATGGCTTGGTAGGTATTGATGTGATCGGCACAACTTGTGGGCTGAAGGGCTTGTTGTGCTGTAGTGTTCTATTTTCTATGTTCTATGTTAATGGATCTGACAATAATAAATCAAATCAAATCAAATCAAATAGAAGTGATCTCCAATCCCTTTAATCGTGTCGTTTTTCCATCCTTGCGCATACGTCAAACTGCAAATTTTGTGACAGTTCTGTTGTCTGAGGTTTATTCACCTTTTGTCGAACTTTGAAAGCTCTCTCAGAACTTGTTGAGGTTCCCACTTTAAACCCCACCCATTTCATTGCAGAATGGAAACAGAAATTTCCCACAGTGTAGAAGTAGGCAATTCGGCTGCTGGATTCCACATTGAATCCCTGAAGAGAATCCTACCCCAATCCCACCCCACCCCGCTCAATCTCCATAACCCGATACATTTCCCATAGCTAATCCTTCTTATTGAATGGTGGGTCAGGCTCGAAGGGCTGGATGGCCGACTCCTGCTCCTATTTCTTATGTTCTTCAGTTCTTTTAACCCCGGTACCAGTTTACATTCGTATACCCACCTGCGGTAAATCTTCTCCCCACACTCCCTCCCTTTGAATTTACCATTCTCAAGGACATCAAAAAATTCCTGTTTTAAATTCCACAAAGAGCCGGCAGTTATTTGATGCGATACCAGTTGCTCAGTCCAGGCTCTTCAAATCCCGAATGGATACTGGGAACAGAACGATGATGCAATTTGTTTGTTGAGGGTTTTTTCAGAAACTCAGAAATAAAACTTTTGAAATGAAAGTTGGTGGTTATTTATTCGAGTTAAAGATTTATTACAATAAAGAAGAAGTGATATTTAAAGCAGAACAGCACCTCCTTACAGGAATTAGTACTTTGAAAATTACCCCTTAAAGATTTCAGTTTTTGGAATCAAATCTTTAAAAGGTCTTCAGATTCTGCCTTCTATACCACTCCCATGGTTTGTGAAATTTTGGTTTATTAATTTATGATGTGCAATTTGCAAGCTCTTTTCCTGTCCTTCTGCAGAGTGATAAAACTGTTCCCTGCTCTTGGGAACACAATCAACTCAATTTACTTTTGCTGTCTCTGTTACTCCCGGGTTTCTAATATTAAAAATAAAACAATTTCATATTCCTTGTGTTTGTTATACAGTTGTAAATCCCCCCTTAGCTTAACAAACCAATGAACTTACAGGTAACTTTGAAAATGCAAGACAACTGAAGAAATAAAATCTAAACACCATTTAAACATCTAGATTCTGACGAACACACAGGGATCAAAAAGTATATGTTCATGATTTTGTTTAAAAAATCTTCCCAAATATTATTGACTTTGATCCATTACATGATGGAGCAGCGAACTTACAACCCAACAACTTCCCTTCTGTTCACGGTATACATTCACCTCTATTGGATAGAGGGTGATATCTCACTCGCTCCTCTGCTCTACCAGATCCATCACCACATATCCTCTCTGCATGTCATCAATCACAAACACTCCCACAGTGCCTGTTGCACAGATCCCGAAATTCCAATGTGACTAAATACTCCATTAATTCCACATATACTGATACCCACATTGTTTATCTGCTCTACCACTCACCTCACCAGTGTAATGGTTTTCTCACTCCATCTCTGCCAGTTATAACACACACATTCTTCCACTGTGATTTTGTTCGATCCCATCCACTCGCGAATTGCTTGTTTATCTATCACCTGCTCTTATTTTCTGCAGCATTCAAATCTCATCAATTGGTATAAATGCTGAATCATCCGTTCCACACATGCTCCTAATGGATGGATCCATTTCCCTCTATAATTACCACCATCGCATCCTCTTCCCGGTATTGGTTTCTGGGAGGTCCATGGTGATGGTGGAGGTGTGGAGCTGGAGGATACAGAGGGCGATCCAACTGTATTCAATCTTTGAAGGTTACATTTGCTGCTTGCTCTGCGAGGAACTGACTGAGAAGCTTTCGCTTTGCACCAAATCCTAATTCCGTTCAAATCCCACTACGAGTTTCCTGCAGCGTTTATTGCCACTGTTTAGACAGGCTCTCCTACATTGTCAAAAAATGTTCAGCACCACCATAGCATCAGGGTCTTCCTGCCTTTCCCCATATTCAGATTTAATTCTCTACAATCTAAAAATACGCCAACAGGGTACAACCTGCTCTGTCATGTGTGGCCCTGTCATGTTGGGAAATGTGCAATTAAATGAAGGATTCCATGAGTTATTCTTTGCCTGTTATCAGCATCATTGAAATAATTGCACAGTGTGCATAAAGGGATATTTGAGCCCATTCTTCAATTGCTCTCTGAATTTCCTCTGGGTCACTGCGTATATACAAGTATTTGTGCAGCAACTCATGAGCTGAAGCATGAAGCCGAACTCCTGAACAATATCATCCATCCAAACAGCATTATACCCCAAATAATACATCCGCCTACATACAGAGTATACCATTATCGTTGCCCATAATATGATAAAATTCACTGAGATAGCAAAGAGTAAAATAATAGATTTCCTTCGCTTCTGCATCTCTGTGTCTTTGGTACCTTTTCCATTGATAGGAGTTCGGAGTCTCCTGCGAGATCTACTGGTCACTAAAATGTGCCTGACGGTGTAAATATTGAACAACAGAATCAGAACAAATGGGACACAGGGATTTAGAATATGATGGCTGAGTTCAACGGCAATCCAGACAGGAGAATGAATGACACCGAAAGGTACAAAACAAAACCATGGGTCGTTCAACAACGTGTACGAATTTGACATCATAAAATACCAAAAAATGTTCTTACAACAGCTCAGAACAGTGATTGATCCCAGGACAACTTTAGCCATTTTGTCGGTGCAAAATTTACTTTTCAGCATGGGGCAACAAATTGTCACAAGTCGATCAAAGGTGAAAGCGACAGTGAACCAAACAGAACAGTCAGTAGCTGCATAAAGGAGCACAGCGTGGATATTACACACATCCATGTCCCAGAGGAATTGGAAATGCTCCCAATAAACAATTGGAATTTGTCTCAATATCACATCAAAAATAACGACCAGCAGATCTGCGGCTGCCATCGAAACCAGGTAGTGTGTTACACATTTGGAGAGACCACATCTTTCCTGAGAGAGTATTCCAATTGTCATCACGTTAACTTTAAGGAGCAAAAATAAATCCAGATATTAGACATCAAGCTTTATAGGCACAGACTATGGAAACATTTTGCTGTGTTAATTCATCCTGAGATTTCTGGAATTAACACAAGTGAAGGGACAGCAAAGTCTGCAAAATACCACAAAATATTCACAATGAAATGATCAAAGGCATCGTGGACAAATTGCCAATCCGTGTTCATTTCATTGCAATGACTGCCTTCCTATCCAGAAACAATTCAACATTAAGCAACCGATAATGCCGGGAAACATTCAACTCTGACAAATGAACTCAACTGACATTTGGCCGAGCTGTGTTTGACTCTGACAGATTTAAATATTTAACTGGAAATGACCGTGTCAATATTATAGAAATTGCCGGGTTTTAATTCAAAATGGGCCGAATTTCTAAGTCCAAGTTCAACATTTAGAAAACATTTTTTCCGAGCCCTGGGGAATGCTTTACAGTTACAATTAGAGAATGTTTTAAAGAATATTTCCTGCGATGTTGCAGAAAGTTCTTCAGAGCAGAGCACAATCCCAGAAGCAGTGGTGAAATGACCCCGCCACATTCCCACAGGTTAACATTGGACAGGAATGAAATGGGCAAGGCAAGTCTGATAGTAACTGCTACTCAATGGCCTGTCATGCAAGATTTGGTCATTGTTAGACAAAACGTGTCTCAGCATTTTCATTCAGCTCCTTGCTCTCATGACCGTCTTCAGCCATTTTCAAAGGTCCATCTTCAGCCTGCTCGATGCTGCAACCTGCATCTCTGTCTCTTCATCGAACCACCTGAGCATCTGTCAGCATGTCTGTCTATCTGCCTGTCCCTCTCTGTCTCTGGTCTGTCCATGCCTCAGCCTTTCTCCGTGTCTGTTTCTCTCTCTGTCTATATTCACATATTGCCCAAATGCCACTTAGTTGTATTCAGCGCTGCAAAGAAGATACAAATGATTGAAATCTAACATTCCAGCCGACATTGACCAAGGCACTCAAAACAACAACAGTAAACCCAGCCTTGGCGACGCTGCAAAGTTCTCCTTCCCACATTTGGGTCGATGTATGGAAATTTGGAGAGTTGCTCGGAAGGTGAGTCGAGCAACAGCCAATCATTGTTCTTCACACAGATTCCCACATTTCAGATAATGTCAGAGACGCCAGCATCACTATTCCTGGATATGTCCTGCCTCAGAGGCAGCACAAAACTCGCAGAGGGAATGGCACAATGGTCTCCATTCGAGAGGGGGTTGTCCTGGCAGGCCTCAGTATCGAATCTGCATGAAGTCTCATGGCATCAGGTCAAACATGGACATCGATAACTGCAACCGTTCACCTACGGCTGGTGAGTCAGTGTTCCTCCATGATGAACAACACTTGAGTAAGCACGGGAGTGGGAGAGGGGGGATGGTGCGGGGAGGGGGTGGCAAGAACGCACAAAGCACTGTGGGTGGGTGGCTTCAATGTCATCATCAAGAATGGATCTGTAGTGTCACCACAGTTTCAGCTGGCCATGTTCCAACTTACCAAACTGCTAGACTAGACGTGTGGAACATGGTGAGGGAATCAACAGAAGGGAGATCATGAATGACCTCTTTTCCCAAACATGTACCATCCTGACTTTGACATGTCTCGCCTTTCGTTCACTGTCACTGGGTCAAATTCCTGGTCTTCTCTCCCTAACCTAACTGTGTGTGGACCTAAACCCCATTGTCATCAATGGCAACCAGTGATGGGGAACTAATGGTGGCATCGCCAACGGCACCCACGTCACGTGGAAATGAATAAAATACTCAACCCGTTCAGGAGGAATGTGTCGAGCAAAGAAGAATTTTTCTTCCTCAGGTGTTCACTAAATACCTGGTGAGAATATTTATTTCCTGTGAAGGTATTGATATGAAGCCTGCAGCAGAAAACCTTGAACTTGGACACGTGCTCAGCGTGTACTGGAGGCTATTTCTCATCGCTTCAAACATCTACAGCACCAGGTCATCACACTGGTGGTCAGCTCCACCATGCACATAGAGACTCTCCTGCACTCACAATACACATGATATTTCTACATGGTGGGCTCACAATCAACTAGTGAAGATTTTTTGAGTGTTGTGCTTTGCATTGAGGGACATTCAATGCAATGGCTCAGTGGTATTATCGCTAGATCCCAGAAATCCAGAAACACAGCTAGTGTCCTGGGGACCGGGGTTCCAATACCTTCACGGCAGTTGGTGGAATTTGAATTCAGTAAAAAATCTGGAATTAAGAATATACTGACGAATGTGAAACCGTTGTCGATTTTCAGAAAATCCCATCTGGTTCACTCATGTTCTTTAGGAAAGGAAATCTGCCATCCTTACTTGCACTGACCGACATGCGACTGCAAAGCCACAGCAATGTGCGGTTAAATTTGAACTGCCCTCCAAGAGCAACAAGAGATGGGCAATACATGCTGACCAGCCAGCGACGCCCATGTCCCAGGAATGAATAATAATAAAGAAATACCTCTGAGAAGATATCTCTCATTCTCAGTCGGAGTGGCACAAATGCTGGGACTGGCTGCCTGTTTCAGAATTAAGTAACGAAAGCTACTGTCAGAAAAGTTGAAGATTAATTGCAGGAGATACTGATAAGGTTTTTGAAATTTTTGAAATTTCTTTTGGGGACCAACAGAGACACACACGGCATCAGGAATTTCGTTATGTTGGGAAAACCAAGGGACCTCCCAGCCAGTTTCACCCACCTGAGGAAAAAAGTTATTAATACATCAGCCAAACACAAATGTTCTCTGGATGCATGAATACAGGTCAGACTGTGAGATGGTGCATATGAAGTTTATGATAGTTTCCACCTGGAGCAAAGTGGAGAAATTGAATTATTAAGAACATTCTAAATGCGAATGGACATGGGGATGTTAATATCTGAACACTGAGACTCAACAGAAACAGCAACAGCAAACAAAGGGACGAGAGGAGAAATATAGTTAAACATTCTTATCTAATTATTAACTGGTTATTGAGATTTACCTGGGACGCCAATAATGGCCAGGATGGGATAGTAAAAGTACTGGAAAATGTAAATTACAAATGTGATCCGATCAGCTGACGTTATCCACCAGCTATTTTCATGAAGCTTGTCAATCAAATTGGACAAATCTCTGTCCATTGCTGTAATATTCCACCAGGTTGTTCTCAGAGTCTGAACCATTGCCGTATCATTCAATTGTGTTAATCCCAGATTATCATCAATTGCTGTAACATTCCAATCCATTGTCATTCGATGCTGATGCATTGTTGTGACACTCCAGTCTATTGATCTGAGATTCTGACCGATCCCCTCCTTGTCACTGGTGCTGCTAAACTTTATGAGCTGGAGGTGAAGCTTCTGCGAACACTATCAGCTAACACGTGAATAGGAACCCCTTCTTAACAGGAGATAGAAAGTCTCTTGTGACATCATGAGTATCTACGGAGATTAACATAATCACAGTGACTAAACAAACAAGCTCAGTTAACCCCTTTTTTCAAATACTTTTTTATTCCTCATAAAGTAGATAATTTTCTCGGATTTAATGGATGCAGGAGGCTTGCTGAATGCAAAAATTGTGGAAGTTTTGGGGATGCTGCCCACAACATATCAATGATTCTTGGGTGTAAATGTGTTGCTGTGTGTCATCGTTGTGAGTCTGAAATGGTTTTATCATTACTCAGACCTGTCAAAGGCTCACGTGTTTGTTGTTAAATTTGTGGTCAGCCTGATGCTTTTCCCCCTTTTTTAACTGACAATGTCTGAGTGACAAGACGGCTCCAGATAAACACAACTTGTTTCTGGACTTTTGTTAACTGTTGAAGAGAAAGGCAAACACGTGGAATGTCGAGCTCATTGGATTCGAGAAACATTCCAGTCAAGCCAGCACAATGTTTTAGCAGATGGGAAGTCTGTCCCAGACAGACCTACACCATGGCAGCTGTTTGTATATATTATGTTCTTTAACCTGGTGCTAATGGTGTGAACATTCCCTTTCCAGCACGCAATGTCTTTTCATCAGGAATCTCCTTTCGACAACTTGACATCAGCAGAAGATTAAAAGGAACCATGAAAGTCAATAATTCAAGATTCCAGATTTGGAAAATAAGTACTTTATCCCATATCAGGAAGGAGTGATGTGAGAGATGACAAATTAACTGCCCACAAGCTGCTAGGAATTGGAATATTTCCCTGTGGGAATGAACTTGGGCAGTTACTATTGAAGATCTGAAGAAAATGGACTCCAGGCAGCGGCCTGTCAAACCAGAAAGCAGATAGAAGCAGAAATAACTCTATGTACACTTCAAAATTGTGACCAACTGGAACATTGGAACAGAACAAATTCTACAATGCTCCAAAATGTGTGGTGATGTCCCACAGAATTGATCAGCAAGCTGGAGTTACAGCATTACCTGACCATTCCTCACATGACAGTCGTGTTACAATAAAGGGAGGATCCTTTATCCCGTTCACCAGCACGGTGGCCGACACCATATTGGATCTTATGCTGAACCGAAAAGTCTGCTGCTCTGCAGATATATTCGTTATGGAGGCAGGCGCGATTCCACACAGGACATCTGTCACTCCAGCACAGAAAGGTTGGCCCAAGTTCAGGAGCCAACTGCCCAACTATCGCTGTACAGACTAAGAACTCACAGCAGTGGAAGTTGAAACCTCCCAGTTGTGACAGACCCCGAAAGAGGACCCTCAAAACCATGCAAAGACAATTAATATTTTCCATTCTCCTGATCATTGGCCAAGCCCCAGTCCCTGGGCTCGAGCAACTGAAGTTCCTCGTTACCCAAGTGAATAGCAGGTTCTCATTTTGACAAGGCAACGCATGATCCCAGGGCTGAGATATCTCAAAGTGAAATGTGCATCATCCCTCTGTGCATTGTGCAGAACAGCCTAACCTGCACACGACACTGAGTGCTCATCAACCTCGACCCCTTCGACACCACATCATTGATTTGGCAAACCTGATCCCCACTCGGGGACAGTGAGATCAGAGTTTGTGCATGAAAGATATAGCTTAATCTGGGATAGTCAATGCGGATTAGTGAAGAGTATGTCTTGCCTCACAAATTTGACTGAATTCTTTGAGGAGGAGGTAACTGAGTGTGTGGATGAAGGTAGAGCAGTTGATGTCGTATACATGGATTTTAGTAAGGTCTTGATAAAGTTCCCAAGGTTGGCTCAGGAAGAAAGAAAGGAGGTGTGGGAAAGAGGGAAATTTGACCAATTGGATAAGTAACTGGCTATCTCATAGAAGTGGAGATGCCTGTTTTGGATTGGGGTAAACACAGTAAAAAGTCTCACAACACCAGGTTAATATTCCAGAACTCCCATTGAAGGAACAGCCAGTTCCAAAAGCTAGTGATTTTTCCTACAAATAAACCTATTGGACTTTAACCTTGTGTTGTGAGACTTCTCACTGAATCTCATAGAAGACAGAGGGTGGTGTTGGATGGAAAAATTTCAGACTGGAGACCAGTTACCAGCGGTGTACCACAGGGATCAGTACTGGGTCCTCTGTATTTGTGATTTTTATCAATGACTTGTAGGACGGGGCTGAAGGGTGGGTCAGTAAATTTGCTGATGGCAAGATTGGCGGAGTAGTGGATGAGGTGGAGGGCTCTTGTCGGCTGCAAGGAGACATTGTTAGGATGCAGAGCTGGGCCGAGAAATGGCAGATGAAGTTTAACCCTGATAAGTGCGAGGTAATTCGTTTCGGTAGGACAAATTTGAATGTGAATTACAGGGTCAACAGCAGGGTTCTGAGGAACGTGGAGGAACAGTGAGATCTTGGGGTTCATATTCACAGATCTCTGAAGGTTGTCACTCCAATGGATAGAGCTGTGAAGGAGGCCTATAGTGTGTTAGCGTTTATTAACAGGAGGTTAGAGTTTAAGAGCCGTGGGTGTATGCTGCAACTCCCTTGGTGAGACCACATTTGCAACATTGTGTGCAGTTCTGGTCATCTCACCATAACAAGGATGTGGAAGCATTGGAGAGAGTGCAGAGGAGATTTACCAGGATGCTGCCTGGTTTGGAGGGTAGGTCTTATGAGGAAAGGTTGCGGGAGTTGGGCTTTTCTCTTTGGAGAGGAAGAGGATCAGAGCAACTTAATGTTGGATGGGAGGGATTAATAGAGTGGACATGCAGAGACTATTTCCTCTGATGGATGTAGCTGTTCCGAGGGGGCATAACTATAATGATCATGGTGGGAGATATAGGAGGGATGTCTGAGCTAGATTCTTTATTCAGAGTGAGTGGTTGGGGTGTGGAATACACTGCCTGCTGTGATAGTGGACTCGGACACGTCAGGAACTTTGAAGCGGTTACTGGATAGGCACATGGAGAACTCCAGAATGATAGGGAATGGGATAGCTTGATGTTGGTTTCAGACAAAGCTCGGCACAACATCGAGGTCCAAAGGGCTTGTACTGTGCCGTACTGTTCTATGTTCTAATTTAGGATTTTGTTCCAGGAGCACGACAAAACCTGGAGATGCCTTGCAGAGCCCAAGATATAGCAAAATGCCCCCAGTATGTCTGTACCATTGACACACAGAAGAAATTGTTTGAGAAAAATAAAACTGCTTTCAAGTCGTAATTTTTTTCTCAATATTTAATGAATTTACAAATATTTTAAAGAGATATTTCATCATCTCCTTCAATTGTGCTCTGTACTTTGTCGGGTCAGAGCATAAATGCAGTTTTTGTGCAGCAATTCAGGAGCTGGAGCAGGAAGGCCATTTCTCACACACAGTTATGCATCCAAAGGTAAAACCCATCCAGTGCATTCTGACCCATGTAGAATTTACCATTAAAAGTAACCATAAGAGTATAAAATTCCCCAAAATTACAAGCAGTTGAATGATGGATTCCCTTCTCCCCTCTATCTCTGAGTCTCTGGTAGCCTTCCCACAATTTTGAGCTCAGAGTCTCTGGCAGGCTGTACTTTTCACCAGAATGTTTCTGATTGTGAAAACATTGATCAGCAGAATAAGAACAAATGGGACCACCGGGTGTAAAATGTGATGAAGGAACTCAATTGGTCCCCAGGCAGTTGATTATCGAGCATCCTCTGATATAGAGCATAACCAGGGTTGGTTCACCAGTGCATACCAGCCTGTTAGCATAAAGTAACAAAAGATATTTTTCAAACAACTCAGGACAGTCACAGATCCGAGAACCATAGTAGCCATTTTCTCAATGCAGTGTTTATTTTTGAACTTTTGATAACAAATAACCACAAAACGATCAAAAGTGAAAGTATCGGTGAACCAGAGTGAACAGCCAGTAGCTGCATAAAGCAGGATGGTGTGTATATTGCACAAAGTGATGGACTCCACAAAAAGGCACACTTCCCAACAAAGAATAGGAATCTGTCTCAAGGTTAGGTCGAAAATGACAACCAATCGATCTGCTGCTGCCATGGCCATCAGGGAGCGAGTTACACATTTGGAGAGACCACATTTTTCCCGCGACAAGATGATAATGGTCACTAGGTTAACTGTCAAGAAAGAAAGTCAAAAAGTAAATAATGCACCAGGCTGAGAGGTTTTCAAATTTGAGTGTGAAAGTTTTTTTCATATCCAGTGGCAATTTGTAATGATTGTACCTGGAACCAATTATCCCCTACAATGAAGTAATATTATCTAATCAAATCAATCATTGAATATTAATTATAATTTGGAATGAGCGAGTAGAAACACAAAGGGTGACATGGTAGCACAGTGATTAGCACTGCTGTCTGACAGCGCCAGGGACCCTGGTCCAATTCCAGCCTCAGGTACTGTCTGTATGGAGTTTCTACATTCTCCCTGTGTTTGTGTGTGGCTTTTCTCCGGGTGCTGCCGTTTCCTGCCACATTCTAAAGATGTGTAGGTTAGCTGGATTGGCCATGCTGTGTTGTCCCTCGCTGACCAAGTAATTGTAGGCTCGATTCAGGACCCATGACAAATGTGTGGGGTTCCAGGTATGGGGCAGGGTGGTGAACCAGCATACTCTTTAGGAAATTGCTTGCAGGCTCGATGGATGTATAGTCTCTTTCAACAGTGTAGGGAGGTTATGGGAATTGATTCAAACTTAAGTAATCTTTGCACATGCAAAGGTAAATAATGCTAAAGATAATAGTGTAAATGAGAGCAATGGTCCAATTAGGACCAGTGGGATGGAGCTCGGTGGTGTGGGGTTCCTGTTAATATGTGGGGTCAGTATCCTGTAGCTGATCATTACCCAATCCTGCTGACATTGTTCAAGGGAATGAGTTCAAGCTTTGTACCATGACCAAGAGTTTCAGGATTGATGTGGGGGGAATCAGCTCAGCTTTCCATTTCCCAAAACATTCCCAGTGTTCTGCTTTTTTCAGGGAAAGGGGAGGGGGTGGGAGGTAATTTATGTTCCTCTTCTTGGTCATCACTTGGTTTCGCAGGATCGGTGTGAAATAACGATACAGTTCCATCCTGTTGATCCGTGCGACAAATCTGCCTTCATGTGCAATCAGCAACCCAGCTTTTTTCTCCACATGAACACCCAGTGATCCTCGGGTGTTGTTGGAGAGTCTTCCCAAGTTCTTATTCCTCATCATTATCTAGTCAGACTGGGTTAATATGTAGAATCATGCACCGTTCCATCGTTTGATAATTTCTCTTTGTCTGTGGATCACTGGAGATGAATCAAATGGAAACAACGTCTCTGCTGCCAATTGCTGATGATGTGAAATGAAGGCATTGCTGAAGTGTTAAGCTGCCACCCATTGCATTTTTCTACTTTAGAAAGTGTGTGCCTGTCTGATTTTGAGCCTGTGTCAGGTATGTTATTGCCAGGACTACATTCCAAACTTAAATAAGGCCAGAACACAGAGGACAGAACTAACACGAACACTTCATCATCATCATCATCCAAGTTGAATCTTTTAAACAGACAAGGGTCACAAAATTAAGGAATCAAATTGGAAAGTAAATGGATGTACAGTAGGCAGCAATGCCTCCTGTGAGCAGCCGAGTGACGGTGTAGAAGTGTTATCCAGCAGGAAGGCTACCACACAACTTCAGGCACAGAGAGTAGAGTTAAATAATAAACACTGCCAGGAATTATTGATGAAATTGTATTTCCACAATACATTATCAATTCAAATGCTTGTTAAAATATAACCTGGAAATTATATCTAGAAACATAAAAGATAGGAGCAGAAGGAGGCCACTTGTCCCTTCGAACCTGCTCCGCCATTCATCACAATCATGGCTGATCATCCAACTCAATCGCCTAATCTTGCTTTTTCCCCATAACCTTTGATCCCATTCGCCCCGAGTGCGATATCCAGCTGCCTCTTGGATGCATTCAATGTTTTGGCATCAACGACTTCCGGTGGGAATGAATTCCACAGGCTCATCACTCTTTGGGTGAAGAAATGTCTCCTCACCTCCGCCCTAAATTGTCTACCCTGTGTCCTCAGACTGTGACCTCTGGCTCTGGACTCCCCCACCAGTGGGAATGTCCTCACTGCATTTACCCTGTCTCGTCCTGTTAGAATTTAATAAGTAAATAGAACATCGAACATAGAACATTCCAGCGCAGTCCAGGCCCTGCGGCCCTCGATGTTGCGCCGACCAGTGGAACCAATCTAATGACCCTCGAACCTCAACTATTCCAATCTTATCCAGATGCCTATCCACTGACCATTTGAACGCCCTTAAAGTTGGCGAATCCACAACTGCTGCAGGCAGGGCATTCCACGCCCTTACTACCCTCTGAGTAAAGAACCTACCTCTGACATCCATCCTATATTCATCACCCCTCAATTTGAAGCTATGTCCCCTCATGTTAGCCATCACCATCGAGGAAAAATGCTCTCACTGTCCACCCTATCTAACCCTCCGGTCAATCCCGTCTAGTCTAAAAGTAGCCCCACAACACCAGGTTAAAATCGAACAAGTTCATTTGGAAACACGAGCTTTCAAGAGCTGTAATATCGGAAATTTGGCAACTTATTTGCTCACAGCATGATGCCACAATGAGCAAAGTAATTCAGGTGTCGAAGACAGGGTTGTTTATGATGGGCAATGGGAAATCAATGGTGGCAGGACACCAGGGAGAGTTCCCAGATCTTCTCCCAGTGGTGACCAAGAACAAAGAACAACACAGCACGGGAAGCAGGCCCTTCGGCCCAACGAGCCCGCTCAGCCATTTTAACATGATGAGTCCCCCCTCCACCCATGACCCTTGGAGATTTTCGGAAGTGTGAGGTTAGCAAACCGGACACATAGATTCTGCAGAACTATCAAAATAATTTATTTGTTACAATGAGTTGTGAGTTGGGACATGCTGCCTGAATTGTCAATGGGGAAAAATACACAAATTATCTTAAAGCGTGAATTGGATTATTAATTTAGGAGAGGGTGTTATTATCTGGTTAGAGTCAAAGAGCAGAGGGAAATGAGGATAATTGGATTGCATTTTGAAAGTAGCAAGTTGGATCAAATGGTTCATATTTTCATTATTGATCTTTCTCGACACTCTAGTTATGACTGAAACACAACATTCTGCACGCTCTCGTTTCCATTTCTATGAACGGTATGCTTTGTCTGTATAGTGCACAAGAAACAATACTTTTCACTGTATGTTAATAGGTGTGACAATAATAAATCAAATCAAATCAAATCAAATAGAAGTGATCTCCAATCCCTTTAATCGTGCCGTTTTTCCATCCTTGCACATACGTCAAACTGCAAATTTTGTGACAGATCTGCTGTCTGAGGTTTATTCACTTTTTGTAGACCTTTGAAAGCTCTCTCAGAACTTTTTGAGGTTCCCACTTTAAACCCCACCCATTTCATTGCAGAATGGAAACAGAAATTTCCCACAGAGCAGAAGTAGGCAATTCGGCTGCTGGATTCCACATTGAACCCCTGAAGAGAATCCTACCCCAATCCCACCCCACCCCGCTCAATCTCCATAACCCCACACATTTCCCATAGCTAATCCTTTCAACTACGGTGCCACTGTGCATGCCTATCCCCACCTGCGGTAAATCTTCTCCCCACACTCCCTCCCTTTGAATTTACCATTTCCAAGACCATCAAAAAATTCCTGTTTTAAATTCCACAAAGAGCCGGCAGTTATTTGATGCGATACCAGTTGCTCAGTCCAGGATCTTCAAATCCCGAATGGATACTGGGAACAGAACGATGATGCAATTTGTGTTTGTTGAGGGTTTTTTTCAGAAACTCATGTGAAACTTTTGAAATAGAAGTTGATGATTATTTATTCAAGTTAAACATTTATTACAATAAAGAAGAAGTGATATTTAAAGCAGAACAGCATCTCCTTACAGGAATTAGTACTTTGAAAATTACCCAATAAAGATTTCAGTTTATGTAATCAAATCTTTAGAAGGTCTTCAGATACTTCCTTCTATACCACTCCCATGGTTTGTGAAATTTTGGTTTATTAATTTATGATGTGCAATATGCAAGCTCTTTTCCTGTCCTTCTGCAGAGTGATAAAACTGTTCCCTGCTCCTGGGAACACAATCAACTCAATTTACTTTTGCTGTCCCAGTGTTACTCCCGGGTTTCTAATATTAAAAATAAAACTATTTCATATTCATTGTGTTTGTTATACAGTTGTAAATCCCCCGTTGCAATTGAGATCTTTTAACGAACCAATGAACGGACTGGTAACTTAGGAAATGAAAGAAACTGAAGAAATAAAATCTAAACACCATTTAAACATCTAGATTCTGGCCAACACTCAGGGATCAAAAAGTAGATTTTCACAATTTTGTAATAAATGTTATATCTTCCCAAATAGTTATTTACTTTGATCCATTACATGATGGAGCAGCGAACTTACAACCCAACAACTTCCCTTCTGTTCACGGTATACATTCACCTCTATTGGATAGAGGGTGATATCTCACTCGCTCCTCTGCTCTACCAGATCCATCACCACATATCCTCTCTGCATGTCATCAATCACAAACACTCCCCCAGTGCCTGTTGCACAGATCCCGAAATTCCAATGTGACTAAATCCTCCATTAATTCCACATATACTGATACCCGCATTGTTTATCTGCTCTATCACTCACCTCACCAGTGTAACGGTTTTCTCACTCCATCTCTGCCAGTTATAACACACACATTCTCCCACTGTGATTTTGTTCGATCCCACCCGCTCGCGAATAGCTTGTTTATCTATCACCTGCTCTTATTTTGTGCAGCTTTCAAATCTCATCAATTGGTATAAATGCTGAATCATCCATTCCACACATGCTCCTAATGGATGAATCCATTTCCCTCTATAACGACCACCATCGCATCCTCTTCCTGGTATTTCTTTTCTGGGAGGTCCATTGTGCTGGTGGAGGTGTGGAGCTGGAGGAGACAGAGGGCTATCCAACTGTATTCAATCTTTGAAGGTTAAATTTGCTGCTTGCTCTGCGAGTAACCGACTGAGAAGCTTTAGCTTTGCACCAAATCCTAATTCTGTTCAAATCCCACTGCGAGTTTCCTGCACCGTTTATTGCCAACCTTTAGGCAGGCGCCTCCGACCTTGTCAAAAAGAGTTCAGCACCACCATTGCAACAGTGTCTTCCTGCCTTACCCCATATTCACATTTAATTCTCTACAATCTATAAACACATCAACCGGGCACAACCTGCTCTGTACATTTGGCCCTGTCACATTGGAAATGTGCAATTAAATCAAGGATTCCATAAATTATCCCGTTACAAGCATCATTGAAACAATTGCACAGCAAACATAAAGGGTCGTTTGAGCACATTCTTCAACTGGTCTCTGAATTTCCTCTGGGTCACAGAATATATACAAGTATTTGTGCAGCAACTCATGAGCTGAAGTGTGAAGCCAAACTCCTGAACAGAATCATCCATCCAAACAGAATCATACCCTAAATAAAACATCCGCCTCCATACAGAGTATACCATTATCGTTGCCCATAATTTGATAAAATTCACTGAGAGAGCAAAGAGTAAAATAATGGATTTCCTTTGATTCTGCATCTCTGGGTCTTTGGCACTTTTTCCATTGATGGGAGCTCGGAGTCTCCTGCGAGATCTACTGGTCACTAAAATGTGCCTGACAGTGTAAATATTGAACAACAGAATCAGAACAAATGGGACACAGGGGTTTAGAATATGATGGCTGAATTCAACAGCAATCCAGACAGGAGATGCAATGACATCCACAGGTACAAAACAAAACCATGGGTTATTCCCCATCACATACCAATTTGACAACATAAAATACCAAAAAATGTTCTTACAACAGCTCAGAACAGTGATTGATCCCAGGACAACTTTAGCCATTTTGTCGGTGCAAAATTTACTTTTCAGCATGGGGCAACAAATTGTCACAAGTCGATCAAAGGTGAAAGCGACAGTGAACCAAACAGAACAGTCAGTAGCTGCATAAAGGAGCACAGCGTGGATATTACACACATCCATGTCCCAGAGGAATTGGAAATGCTCCCAATAAACAATTGGAATTTGTCTCAATATCACATCAAAAATAACGACCAGTAGATCTGCGGCTGCCATCGAAACCAGGTAGTCTGTTACACATTTGGAGAGACCACATCTTTCCTGAGAGAGTATTCCAATTGTCATCACATTAACTTTAAGGAGCAGAAATAAATCCAGATATTAGACATCAAGCTTTATAGGCACAGACTATGAAAGTGTTTTGCTGTGTTTATTCATCCTGAGATTTCTGGAATTAACGCAAGTGAAGGAACAGCAAAGCCTGCAAAATACCACAAAATATTCACAATGAAATGATCAAAGGCATCATGGTCAAATTGCCAATCCTTCTTCACATCATTCCAATGACTGCCTTCCTATCCAGAAACAATTCAACATGAAGCAACCGATAATGCCGGAAAACATTCAACTCTGATGAATGAACTCAACTGACATTTGGCCGAGCTGTGTTTGACTCTGACAGATTGAAATATTTAACTGGAAATGTTCATGCTGATAGAATATAACCTGCCTGCTCTGATTTCAAAATGGATCTAATTTCAAAGTAACTGCATCCATGGACAAAATCCAAGAGTGCCTGCTGAGTGTTTTGGAAGGAAGCCTGGAGGTGGTGATGTTCTCATTTACCATCAGTTTTTATCCAGCTGGATAGTGAGGGCTGTGATTTTTAAAGGAGATGTCAATGGTGATTTGCTGAAGTTCTGCAGACCATGCTGAGATGGTGTTCACTGTCAGCCGTGGGGAAAGAACATGTTGTTAG
>NC_137355.1:1310000-1327500 GCF_965287045.1 Carcharhinus amblyrhynchos
AGATGCCCAGTGTGCTGTCTTGGCCAAAGATCAAGTCGACCGGGTGGGAGCACAATTGGAAGCTGTGTGCACCGATCTGCAGGAGGGAATCAAAATATGACATCAAGCCAGTAAGGAACAGAGATAGAAAACCAGTAAAATACCAGGGAAACATTTCCAGGCCGGAATCCCAATGATCAGTTGAAAATGAGTTTCTATTTCCATTCGGGACAGTCGAGGAAGGGGAGATACAGAATGCAGATTGGGGAGAGTTAAACGAGAATGTTAAACTTTATGTTACACCAATGGAAGATTGGGGCCCACCACCATCTTTCCCACTGGACGTCACACCCACCACACCCTCAGATTCCCCTCCAGGAGCGATGAACCCAGTGAGGACTGAACATCGGGTCGGAGAGGCTCAGGGCCCAGCTGTTACATACACGTTTACAGTGGCACAATCGGCTGAAATTGCAAATAAAATCCCAACTCTGAGTCATCGGCTGACCCACACAGTTTCTTTGTGGAGGTTAGGCAGCAAAAAGATGATGCACGGGTTGGATGAAAGGGAAGGAGTAAAGCTAATAGTCATGTGCTTAAGCAATTCTGTCCACTCTGCCCTGCCAGCTCCTCAAAATGTCGGGGGAAGGAGCCTTGAGTGAGATCGAGGAAGCAATCTCCACTCCAGTAGTGTTTAATAAAGGGGATTGTGTAGATGGGTTAAATAAATGTAGACAGAGGAAAGGGAACAACTGCCTTCGCCGGTCATTTCTGGATCTATTACACATGGGAGCATATGGGGAACTCAATGGGGTTAGTTGAAATGAAGCTGATTCATCCAAATGGGCTGGGACATTAGGATCACACACCACAGAGCAACGCAAGAAAGCTCCTGTGGAGAACACACTCAATGAAGCAAGGGTTCTCCAATGGTTAGCTCGAGTCTCGCATCTGGAAACAGGAAGTTCAAGGACCCCCAGTGTCAAGGTCAGTTAGGGAAGCTTCCCATTTCTTATTGGATGTTGTTGGTCTGATTTCTCCCACAATGCACCTGTGAAGCACTTCAGCCAATGAACCGCCTGTTTATCACTGGAAGTGATCTTTCTTAGAAGATGTTGCTGGTCTGACTTCTCTCAGAACGCACCAGTGACAACCCACAATCACTTCTCCCAAACCCTGTAACTCGTGTGTTCAAATGGTCAGTGGATAGACATATGGAATATTCTAGGTTCGAGGGTCATTAGATTGGTTCTACTGGTCGGTGCAACATCGAGGGCCGAAAGGCCTGTACTGCGCTGGAATGTTCTATGTTCGATGTTCTTTTCTGCCCTAAACCTGTAGAAAGACTTTTATATGGTGAAGTTTGTATGATTGAAACATTTCCTATATTCAATAAGGCATATACAATATCATGGTTCTGCTCTTTGCTTGTAATTGTAAACATTATTATTTCATTTATTTCCATGTGAACGGGATTCTTAAATAAACATTGGCTGATAAAAACTTCCTCGTGAGACATTTGAATCAGATTTGAAATGAAACGTCTCAGTCTCACCCGAGTCAAATTCAAAGTACAAAATGTGTGACCCAGGTGGGCTCCATAAAACACTTTGGAGTTTCTGACCTGAACCATAACAGAGCTGAACTCTTCATTTTTTGCCACTTTGCAACAGTGAGTATGTGACTGAACCAATCCATTGGAACCAGTTGCACAGAGTAACACTGGAAGAAAATTCAGGCATCGCACTCTGAAGCTGACGGTGGTCTGCTGTGACCCAGGCAGTAGCTTGAACAAGAATACAGGTTAGACATGTTTTAATGTGTGGAGCCTCTTCAAATGCAGGGTTAAATCAAGCATTTCATGCTCACATCACAGGGAAATGGTGAGGGATGTAGCATCACATGGACAAACACTGAGTCCCTTCATCTCTGATATCCAGTTGGTGGTGGTGTGCCCCATGTGAAACGTACAATGCAGGAAGTTACCACATCTCTTTATGCAGCAAATTCTATCCCAGGAGTAGGAGATGGCACTGTCGTATCAGCTCACATCAACTGAATGGCAGCACGGGGCGAGGAGGAATGTCCTCCTCATTCCAATTTGCATCTTTATACTCAGTGTGCAGTTAGATATATACTGACCTTCTCTGTTCAGTGATGCACCCACTGTTCCATCGGTATAGATGGGCTCCGTTAGGACCAGGAACACAAGTAGCAGAACGAGTGCCTTCATCATTCTGCACTGATCTCCTCATGCTCACACTGAGATTGTTGAGCACATTTGACAAAGCAGTCAAAGTTAATAATCACACATGGTGCATTTTGTCTTCATCTTGGACACGTTGAATGGACAGTCCATTAATTGAGTCCAACATTAACTGGAATTTATTTTTTAAATTAAATTTAGCCTGGCAGGTCTAAGAAATGATTGATCTGAGGAAGGTTTATCTGCAGAATTCGTTGCATTCAAAGATGAACTAAAGAATGAAGACATGAACCATTTTATCCAACTTGCTACTTTCAAAATACAATCCAATTATCCTCACTTCCCTCTGCACTTTGACTCTAACCATGCAATAAAACCCACTCCTCAATTAATAATCCAATTCATCCTTTAAGATAATTTGTGTATTTTTCCCCACTGACAATTCAGGCAGCATGTCCCAACTCACAACTCATTGCAACAAAGAAATGATTTTGATAGTTCTGCAGAATCTATGGTCTTTCGACCATTGATTGCCCATTGCCCATCACAAACAACCCTGTCTTCCGCATCTGAATTACTTTGCAAATTGTGGCATCGTGCTGTGATCAAATAAGTTGCCAAATTTCCTATATTACAGCTCTTGAAAACTCATGTTTCCAAATGAACTTGTTGGATTTTAACCTGGTGTTGTGGGGCTACTTTTAGACTAGACGGGATTGACCGGAGGGTTAGATAGGGTGGACAGTGAGGGCATGTTTCCTTGATGGTGATGGCTAACATGAGGGGACATAGTTCAAAATGAGGGGTGATGAATATGGGACAAATGTCAGAGGTAGGTTCTTTACTCAGAGGGTAGTAAGGGCGTGGAATGCCCTGCCTGCAGCAGTTGTGGACTCGCCAACTTTAAGGGCATTCAAATGGTCAGTGGATAGGCATATGGATAACATTGGAATAGTTTAGGTTCGAGGGTCATTAGATTGATGCCACTGGTTGGTGCAACATCGAGGGCCGAAGGGCCTGAACTGCGCTGGAATGTTCTATGTTCTATTTACTTATTAAATTCTAACAGGGCCAGACAGGGTAAATGCAGTGATGCAAAGATCAGCTGTTCGGCTGATTGGTGTACCAAATTGACCCTACACTATTCTCCCCTGAATCTGGCTACAGTAGGGGTACCATTCGCATACACACGGGGCAAGGTAGGCGTAGGAAAATGCTTTAAAATGGCGGCGCGGGCTCATTGGGCCAAAGGGCCTGTTTCCCGTGCTGGGTTGTTCTTTGTTCTTTGATATTCCCACTGGGGGAGTCCAGAGCCAGGGGTCACAGTCTGAGGACACGGGGTTGACCATTTAGGGCGGAGGTGAGGAGACATTTCTTCACCCAAAGAGTGGTGAGCCTGTGGAATTCATTCCCACCGGAAGTAGTTGATGCCAAAACATTGAATGCATCCAAGAGGCAGCTGGATATCGCACTCAGGGCCAATGGGATCAAAGGTTATGGGGAAAAAGCAAGATTAGGCGATTGAGTTGGATGATCAGCCATGATTGTGATGAATGGCGGAGCAGGTTCGAAGGGACAAGTGGCCTCCTTCTGCTCCTATCTTTTATGTTTCTAGATATAATTTCCAGGTTATATTTTAACAAGCATTTGAATTGATAATGTGTTGTGGAAATACAATTTCACCAATAATTCCTGACATTGTTTATTATTTAACTCTACTCTCTGTGCCTGAAGTTGTGTGGTAGCCTTCCTGCTGGATAACACTTCTACACAGTCACTCGGCTGCTCACAGGAGGCATTGCTGCTTACTGTACATCCATTTACTTTCCATTTCTTAATATTGTGACCCTCGTCTGTTTAAAATATTCAACTTGGATGATGATGATGATGAAGCGTTCATGTTAGTTCTGTCCTCTGTGTTCTGGCCTTATTTAAGATTGGAATGTTAGCCTTTATAGGAAGGGGCATAGAATATAAGAGCTGGAGTCTAATGTTGCAGTTGTATAGAACGTTGGTTAGGCAGCATTTGGAGTACTGCGTCCAGTTCTGGTCGCCTTACTACCGGAAGGACGTGGAGACCCTGGAGAGAGTGCAGAGGAGGTTTACCAGGATGTTGCCCGGTATGGAAGGGCTGGGGTATGAGGAAAGATTGAATAAATTGGGGCTCTTTTCCCTTGAAAGACGGCGACTGAGCGGGGATCTAATAGAGGTATATAAGTTTATGAAGGGTATGGATAGAGTAAACAGAGGTAAGCAATTTCCTATGATAGAGACACGTGGGACAAGGGGCCATGGGCTTTAGGTGAGGGGGGGAGAGGTATAACACAGATATTAGAGGGAGGTTTTTCACACCGAGGGTAGTGGGGGTATGGAATGCTCTGCCAAGTAAGGTGGTGGAGGCAAACACGCTAGAGTTGTTTAAGGGTAACTTGGACAGGCACATGAGTGGGTTGGAGATGGGTGGATATAGGAGATTGTTTTAAATAAGGGGCATTAGCATTGGGGCGTTCCTGGTAATGTAAATGGATATGGTACAATAATAATGTTTTTTTTCCCTTTTTCATTCACAGGTTTTAAGTCGGTCCGCCTTATGTCCAACGAGGGGCATGCACGCGATGGGTCGTAGTTGGGCTGCTCTTGGTTGTTCGAGATTGGCCTAGTGCTTCATGTCGTTAGTGTGTGCCTAAACTGGACCAGATACTGGGCAAGACGACAGCTCAGTGACTATCACTGATTGCTGTGCAGACACATGGATTTGGGCCATTGTCTGTGGGAGTTTGTGCATTCTCCCCATGCTTGTGTGGGTTTTCTCCGGGTGCTCCGGGTTCCTCCCACACCCCAAAGATGTGCTGTTAGGCTGATTGGCAGGAATAAATTGTCCCTAAATTAGTTTCCCTCAATGTGGATGGCCATAAAACAATAGATAAGGGTCATGGGTGGAGGGGGGACTGGTGGTGTTAAGATGGCAGCGCAGGCTCGTTGGGCCGAAGGGCCTGTTTCCCGGGCTGATTTTGTTCTTCGTTCTTTGTTCTTTGGAATGTAGTCCTGGCAATAACATACCTGACACAGGCTCGAAATCAGACAGGCACACACTTTCTAAAGTAGAAAAATGCAATGGGTGGCAGCTTAACACTTCAGCAATGCCTTCATTTCACATCATCAGCAATTGGCAGCATTGTTTCCGTTTGATTCACCTCCAGTGATCCACAGACAAAGAGAAATTATCAAAAGATGGAACGGTGCATGATTCTACACATTAACCCAGTCTGACTAGATAATGATAAGGAATAAGAACTTGGGAAGACTCTCCAACAACACCCGAGGATCGCTGGGTGTTAATGTGGAGAAAAAAGCTGGGTTGCTGATTGCACATGAAGGCAGATTTGTCGCACGGATCAACAGGATGGAAATGTATCGTTATTTCACACTGATCCTGTGAAACCAAGTGATGACCAAGAACAGGAACACAAAATACCTCCCACCCCCTCCCTTCCCCAAAAAACAGAACACAGGGAATGTTTTGGGAAATGGAAAGCTGAGCTGATTCCGCCCACATCAATCCTGAATCTCTTGGTTATGGTACAAAGCTTGAACTCATTCCCTTGAACAATGTCAGCAGGATTGGGTAATGATCAGCTACAGGATACTGACCCAACATATTAACATGAACCCCACACCACCGAGCTCCGTCCCACTGGTCCTAATTGGACCATTGCCCTCATTTATACTATGATCTTTACCATTGTTTACCTTTGCATGTACAAGGATTATTTAAGATCGGAACAATTCCCATAACCTCCCTACACTGCTGAAAGAGACTATACATCCATCAAGCCTGCAAGCAATTTCCTAAAGAGTATCCTGGTTCACCACCCTGCCCCATACCTGGAACCCCACACATTTGTCATGGCTCCTGAATCGAGCCTACAATTACTTGGTCACCAAGGGGGAACACAGCATGGCCAATCCAGCTAACCTACACATCTTTAGAATGTGGGAGGAAACGACAGCACCCGGAGGAAAGCCACACACAAACACAGGGAGAATGTGGAAACTGCATACAGACAGTACCTGAGGCTGGAATTGGACCAGGATCCCTGGCGCTGGAAGACAGCAGTGCTAATCACTGTGCTACCATGTCCACCCTTTGTGTTTCTACTCGCTCATTCCAAATTATAATTTATATTCAATGATTGATTTCATTGGACATTATTCATTCTTTGTGGAGGATATTTGGTTCCAGGCACAATCATTGCAAATTGCCACTGGATATAAAAAATATATCCTTCACACTCAAATTGTAAAACCTCTCAGCCTGGTGCATTATTTACTTTTTGATTTTCCTTCTTCACAGTTTAACCGAGTGACCATTATCATCTTGTGGCGGGAAAGATGTGGTCTCTCCAAATGTGTAACTCGCTCCCTGATGACCATGGCAGCATCAGATCGACTGGTTGTCATTTTCGACCTAACCTTGAGACAGATTCCTATTCTTTGTTGGGAAGTGTCTTTTTGTGGAGTCCATCGCTTTGTGCAATATACACACCATCCTGCTTTATGCAGCTACTGGCTGTTCACTCTGGTTCACCGTCACTTTCACTTTTGATCGTTTTTGGTCATTTGTTATCAAAAGTTCAAAAATAAAAACTGCATTGAGAAAATGGCTACTATGGTTCTCGGAACTGTGACTGTACTGAGTTGTTTGAAAAATATTTTTTGTTACTTTATGCTAACAGGCTGGTATGCACTGGTGAACCAACCCTGGTTATGCTCTCTATCAGAGGATGCTCGATTGTCAACTGACTGGGGACCAATCGAGTTCCGTCATCACATTTTAAACCCGGTGGTCCCATTTGTTCTTATTCTGCTGATCAATGTTTTCACAATCAGAAACATTCTGGTGAAAAGTACAGCCTGCCGGAGACTCTGAGCTCAAAATTGTGGGAAGACTACCAGAGACCCAGAGATAGAGGGGAGAAGGAAATCCATCATTCAACTGCTTGCAATTTTGGGGAATTTATATAATTATGGTTACTGTTAATGGTAAATTCTACATGGGTCAGAATGCACAGGATGGGTTTTACCTATGTATTTATGCATAACTGTGTGTGAGAAATGACCTTCCTGCTGCAGCTCCTGAATTGCTGCACAAAAGCTTGAATTTATGCTGTGACCCAGAATAAGTTCTGAGTACAATTGAAGGAGATGATGAAATATCTCTTTAAAATATTTGTAAATTCATTAAATATTGAGAAAAAATGATAAAATGGAAGCAGTTTTATTTTTCTCGAATGACTATTTCTCCTGGGTGTCAACAGTACAACTTTCTACTGGGCAGTATCTACCTTACAATTGTTAAGTATTGTAAATGAATCTAGATTTGAGCGAGGGACTCCGGTCTTTTTGAGTTATGGACATTTGAGTTAATGGACAAAAAATGTATCCCACTGGGGCGGAAACTTGAAGTTTTTAATAGGAGTCAGGATTCTTTCTTTAATCTGTCAAGGGCAATTGTGGTTGAGACAGCATTTAATGCCAATTCCAAACTTGAAACGAAAATAATTCAAAGGTTATTTTTCAAGTGTCAACTTTATTATTAGAGATTTGGGTCAGATGTAGGTCACAACAAGGAATGACAACAGATTTTATAACCTGAAATAGAACAAAAAACCAGATTTTTTATTCATAAAAATAAAGAATGATTTAAGGTAATCATTAAACATTTAAGTTCAGATTTTCATTGAAGTATTGTGCTTGAATGGAACCTGAAACAGGGCCCTCAGAACATTGTCCAAAGTCTCTGTATCAATAGTCCAGTGACATTGCCCCTGGGCCCCCATATGCACCTTTTCTTATTGAAAACACTGGTTTCGGGTTTTACAATACCATGACCCTGGTTTAGAAGCTATCGCGTGTTGGCAGGAATAAAGCTTATGACATTAGCAGCAGGTTGGAGGCCAGGAGATGCAAATAATTGCCTTTGTTCACAAGTGGTGGTGGCAGAAGTTACATTTTTGAAGCCATTCTGTTCGCTTGGCTGGAGTGTTTTTGCGATCGGGTGCTATATTCAAGTGTAATTTTTAGGTTTTGAAATCAAACACGTTCCCTGTAGTGAATTAAAATAATTTCATTTCACATATTGACTCATGGAAGGTGGGATATGAGTTGCAGTTCTGTGCAGGTATTGGTCCATTCATATCAGCATATAAAACACACATTCAGCAGGGGAAATGGTCTTTCCCCACTGCATCCTCTTTCTGAGGTTTAAATCCTGGTTCAGACATCTGAAAGAACCAAATACTGGCATTTGCAAGTGTTGGGAGGCTTGCAGAGTATTTATAATCCATCTGTTTGAGGATGTCCATTTCATGCACAAACTCTGATCTCACTGTCCCCGGGTGGGGATCAGGTTTGCCAAATCACTGATGTGGTGTTGAAGGGGTCGAGGTTGATGAGCACTCAGTGGTCGTGTGCAGGTTAGGCTGTTCTGCACAATGCACAGAGGGATGCTGCACATTTCACTTTGAGATATCTCAGCCCTGGGATCATGCGTTGCCTTGTCAAGATGAGAACCTGCTATTCACTTGGGTAACGAGGAACTTCAGTTGCTCGAGCCCAGGGACTGGGGCTTGGCCAATGATCAGGAGAGTGGAGAATATTAATTGTCTTTGCATGGTTTTGAGGGTCCCCTTTCAGGGTCGATCACAATTGGGAGGTTTCAGCTTCCACTGCTGTGAGTTCTTAGTCTGTACAGCGATAGTTGGGCAGTTGGCTCCTGAACTTGGGCCAACCTTTCTGCGCTGGAATGACAGATGTCCTTCTGTGTGGAATCTCGCCTGCCTCCATCACGAATATATCTGCAGAGCAGCAGACTTTTCGGTTCAGCATAAGATCCAATATGGTGTTGGCCACCGTGCTGGTGAACGGGATAAAGGATCCTCCCTTTATTGTAACATGACTGTCATGTGAGGAATGGTCAGGTAATGCTGTAACTCCAGCTCGCTGATCAATTCTGTGGGACATCACCACACATTTTTGGAGCATTGTAGAATTTGTTCTGTTCCAATGTTCCAGTTGGTCACAATTTTGAAGTGTACATAGAGTTATTTCTGCTTCTATCTGCTTTCTGGTTTGACAGGCCGCTGCCTGGAGTCCATTTTCTTCAGATCTTCAATAGTAACTGCCCGAGTTCATTCCCACAGGGAAATATTCCAATTCCTAGCAGCTTGTGGGCAGTTAATTTGTCATCTCTCACATCACTCCTTCCTGATATGGGATAAAGTACTTATTTTCCAAATCTGGAATCTTGAATTCTTGACTTTCATGGTTCCTTTTAATCTTCTGCTGATGTCAAGTTGCTGAAAGGAGATTCCTGATGAAAAGACATTGCGTGCTGGAAAGGGAATGTTTCCACCATTAGCACCAGGTTAAAGAATATAATATATACAAACAGCTGCCATGGTGTAGGTCTGTCTGGGACAGACTTCCCATCTGCTAAAACATTGTGCTGGCTTGACTGGAATGTTTCTCGAATCCAATGAGCTCGACATTCCACGTGTTTGCCTTTCTCTTCAACAGTTAACAAAAGTCCAGAAACAAGCTTGTGATTATCTGGAGCCATCTTGTCACCCAGACATTGTCAGTTAAAAAAGGGGGAAAAGCATCAGGCTGACCACAAATTTAACAACAAACACGTGAGCCTTTGACAGGTCTGAGTAATGATAAAACCGTTTAAGACTCATAGCGACGACACATAAGAACATAAGAAATAGGAGCAGGAGTAGGCCATCTAGCCCCTCGAGCCTGCCCCGCCATTCAATAAGATCATGGCTGATCTGTCGTGGCTCAGTTCCACATTCCCGCCCTCTCCCCGTAACCCTTAATCCCCTGTCTTATCAAAAACCCATCAACCCGCGTCTTAAAAATATTTAGCGAGGCAGCCTCCACCACTTCAACGGGCAGAGAATTCCAGAGATTCAGCACCCTTTGAGTGAAGAAGTTCCTCCTCAACTCCGTTCTAAACCGCCCCCACTTTATCTTGAGGCTGTGCCGTCTAGTCCTACTGTCCTTTCTGAGCGGGAAGAGCCTCTCCACCTCTATCCTATCCATCCCATTCATCATCTTATATGTCTCAATGAGATCGCCCCTCATTCTTCTAAACTCTAACGAGTACAAGCCTAGTTTATTCAGCCTCTCCTCATAGCTCAACCCCCTCAACTCCGGTATCAGCCTTGTCAACCTCCTCTGCACTCCCTCCAAGGCCAAAATATCCTTGCGCAAGTGCGGCGACCAAAACTGCACACAGTACTCCAGCTGCGGCCTCACCATTGCCCTGTACAGTTGCAGGAAGACCTCCCTACTTTTATATTCAATCCCCCTCGCTATGAAGGCCAGCATCCCATTCGCCTTCCTGACCACCTGCTGCACCTGCAGGCTGGGTTTTTGCGAGTCATGCACAAAGACCCCGAGGTCCCTCTGCACCATCGCCTGCTGCAACACATTTACACCCAAGAATCATTGATATGTTATGGGCAGCAGCCCCAAAACATCCGCAATTCTTGCATTCAGCAAGCCTCCCGCATACATTAAATCTGAGAAAATTATCTACTTTATGAGGAATAAAAAGTATTTGAAAAAAGGGGTTAACTGAGCTTGTTTGTTTAGTCACTGTAATGATGTTAATCTCCCTAGATACTCATGATGTCACAAGAGACTTTCTATCTCCTGTTAAGAAGGGGTTCCTATTCACGTGTTAGCTGATAGTGTTCGCAGAAGCTTCACCTCCAGCTCATAAAGTTTAGCAGCGCCAGTGACAAGGAGAGGATCGGTCAGAATCTCAGATCAATAGACTGGAGTGTCACAACAATGCATCAGCATCGAATGACAATGGATTGGAATGTTACAGCAATTGATGATAATCTGGGATTGACACAATTGAATGATACGGCAACGGTTCAGAGTCTGAGAACAACCTGGTGGAATATTACAGCAATGGACAGAGCTTTGTCCTATTGGATTGACAGGCTTCATGAAAATAGCTGGTGGATAACGTCAGCTGATCAGATCACATTTGTAATTCACATTTTCCAGTACTTTTACTATCCCATCCTGGCCATTATTGGCGTCCCAGGTAAATCTCAATAACCAGTTAATAATTAGATAAGAATGTTTAACTATGTTTCTCCTCTCGTCCCTTTGTTTGCTGTTGCTGTTTCTGTTGAGTCTCAGTGTTCAGATATTAACATCCCCATGTCCATTCGCATTTAGAATGTTCTTAATAATTCAATTTCTCCACTTTGCTCCAGGTGGAATCTATCATAAACTTCATATGCACCATCTCACAGTCTGACCTGTATTCATGCATCCAGAGAACATTTGAGTTTGGCTGATGTATTAATAACTTTTTTCCTCAGGTGGGTGAAACTGGCTGGGAGGTCCCTTGGTTTTCCCAACATAACGAAATTCCTGATGCCGTGTGTGCTGAACCATTCATCCCACTGACCTGCACTTGAACCTTGTCCCTCCACACCCGTCTCATCCATGAACCCGTCCAAGTCTTTCTTAAATGTTAAAAGTGACCCCACATTGACCACTTTATCCGGCAGCTCATTCCACACTCCCACCACTCTCTGTGTGAAGAAGCCCCCCCTAATATTCCTTTTAAACTTTTCTGCTTTCACCCTTAACCCGTGCCCTCTGGTTTTTCTCTCCTCTCGCCTCAGTGGAAAAAGCCTGCTTGTATTCACTCTATCGATACCCATCAAAATCTTATACACCTCTATCAAATCTCCCCTCATTCTTCTACACTCCAGGGAATAAAGTCCTAACCTGTTCAATCTCTCTCTGTAACTATCCAGGTGACTATCCAGGTAAGTCTTAAACGATGCCAGCGTCTCTGCCTCCACCACCCTACTTGGCAGTACATTCCAGGCCCCCACCACCCTCTGTGTAAAAAACGTCCCTCTGTTATCTGAGTTAAACCTCGCCCCTCTCACCTTGAACCTGTGACCCCTTGTAATCGTCACCTCCGACCTGGGAAACAGCTTTCCACTGTTCACCCTATCTATACCCTTCATAATTTTGTACACCTCTATTAGGTCTCCCCTCATTCTCCGTCTTTCCAGGGAGGACAACCCCAGTTTGCCCAATCTTTCCTCATAGCTCAGACCCATCATACCAGGCAACATCCTGGTGAACCTCCCCTGCACTCTCTCTAAAGCCTCCATGTCCTTCTGGTAGTGCGGCGACCAGAACTAGACACAGTACTTCAAATGTGGCCTAACCAACGTTCCACGCAGCTCCAACATCAGACTCCACCTTTTATACTCTATACCCCGTCCTATAAAGGCAATCAGATCACATGCCTTCTTCACCACCTTCTCCATCTGTGCTGCCACCTTCAAAGATTTGTGGACTTGCACACCTCGGTCCCTCTGTGTCCCTTGATGGTTCTGCCATTTATCTTAACACAATGATACAGAAACAGAGGGAGAGACACAGAGAAAAGGTGCAGAGGAAAAGTCAGATCAGCACAAATGCAGGTAAAGTTTTACACATCACCAATAACTGATATTTGGGACCAGGAAGAAAGGAAAACAAGGGGGATGGGGAACAATGAGGGGGAGAGAAACAGAAACAGACAATGTGAGCGAGAAGGATGGAGAAAGATTGTTCTCAGTTAACGGTTGAGTTGAACAGTCAGGGGCTAAGGTCTGTGGGATGGATGTATCGAATATTAACAAAGACGCCTCTCCCGAGTGGATGATATCTGGGAAGGGATGGGATTAGCAGGAGGTTGGATGGAAGATAAGGACTGGAATAAACAAAGAGATAAGCTTGGTCTCCATTCCAGTTCCACAACAAGTACTGTCTGTGTCGTTGGCCAAAAAGTAAAGAATACATTTGATGTTTAAATTGGCCTGGGAGCAATTAGAATTCATTTTAATGAGGTTGTGTTTGTGGGATTCGATTTCACTCTCTCTGCCTCTCCAGTGATCTCCCTGAATTCGATAACCAGGAGAATGGAGTGAGAAAAAGAGGGTGAGTGAGGGGAGGTACGGGGGAAGAGAGAAATAAGCAGGGCAGGGGACAGAGCAAAGTGAGGCAGGATTTGGTTCCTTCACTGCCTCGTCACCGCTCAGCTCATAGTCCCGATCCTGTCAGAGCCTGGTGAAAAGTATAGCAGCCAATCCCAATCCTACTGAAGGGTATAGACAGAGGTAAGGTATTTCCTATGATAGAGACACGTAGGACAAGGGGCCATGGGTTTCAAGTGATGGGGGGAGAGGTACAACACAGATATTAGAGGGAGGTTTTTCACACAGAGGGTAGTGGGGGTATGGAATGCTCTGCCAAATAAGGTGGTGGAGGCAAACACGCTAGAGTCCTTTAAGAGTAACTTAGACAGGCACATGACTGAGTTGGAGA
The DNA here is from genome assembly GCF_965287045.1 of Carcharhinus amblyrhynchos. Lineage (NCBI taxonomy): Eukaryota > Metazoa > Chordata > Chondrichthyes > Carcharhiniformes > Carcharhinidae > Carcharhinus > Carcharhinus amblyrhynchos. Next base: position 1,323,613 of record NC_137355.1, read on the forward strand.
TGGGTGGATATAGGAGAACCTTTCAAATAAGCGTCATTAGCATTGGGGCATCCCTGGTAATGTAAATGGGTATAGTATGATAATAATGTTTTTTCTCTTTCATTCACAGGTTTTAAGTCGGTCCACCTCGTGTCCAACGAGGGGCATACACGCGATGGGTCGTACTGGGGCTGCCCTTGGTTGTTTGAGATTGGCCTAGTGCTTCGTGTCGTTAGTGTGTGCCTAAACTGGACCAGATACTGGGCAAGACGACAGCTCAGTGACTATCACTGATTGCTGTGCAGACACATGGATTTGGGCCGGTGTCTGTGGGAGTTTGCACATTCTCCCCGTGCTTGCATGGGTTTTCTCCGGGTGCTCCAGTTTCCTCCCACTTCCCAAAGATGTGCTGTTAGACTGATTGGCAGGAATAAATTGTCCCTAAATCAGTTTCCCTCAATCTGGATGGCCATAAATCATTAGATAGGGGTCGGGGGGGCAGAGGGTGACTGGTGGTGTTGAGATGGCGGCGCAGGCTCGTTGGGCCGAAGGGCCTGTTTCCCAGGCTGATTTTGTTCTTTGTTCTTTGACTCCAGAGGCAGTTAGAAATATTGAGAAAACAAGTAATTTGAGCAGTAGAATATATATGCATCAGCTCCAGCAGTCCAAAGGAGAGGGGTCAAGTGAGCAGAGCGATCGGGAGACCGTGCGAGGGATCAGGGGAGCAGAGAGAGATACAGAGACAGAATGAGGTGCCAGGGGAGCAGAGAGATACGGAGACAAAGATAGGGAGCAGGGCAGGGAGAATAAGAGACAAGGAGAGGACCAGGGAAGTAAAGGCATATGGAGACCAGGAGTGTGACCAGGGAAACAGACACATATGCAGACAAGGAGAGGGATGACAAAGGAAGATATACGAGAAAAGTAGTGAGATCATGGGTGCAGAAATATGGAGGCAAGGAGAGGGATCGGGGTGAGGATTGCAGAGCAGAGAGATATACAGACAAGGACAAGACTAGAGTAGCAGAGAGATATGGAGCCAAGGGAAGAGTTGAGGTAACAGTGAGACACAGCCAAGGAGCAGAGGGGAGTACGGTAGGATGAGAGAAGAATTGGCGAATGTGGACTGGGGGAGCGCCTTGGAAGGTAGGTCTGCTGAGGAGCAGTGGAGGATCTTTAAGGAGATCTTTCTTGGTGCTCAGCAGAAATTTATTCCGACGGTCAAAAAGGACCGTAGGAGGAGAGGTAATAAGCCGTTGATAATGAAGGAGGTGAAGGAAAGTGTTAAATTAAAAGCGGAGGCGTTTAGAGTAGCTAAGAGTAGTGGGCGAGAAGAGGATTGGGAGAGGTTTAAATGTCAACGAAGATTGACAAAGAAGTTGATACAGAAGGGTAGGAGAAACTATGAAGCTGGGCTAGCACTTAATATAAAAAAGGATAGCAAGAGTTTTTATAAATATATAAAAAGGAAGAGGCTGGCTAGGGTGAACGTTGGTCCCTTAGAGGATGAGAAGGGGGACTTAGTGGTAGGGGATGGGGAAATGGCTGAGGTCTTGAATAACTTTTTTGTTTCTGTCTTCACGGAGGAGGACATGAATAATTTGCCAGGTGTTAGCAATGGAAAGGTGGTAGGACTGGAGGGTCTTAATGACATTACTGTTACTAGAGAGGCGGTGCTCGACAGACTGGAGGGGCTGAAATTGGAATTGGAATTGGCTATCAGATAGGAGACAGAGGGTGGTGGTGGATGGTAAATATTCATCATGGAGTGCAGTTACGAGTGGTGTGCCTCAGGGATCTGTTTTGGGGCCACTGTTGTTTGTAATTTTTATTAATGATCTGGATGAGGGTATAGTTGGGTGGATTAGTAAATTTGCTGATGACACCAAAGTTGGAGGTGTGGTAGATTGTGAGGAAGGGTGTCATAGTCTGCAGGGAGACTTAGATAGGTTGCAGAGCTGGGCCGAGAGGTGGCGGATGGAATTTAATGCGGAGAAGTGTGAGGTAATTCACTTTGGTAGGAGCAACAGATGTGTCGAGTATAGGGCTAACGGGAGGACTTTGAATAGTGTGGATGAACAGAGGGATCTAGGTGTGTGTGTACATAGATCCCTGAAAGTTGGGAATCAAGTAGATAAGGTTGTCAAGAAGGCGTACGGTGTCTTGGCGTTTATTGGTAGGGGGATTGAATTTAGGAGTCGCAGTGTAATGTTGCAACTGTACACTACTCTAGTGCGGCCGCACTTGGAGTACTGTGTGCAGTTCTGGTCCCCGCATTACAAGAAGGATGTGGAGGAGTTGGAGAGGGTGCAGAGGAGGTTTACTAGGATGTTGCCTGGTATGGTGGGGAGGTCCTATGAGGAGAGACTGAGGGATCTAGGGTTGTTTTCGTTGGGAAGAAGGCGGCTAAGAGGGGATCTTATTGAAACATATAAGATGATTAGGGGTTTAGATAGGGTGGATAGTGATAGCCTTTTTCCTCGGATGGAGAAAGCTAGCACGAGGGGGCATGACTTTAAATTAAGGGGGGGTAGCTACAGGACGGATGTCAGGGGTAGGTTCTTTACCCAGCGGGTGGTGAGGGATTGGAATGCCCTGCCTGCTGCAGTTGTAGATGCGTCTAGTTTGGGGGCGTTTAAGAGATCTCTGGATAGGTTTATGGACGAAAAGGGATTGGTATAGGCTAGTGGGTCATTGTTTTTGTAACTGGTCGGCGCAACATCGTGGGCCGAAGGGCCTGTTCTGCGCTGTAATGTTCTATGTTCTATGTTCTATGATTGTGGACAAGTCCCCAGGACCGGATGGAATGCATCCGAGGGTTCTGAAAGAAATGGCGGAGGTGATAGTGGATGCCTTGGTGGTTATTTTCCAGACGTCGCTGGATTCCGGGGAAGTGCCGGAAGATTGGAAAACGGCTAATGTTACGCCATTGTTTAAGAAGGGTGCCAGGCAAAAGGCGGGGAATTATAGGCCAGTTAATTCAACGTCTGTTGTAGGTAAAATGTTAGAATCCGTCATCAAGGAGGAAATAGCGAGGCATCTTGAGGGGAACTGCTTGGTAGAGCAGACGCAGCACGGTGTCGTTAAAGGGAAGTCGTGTCTGACAAATTTACTGGAGTTCTATGAGGATGTGTCTAGGGCGGTGGATAGAGGAGAGCCGGTGGATGTGGTCTTTCTTGATTTTCAGAAGGCGTTTGACAAGGTACCTCACAAGAGGTTATTGCAGAAGGTAAGGGGGCATGGAGTTGGGGGTAGGGTGTTAGCGTGGATAGAGGACTGGTTGTCAAATAGGAGGCAGAGAGTCGGGGTCAATGGGTGCTATTTGGATTGGCGGATAGTGACTAGTAGAGTGCCCCAGGGGCCGGTGCTGGGGCCTCAGCTATTTACCTTTTATATAGATGATCTGGAGGAGGGAACCGAGCGTAGGGTGTCGAAATTTGCTGATGACACCAAAATTGGTGGAAAGGCAAATTGTGCGGAGGGTGGGGAAAGTCTACAGAAGGATCTAGATAGGCTGGGCGAATGGGCCAGGAAATGGCAGATGGAATTTAATGTTGGCAAGTGCGAGGTGGTCCACTTTGGTCGGAATAATGGTAGGAAGGATTATTACTTACGTGGAGAAAAACTGCAGCAGGCGACGGTGCAGAGGGACCTCGGGGTCCTTGTGCATGAGTCGCAAAAACCCAGCTTGCAGGTGCAGCAGGTGGTCAGGAAGGCGAATGGGATGCTGGCCTTCAGAGCGAGGGGGATTGAATATAAAAGTAGGGAGGTCTTGCTGCGGCTGTATAGGACATTGGTGAGGCCGCAGCTGGAGTACTGTGTGCAGTTTTGGGCACCGTACTTACGCAAGGATATTTTGGCCTTGGAGGGAGTGCAGAGGAGGTTTACTAGGCTGATGCCGGAGTTGAG
>NC_137355.1:1332500-1375000 GCF_965287045.1 Carcharhinus amblyrhynchos
AAATGAAATGTTTTCCAGAATTATCAGTCACTGAATGTTGAATTGTTTCTGGATAGGAAGGGAGTCATTGCAATGTTATGAACAAGGATTTGCAATTTGACCACGGCACCTTTGATCATTTCATTGTGAATATTTTGTGGTATTTTGCAGGCTTTGCTGTCCCTTCACTTGTGTTAATTCCAGAAATCTCAGAATGAATTAACACAGCAAAATGCTTCCATAGTCTGTGCCTATAAAGCTTGATGTCTAATATCTGGATTTATTTCTGCTCCTTAAAGTTAACGTGTTGACAATTGGAATACTCTCTCAGGAAAGATGTGGTCTCTCCAAATGTGTAACACACTAGCTGGTTTTGATGGCAGCCGCTGATCTACTGGTCGTTATTTTTGATGTGATATTGAGACAAATTCCAATTGTTTACTGGGAGCATTTCCGATTCCTCTGGGACATGGATGTGTGTAATATCCACGCTGTGCTCCTTTATGCAGCTACTGACTGTTCTGTTTGGTTCACTGTCACTTTCACCTTTGATCGACTTGTGACAATTTGTTGCCCCATGCTGAAAAGTAAATTTTGCACCGACAAAATGGCGAAAGTTGTCCTGGGATCAATCACTGTTCTGAGCTGTTGTAAGAACATTTTTTGGTATTTTATGCTGTCAAATTCGTATACGTTGGTGAACGACCCATGGTTTTGCAGTGTTTCTCTCTTTGTCATGCAATCTCCTGTCTGGATTGCCATTGAACTCAGCCATCAGATTCTAAACCCCTGTGTCCCATTTGTTCTGATTCTGTTGTTCAATATTTACACTGTCAGGCACATTTTAGTGAGCAGCAGGTCTCGCAGGAGACTCCGAGCTCCCAACAATGGAAAAGGTACAAAAGACCCAGAGATGCAGAATCGAAGGAAATCTATTATTTTACTCTTTGCTATCTCAGTGAATTTTATCATATTATGGGCAATGATAATGGTATACTCTGTATGGAGGCGGATGTATTATTTGGGGTATTGTGCTGTTTGGATGAGTGATTCTGTTCAGGATTTCGGCTTCATCCTACAGCTCATGAGTTGCTGCACAAATACTTATATATACGCTGTGACCCAGAGGAAGTTCAGAGAGCAGTTGAAGAATGTGCACAAATGTCCCTTTGCGCTCGTTGTGCAATTATTTCAATGATACTCATAACAGGCAAAGAATAATTCAGAGAATCCTTGATTTAATTGCACATTTCCCAATGTGACAGGGCCAAGTGTGACAGTGAAAGTTGTGCCCTGTTGATGTGTTTATTGATTGTAGGGAATTAAACCCGAATATGGGGAAAGGAAGGAAGACCCTGTTGCTATGGTGGTGCTGAACATGTTTGACAATGTAGGAGAAGCCTGTCTAAACGGTGGTAATAAACGCTGCAGGAAACTCGCAGTGGGATTTGAATAGAATTAGGATTTGGTGCAACGCTGAAACTTCTCAGTCAGTTATTCACATAAGAAGCAGCAAATTTAACCTTTGAAGATTGAATACAGATGGATAGCCCTCAGTCTCCTCCACCTCCACCAGCACCATGGACCTCCCAGAAACCAATACCAGGAACAGGATGCAATGGTGGTAATTATAGAGGGAAATGGATCCATCCATTAGGAGCATGTGTGGAATGGATGATTCAGCATTTATACCAATTGATGAGATTTGAATGCTGCAGAAAATAAGAGCAGGTGATAGATAAACAAGCAATTCGCGAGCGGGTGGGATCGAACAAAATCACAGTGGGAGAATGTGTGTGTTATAACTGGCAGAGATGGAGTGAGAAAACCGTTACACTGGTGAGGTGAGTGATAGGGCAGATAAACAATGCGGGTATCAGTATATGTGGAATTAATGGAGTATGAAGTCACATTGGAATTTCGGGATCTGTGCAACAGGCATTGGGGGAGTGTTTGTGACTGATGACATGCAGAGAGGATATGTGGTGATGGATCTGGTAGAGCAGAAGAGCGAGTGAGATATCACCCTCTATCCAATAGAGGTGAATGTATACCGTGAAGAGAAGGGAAGTTGTTGGGTTGTAAGTTCGCTGCTCCGTCATGTAATGGATCAAAGTCAATAATATTTGGGAAGATATAATATTTATTACGAAATCGTGAACATGTACTATTTGATCCCTGTGTGTTGGTCAGAATCTAGATTTTTATTTCTTCAGTTTCTTCCATTTTCAAAGTTACCTGTAAGTTCACTGGTTTGTTAAGCTAAGGGGGGATTTACAACTGTATAACAAACACAAGGAATATGAAATAGTTTTATTTTTAATATTAGAAACCCGGGAGTTACACTGAGACAGCAAAAGTAAATTGAGTTGATTATGTTCCCAGGAGCAGGGGACAGTTTTATCACTCTGCAGAAGGACAGGAAAAGAGCTTGCATATTGCACATCATAAATTAATAAACCAAAATTTCACAAACCATGGGAGTGGTATAGAAGGAAGTATCTGAAGACCTTCTAAAGATTTGATTCCATAAACTGAAATCTTTAAGGGGTAATTTTCAAAGTACTAATTCCTGGAAGGAGGTGCTGTTGTGCTTTAAATATCACTTCTTCTTTATTGTAATAAATCTTTAACTCACATAAATAACCATCAACTTTTATTTCAGAAGTTTTATATCTGAGTTTCTGAAAAAAACCCTCAACAAACACAAATTGCATCATTGTTCTGTTCCCAGTATCCATTCGGGATTTGAAGAGCCTGGACTGAGCAACTGGTATCGCATCAAATAACTGCTGGCTCTTTGTGGAATTTAAAACAGGAATTTTTTGATGGTCTTGGAAATGGTAAATTCAAAGGGAGGGAGTGTGGGGAGAAGATTTACCACAGGTGGGGATAGGCACGCACAGTGGCACCGTAGTTAAAAGGATTAGCTATGGGAAATGTGTGGGTTTATGGAGATTGAGCGGGCTGGGGTGGGATTGGGGTAGGATTCTCTTCCGGGATTCAATGTGGAATCCAGCAGCCGAATTGCCTACTTCTGCTCTGTGGGAAATTTCTGTTTCCATTCTGCAATGAAATGGGTGGGGTTTAAAGTGGGAAGCTCAAAAAGTTCTGAGAGAGTTTTGAAAGTTCTACAAAAAGTGAATAAACCTCAGACAACAGAACTGTCACAAAATTTGCAGTTTGACGTATGTGCAAGGATGGAAAAACGGCACGATTAAAGGGATTGGAGATCACTTCTATTTGATTTGATTTGATTTGATTTATTATTGTCACACCTATTAACATACAGTGAAAAGTATTGTTTCTTGTGCACTATACAGACAAAGCATACCTTTCAAAGAAATGGAAACGAGAGCATGCAGAATGTTGTGTTTCAGTCATAACTAGAGTGTCGAGAAAGATCAATAATGAAAACATGAACCATTTGATCCAACTTGCTACTTTCAAAATGCAATCCAATTATCCTCACTTCCCTCTGCTCTTTGACTCTAACCAGACAATAACACCCTCTCCTAAATTAATAATCCAATTCACGCTTTAAGATAATTTGTGTATTTTTCCCCATTGACAATTCAGGCAGCATGTCCCAACTCACAACTCATTGCAACAAATAAATTATTTTGATAGTTCTGCAGAATCTATGTGTACCGGTTTGCTAACCTCACACTTCCGAAAATCTCCAAGGGTCATGGGTGGAGGGGGGACTCATCATGTTAAAATGGCTGAGCGGGCTCGTTGGGCCGAAGGGCCTGCTTCCCGTGCTGTGTTGTTCTTTGTTCTTGGTCACCACTGGGAGAAGATCTGGGGAACTCTCCCTGGTATCCTGCGACCATTGATTTCCCATTGCCCATCATAAACAACCCTGTCTTCCACACCTGAATTACTTTGCTCATTGTGGCATCGTGCTGTGAGCAAATAAGTTGCCAAACTTCCGATATTACAGCTCTTGAAAGCTCGTGTTTCCAAATGAACTTGTTGGATTTTAACCTGGTGTTGTGGGGCTACTTTTAGACTAGACGGGATTGACCGGAGGGTTAGATAGGGTGGACAGTGAGAGCATTTTTCCTCGATGGTGATGGCTAACACGACGGGACATAGCTTCAAATTGAGGGGTGATAAATATAGGATGGATGTCAGAGGTAGGTTCTTTACTCAGAGGGTAGTAAGGGCGTGGAATGCCCTGCCTGCAGCAGTTGTGGACTCGCCAACTTTAAGGGCATTCAAATGGTCAGTGGATAGGCATCTGGATAAGATTGGAATAGTTGAGGTTCGAGGGTCATTAGATTGGTTCCACTGGTCGGCGCAACATCGAGGGCCGCAGGGCCTGGACTGCGCTGGAATGTTCTATGTTCGATGTTCTATTTACTTATTAAATTCTAACAGGACGAGACAGGGTAAATGCAGTGAGGACATTCCCACTGGTGGGGGAGTCCAGAGCCAGAGGTCACAGTCTGAGGACACGGGGTTGACAATTTAGGGCGGAGGTGAGGAGACATTTCTTCACCCAAAGAGTGATGAGCCTGTGGAATTCATTCCCACCGGAAGTCGTTGATGCCAAAACATTGAATGCATCCAAGAGGCAGCTGGATATCGCACTCGGGGCGAATGGGATCAAAGGTTATGGGGAAAAAGCAAGATTAGGCGATTGAGTTGGATGATCAGCCATGATTGTGATGAATGGCGGAGCAGGTTCGAAGGGACAAGTGGCCTCCTTCTGCTCCTATCTTTTATGTTTCTAGATATAATTTCCAGGTTATATTTTAACAAGCATTTGAATTGATAATGTGTTGCGAAAATACAATTTCACCAATAATTCCTGGCAGTGTTTATTATTTAACTCTACTCTCTGTGCCTGAAGTTGTGTGGTAGCCTTCCTGCTGGATAACACTTCTACACAGTCACTCGGCTGCTCACAGGAGGCATTGCTGCTTACTGTACATCCATTTACTTTCCATTTCTTAATTTTGTGACCCTCGTCTGTTCAAAATATTCAACTTGGATGATGATGATGATGAAGCGTTCGTGTTAGTTCTGTCCTCTGTGTTCTGGCCTTATTTAAGATTGAAATGTAGTCCTGGCAATAACATACCTGACACAGGCTCGAAATCAGACAGGCACACACTTTCTAAAGTAGAAAAATGCAATGGGTGGCAGCTTAACACTTCAGCAATGCCTTCATTTCACATCATCAGCAATTGGCAGCAGAGACGTTGTTTCCATTTGATTCATCTCCAGTGATCCACAGACAAAGAGAAATTATCAAAAGATGGAACAGTGCATGATTCTACACATTAACCCAGTCTGACTAGATAATGATGAGGAATAAGAACTTGGGAAGACTCTCCAACAACACCCGAGGATCACTGGGTGTTAATGTGGAGAAAAAAAGACGGGTTGCTGATTGCACGTGAAGGCAGATTTGTTGCACGGATCAACAGGATGGAAATGTATCGTTATTTCACACTGATCCTGCGAAACCAAGTGATGACCAAGAACAGGAACATAAATTACTTCCCACCCCCTCCCCTCCCTCCAAAAAAAGCAGAACACTGGGAATGTTTTGGGAAATGGAAAGCTGAGCTGATTCCCCCCACATTAATCCTGAAACTCTTGGTAATGGTACAAAGCTTGAAATCATTCCCTTGAACAATGTCAGCAGGATTGGGTAATGATCAGCTACAGGATACTGACCCCACATATTAACAGGAACCCCACACCACCGAGCTCCGTCCCACTGGTCCTAATTGGACCATTGCTCTCATTTACACTATTATCTTTAGCATTATTTACCTTTGCATGTGCAAAGATTACTTAAGTTTGAATCAATTCCCATAACCTCCCTACACTGTTGAAAGAGACTATACATCCATCGAGCCTGCAAGCAATTTCCTAAAGAGTATCCTGGTTCACCACCCTGCCCCTTACCTGGAACCCCACACATTTGTCATGGGTCCTGAATCGAGCCTACAATTACTTGGTCAGCGAGGGACAACACAGCATGGCCAATCCAGCTAAACTACACATCTTTAGAATGTGGGAGGAAACGGCAGCACCCGGAGAAAAGCCACACACAAACACAGGGAGAATGTGGAAACTCCATACAGACAGTACCTGAGGCTGGAATTGGACCAGGGTCCCTGGAGCTGTCAGACAGCAGTGCGAATCACTGTGCTACCATGTCACCCTTTGTGTTTCTACTCGCTCATTCCAAATTATAATTTATATTCAATGATTGATTTGATTAGATATTATTCATTCATTATAGGGGATAATTGGTTCCAGGGACAATCATTGCAAATTGCCACTGGATATAAAAAAAACTTTCACACTCAAATTTGAAAACCTCTCAGCCTGGTGCATTATTTACTTTTTGACTTTCTTTCTTGACAGTTAACCGAGTGACCATTATCATCTTGTCGTGGGAAAAATGTGGTCTCTCCAAATGTGTAACTCGCTCCCTGATGGCCATGGCAGCAGCAGATCGATTGGTTGTCATTTTCGACCTAACCTTGAGACAGATTCCTATTCTTTGTTGGGAAGTGTGCCTTTTTGTGGAGTCCATCGCTTTGTGCAATATACACACCATCCTGCTTTATGCAGCTACTGGCTGTTCACTCTGGTTCACCGATACTTTCACTTTTGATCGTTTTGTGGTTATTTGTTATCAAAAGTTCAAAAATAAATACTGCATTGAGAAAATGGCTACTATGGTCTCGGAACTGTGACTGTACTGAGTTGTTTGAAAAATATTTTTTGTTACTTTATGCTAACAGGCTGGTATGCACTGGTGAACCAATCCTGGTTATGCTCTATATCAGAGGATGCTCGATTATCAACTGACTGGGGACCAATTGAGTTCCTTCATCACATTTTAAACCCGGTGGTCCCATTTGTTCTTATTCTGCTGATCAATGTTTTCACAATCAGAAACATTCTGGTGAAAAGTACAGCCTGCCAGAGACTCTGAGCTCAAAATTGTGGGAAGGCTACCAGAGACTCAGAAATAGAGGGGAGAAGGGAATCCATCATTCAAGTGCTTGTAATTTTGGGGAATTTTATACTCTTATGGTTACTTTTAATGGTAAATTCTACATGGGTCAGAATGCACTGGATGGGTTTTACCTTTGGATTTATGCATAACTGTGTGTGAGAAATGACCTTCCTGCACCAGCTCCTGAATTGCTGCACAAAAACTGCATTTATGCTATGATCCGACAAAGTACAGAGCACAATCGTCGCTGGCTGGTCAGCATGTATTGCCCATCTCTTGTTGCTCTTGGAGGGCAGTTCAAATTTAACCCCACATTGCTGTGGCTTTGCAGTCGCATGTCGGTCAGTGCGAGTAAGGATGGCAGATTTCCTTTCCTAAAGAACATGAGTGAACCAGATGGGATTTTCTGAAAATCGACAACGGTTTCACGTTCGTCAGTATATTCTTAATTCCAGATTTTTTCTTGAATTCAAATTCCACCAACTGCCGTGAAGGGATTCGAACCCCGGTCCCCAGGACACTAGCTGTGTTTCTGGATTTCTGGGATCTAGCGATAATACCACTGGGCCATTGCATTGAATGTCCCTCAATACAAAGCACAACACTCAAAAAATCTTCACTAGTTGATTGCGAGCCCACCATGTAGAAATATCATATGTATTGTGAGTGCAGGAGAGTCTCTATGTGCATGGTGGAGCTGACCACCAGTGTGATGAACTGGTGCTGTAGATGTTTGAAGTGATGAGAAATAGCCTCCAGTACACGCTGAGCATGTGCCCAAGTTCAAGGTTTTCTGCTGCAGGCTTCATATCAATACCTTCACAGGAAATAAATATTCTCACCAGGTATTTAGTGATCACCTGAGGAAGGAAAATTCTTCTTTGGTCGACACATTCCTCCTGAACGGGTTGAGTATTTTATTCATTTCCACGTGACGTGGGTGCCGTTGGCGATGCCACCATTAGTTCCCCATCACTGGTTGCCATTGATGACAATGGGGTTTAGGTCCACACACAGTTAGGTTAGGGAGAGAAGACCAGGAATTTGACCCAGTGACAGTGAACGAAAGGCGAGACATGTCAAAGTCAGGATGGTGCATGTTTGGGAAAAGAGGTCATTCATGATCTCCCTTCTGTTGATTCCCTCACCATGTTCCACACATCTAGTCTAGCAGTTTGGTCAGTTGGAACATGGCCAGCTGAAACTGTGGTGACACTACAGATCCATTCTTGATGATGACATTGAAGCCACCCACCCACAGTGCTTTGTGCGTTCTTGCCACCCCCTCCCCGCACCATCCCCCCTCTCCCACTCCCGTGCTTACTCAAGGGTTGTTCATCATGGAGGAACACTGACTCACCAGCTGTAGGTGAACGGTTGCAGTTATCGATGTCCATGTTTGACCTGATGCCATGAGACTTCATGCAGATTCGATACTGAGGCCTGCCAGGGCAACCCCCTCTCGAATGGAGACCATTGTGCCATTCCCTCTGCGAGTTTTGTGCTGCCTCTGAGGCAGGACATATCCAGGAATAGTGATGCTGGCGTCTCTGACATTATCTGAAATGTGGGAATCTGTGTGAATAACAATGATTGGCTGTTGCTTGACTCGCCTTCCGAGCAACTCTCCAAATTTCCATACATCGACCCAAATGGTGGGAAGGAGAACTTTGCAGCGTCGCCAAGGCTGGGTTTACTGTTGTTGTTTCGAGTGCCTCGGTCAATGTCGGCTGGAATGTTAGATTTCAATCATTTGTATCTTCTTTGCAGCGCTGAATACAACTAAGTGGCATTTTGGGCAATATGTGAATATAGACAGACAGAGAAACAGACACGGAGAAAGGCTGAGGCATGGACAGACCAGAGACAGAGAGGGACAGGCAGATAGACAGACATGCTGACAGATGCTCAGGTGGTTCGATGAATAGACAGAGATGCAGGTTGCAGCATCGAGCAGGCTAAAGATGGACCTTTGAAAATGGCTGAAGACGGTCATGAGAGCAAGGAGCTGAATGAAAATGCTGAGACACGTTTTGTCTAACAATGACCAAATCTTGCATGACAGGCCATTGAGTAGCAGTTACTATCAGACTTGCCTTGCCCATTTCATTCCTGTACAATGTTAACCTGTGGGAATGTGGCGGGTTCATTTCACCACTGCTTCTGGGATTGTGCTCTGCTCTGAAGAAGTTTCTGCAATATCGCAGGAGATATTCTTTAAAACATTCATTAATTGTAACTGTAAAGCATTCCCCAGGGCTCGGAAAAAATGTTTTCTAAATGTTCAACTTGGACTTAGAAATTCGGTCCATTTTGAATTAAAACCCGGCAATTCCTATAATATTAACATGAACATTTCGAGTTAAATATTTAAATCTGTCAGAGTCAAACACAGCTCGGCCAAATGTCAGTTGAGTTCATTCATCAGAGTTGAATGTTTTCCGGCATTATCGGTTGCTTAATGTTGAATTGTTTCTGGATAGGAAGGCAGTCATTGCAATGATATGAAGAAGGGTTGGCAATTTGTCCACAATGCCTTTAATCATTTCATTGTGAGTATTTTGCGGTATTTTGCTGACTTTGCTGTCCCTTCACTTGTGTTAATTCCAGAAATCTCAGGATGAATTAACAAAGCAAAATGCTTCCATAGTCTGTGCCTATAAAGCTTGATGTTTAATATCTGAGTTTATTTCTGCTCCCTAAAGTTAACATGATGACAATTGGAATACTCTCTCAGGAAAGATGTGGTCTCTCCAAATGTGTAACACACTACCTGGTTTCGATGGCAGCCACTGAACTACTGGTCGTTATTTTTGATGTGATATTGAGACAAATTCCAATTGTTTATTGGGAGCATTTCCTACTCCTCAGGGACATGGATGTGTGTAATATCCACGCTGTGCTCCTTTATGCAGCTACTGACTGTTCTGTTTGGTTCACTGTCGCCTTCACCTTTGATCGACTTGTGACAATTTGTTGCCCCATGCTGAAAAGTAAATTTTGCACCGACAAAATGGCTAAAGTTGTCCTGGGATCAATCACTGTTCTGAGCTGTTGTAAGAACATTTTTTGGTATTTTATGTTGTCAAATTGGTATGTGTTGGTGAACGACCCATGGTTTTGTTTTGTACCTGTGGATGTCATGGATTCTCCTGTCTGGATCGCCATTGAACTCAGCCATCATATTCTAAACCCCTGTGCCCCATTTGTCCTGATTCTGTTGTTCAATATTTGCATCGTCAGGCACATTTTAGTGACCAGTAGATCTCGCACGAGACTCCGAACTCCCATTGATGGAAAATGTACCAAAGACCCAGAGATGCAGAAGCGAAGGAAATCTATTATTTTACTCTTTGCTATCTCAGTGAATTTTATCATATTATGGGCAACGATAATGGTATACTCTGTATGGAGGCGGATGTATTATTTGGGGTATTATGCTGTTTGGATGGATGATATTGTTCAGGAGTTTGGCTTCATGCTTCAGCTCATGAGTTGCTGCACAAATACTTGTATATACGCTGTGACCCAGAGGAAGTTCAGAGAACAGTTGAAGAATGTGCTCAAATATCCCTTTGCAATTATTTCAGTGATGCTCATAACAGGCAAAGAATAATTCATGGAATCCCTGATTTAATTGCACATTTCCCAACATGACAGGCTAAATGTGACAGAGCAGGTTGTACCCTGTTGGTGTATTTTTAGATTGTAGAGAATTGAATCTTAATATGGGGAAAGGCAGGAAGACCCTGTTGCTATGGTGGTGCTGAACATTTTTTTGCAATGCAGGAGAGCCTGTCTAAATGGTGGCAATAAACGCTGCAGGAAACTCGCAGTGCGATTTGAATGGAATTAGGATTTGGGAAAACGCTAAAGCTTCTCAGTCAGTTCCTCACAGAGCATGCAGCATATTTACCCTTCAAAGATTGAATACAGTTGGATAGTCATCTGTTTCCTCCAGCTCCACACCTCCACTAGCACCATTGACCTCCCAGAAACCAATACCAGGAAGAGCGTGCAATGGTGGTAGTTATAGAGGGAAATGGATTCATCCATTAGGAGCATGTGTGGAACGGATGATTCAGCATTTATACCAATTGATGAGATTTGAATGCTTTGCAAAATAAGAGCAGGTGATAGATAAACAAGCAATTCGTGAGTGGATGGGATCGAACAAAATCACAGTGGGAGAATGTGTGTGTTATAACTGGCAGAGATGGAGTGAGAAAACCGTTACACTGGTGACGTGAGTGATAGAGCAGATAAACAATGCGGGTATCAGTATATGTGGAATTAATGGAGTATTTCACCACATTGGAATTTCGGGATCTGTGCAACAGGCACTGGGGGAGTGTTTGTGATTGATGACATGCAGAGAGGATATGTGGTGATGGATCTGGTAGAGCAGAGGAGTGAGTGAGATATCACCCTCTATCCAATAGAGGTGAATGTATACCGTGAACAGAAGGGAAGTTGTTGGGTTGTAAGTTCGCTGCTCCATCATGTAATGGATCAAAGTAAATAATATTTGGGAAGATATAATATTTATTACGAAATCGTGAAAATCTACTTTTTGATCCCTGTGTGTTGGTCAGAATCTAGATGTTTAAATGGTGTTTTGATTTTATTTCTTCAGTTGTCTTCCTTTTTCAAAGTTACCTGTAAGTTCATTGGTTTGTTAAGCTCAAGGGGTGTTTACAACTGTATAACAAACACAAGGAATATGAAATAGTTTTATTGTTAATATTAGAAACCCAGGAGTAACACTGAAACAGCAGAAGTAAATTGAGTTGATTGTGTTCCCAGGAGCAGGGAACAGTTTTATCACTCTGCAGAAGGACAGGAAAAGAGCTTGCATATTGCACATCATAAATTAATAAACCAACATTTCACAAACCATGGGAGCGGTATAGAAGGCAGAATCTGAAGACCTTCTAAAGAATTGATTACATGAACTGAAATCTTTAAGGGGTAATTTTCAAAGTACTAATTCCTGGAAGGAGGTGCTGTTGTGCTTTAAATATCACTCCTTCTTTATTGTAATAAATCTTTAACTCGAATAAATAACCATCAACTTTCATTTCAACAGTTTTATATTTGAGTTTCTGGAAAAAACCCTCAACAAACACAAATTGCATCATCGTTCTGTTCCCAGTATCCATTCGGGATTTGAAGAGCCTGGACTGAGCAACTGGTATCACATCAAATAACTGCCGGCTCTTTGTGGAATTTAAAACAGGAATGTTTTGATGGCCTTGAGAATGGTAAATTCAAAGGGAGGGAGTGTGGGGAGAAGATTTACTGCAGGTGGGTATACGAATGCAAACTGGTACCGGGGTTAAAAGAACAGAAGAACATAAGAAATAGGAGCAGGAGTCGGCCATCCAGCCCTTCGAGCCTGACCCACCATTCAATAAGAAGGATTAGCTATGGGAAATGTGTGGGGTTATGGAGATTGAGCGGGGTGGGGTGGGATTGGGGTAGGATTCTCTTCAGGGATTCAATGTGGAATCCAGCAGCCGAATTGCCTACTTCTGCTCTGTGGGAAATTTCTGTTTCCATTCTGCAATGAAATGGGTGGGGTTTAAAGTGGGAACCTCAAAAAGTTCTGGGAGAGCTTTCAAAGTTCGACAAAAGGTGAATAAACCTCAGACAACAGAACTGTCACAAAATTTGCAGTTTGACGTATGTGCAAGGATGGAAAAACGGCACGATTAAAGGGATTGGAGATCACTTCTATTTGATTTGATTTGATTTGATTTATTATTGTCACATCTATTAACATCGAACATCGAACATAGAACACCACAGCACAAATAGGCCCTTCGGCCCACAAGTTGCGCTGATCACATCGATACCTACCAAGTCAGACAACTATCTATAACCCGCAATCCCATTGGATCCCAAATACTCATCCAGAAGCCTTTTAAAAGACCCGACCGAGTTCGCCTCCACCACCACTGACGGCAGCCGATTCCATTCACTCACCACCCCCTGAGTGAAAAACTTACCCCTAACGTCTCCTCTGTACCTGCTCCCCAGCACCTTAAACCTGTGTCCTCTCATAGCGATCATTTCAGCACTGGGAAATAGCCTCCGAGAATCCACCCTATCTATTCCTCTCAACATTTTATAAACCTCGATCATAGAACATAGAACATTACAGCGCAGAACAGGCCCTTCGGCCCACGATGTTGCGCCGACCAGTTAAAAAACAATGACCCTCTAACCTAAACCAAACCCTTACCATCCATAAACCTATCCACGGATCTCTTAAACGCCCCCAAACTAGGCGCATTTACAACTGCAGCAGGCAGGGCATTCCAATCCCTCACCACCCTCTGGGTAAAGAACCTACCCCTGACATCCGTCCTATAACTACCCCCCACCCCCCTTAATTTAAAGCCACGCCCCTTCGTGCTAGCTTTCTCCATCCGAGGAAAAAGGCTGTCACTGTCCACCCTATCTAAACCTCTAATCATCTTATATGTTTCAATAAGGTCCCCTCGTAGCCGCCTTCTTTCTAACGAAAACAACCTCAAATCCCTCAGTCTGTCCTCATAGGACCTCCCCTCCATACCAGGCAACATCTTGGTGAACCTCCTCTGCACCCTCTCCAAAGCCTCCACATCCTTCCTGTAATGTGGGGACCAGAACTGCACACAATACTCCAAGTGAGGCCGCACCAGAGTTTTGTACAGTTGCAATATGACGCTGCAGCTCCTAAATTCAATCCCCCTACCAATAAACGCCAAGACACCGTATGCCTTCCTAACAACCCTATCTACTTGATTCCCAACTTTCAGGGATCTATGTACATATACACCTAGATCCCTCTGTTCATCAACACTATTCATCCACTTTGTTCACAACACTCCGAGCGTTAAAATAGACACATCTCAAGCCTTCAGCCTGAGCACTCCCCTTCGCAAACACCTGCCCATCCTCCCTCTCACACTGTCGACAATCTCTCTCTATCTGTGAGCTAACCTCATCTCTCCCAGTCACTTCATTTCGATTCCCTCCCCACAACCATTCCAGATTAAACTCTCCCCAGTCGCCTTCGCAAACCTTCCCGCCAGGATATCGGTCCCCCTGGGATTCAAGTGCCACCCGTCCTTTTTGTACAGGTCACACCTGCCCCTAAAGAGGTCCCAATGATCCAGGAACCTGAATCCCTGCCCCCTGCTCCAATCCCTCAGCCACACATTCACCCTCCACCTCATTCCATTCCTGCTCTCACTTTCCCGTGGCACAGGCAGCAATCCCGGGATTACTACCTTTGTGTTCCTCCTTCTCAACTCTCCACATAACTCCCTATATTCTCTTTCCATGACCCCTTCCCTTTTCCTCCCTATATCAGCGGTTCCAATACGCACCACTCCCTCTGGCTCCTCTCCCTCCCACTTCAGCATTTCTGGGACGCGACCAGAAACATCCCGGATCCCGGCACCAGGAAGGCAAACCACCATCCGAGACTCCCGTCTGCCGCCGCAGACTCGCCTGTCCGACCCCCTCACTGTAGAGTCCCCTATCACTACTGCCTTCCTCCTCCTTTCCTTACCCTTCTGAGCTACAGGGCCAGACCCCACGCCGGAGGCACGGTCACTGCTGCTTCCCCCAGGTAGGCTGTCCCCCGACAACAGTACTCAAACAGGGGTACTTATTGTTAAGGGGCACATTCACTGGGGTGCTCTCTGTAACTGACCTTTCCCCTTCCTAACTGTGACCCACATCCCTGCCTCCCGTGGCCCCGGTGTGACCACCTGCCTGTAACTCCTCTCTATCACCTCCTCATTCTCCCTGACCAGACGGAGCTCATCCAGCTGCAGCTCCAGTT
Source organism: Carcharhinus amblyrhynchos (assembly GCF_965287045.1). Lineage (NCBI taxonomy): Eukaryota > Metazoa > Chordata > Chondrichthyes > Carcharhiniformes > Carcharhinidae > Carcharhinus > Carcharhinus amblyrhynchos. The sequence continues at coordinate 1,347,314 of NC_137355.1, forward strand.
CCCTAACGCGGTCCCTTAGGAGCTGCAGCTCGATGCACACGGCACAGATACGGACATCTGGGAGGCCAGGAGACTCGAGGACCTCCCACATCCGAGACTGAGAGCAACAAACTGGTCTCACACTCGTAATTCCCCTTTTCTTCAAATTCCACAGGAAAAGAAACGGAGAATTAAACCTACCCTGCCTCGCCCGTTTCTTACCCGTTGAGCCAAAGCCCTTCAGCTCTCACTCTGCTACCTGCTCACTCCGCTGCCCGTTACCGACACTGCCCGCTGGTTAGTGTGGCCTGCCTTTTAAATCTCGCGCTAAAAAAACCCTTCCCAGGTCTCCCCGCCGCACACTTCCACTTTTCAGTTAAACTAACTTGTAAAAAGAAAAACCCGCAAAAAACTAAAACAAATCAATCGCTTACCTTCACATTCCAGCCACAAATCGATCCTCCTCTCAGCTTGCTCCAACAAACAATTTTAAACAGATGAGGGTGGCAAAATTCTGGAGTTGAAATGAAATGGATGTACAGTCAGCAGCAATGCCTCCTGTGAGCAGCTGGGTGACTGTGGAGAAGTGTTTGGGTGAGACCACATTTGGAGTATTGTGTACAGTTCTTGTCACCTCACTATAAGAAGGATGTGGGAGCATTGGAGAGAGTGCAGAGGAGATTTACCAGGATGCTGCCTGGTTTGGAGGGTAGGTCTCATGAGGAAAGGTTGAGGGAGCTGGGGCTTTTCTCTTTAGAGCAGAGGAGAATGAGAGGCGACTTAATATTGGATGACGGGGATCGATAGAGTGGACGTTCAGAGACTATTTCCTCGGGTGGATGTAGCTGTTACTGGGGGGCAGAACTATAAGTTCCATGGTGGGAGATATAGGAGGGATGTCTGAGGTAGATTCTTCACCCAGAGAGTGGTTGGGGTGTGGAATGCACTGCCTGCTGTGATAGTGGAGTCGGACACTTTAGGAACTTTCAAGCGGTTATTGGATAGGCACATGGAGCACTCCAGAATGATAGGGAGTGGGATAGCTTGATCTTGGTTTCGAACATAGCTCGACACAGCATTGAGGGCCGAAGGGCCTGTACTGTGCTATGATGTCTGTGTTCTATGAATTCAGGCACAGAGAGTAGAGATAAATAATAAACACTGCCAGAAATTATTGGTGAAATTGTATTTCCACAATACATTAATTCAAATGCTTGTTAAAATATAACCTGGAAATTATATCTAGAAACATAAAAGATAGGAGCAGAAGGAGGCCACTTGTCCCTTCGAACCTGCTCCGCCATTCATCACAATCATGGCTGATCATCCAACTCAATTGCCTAATCTTGCTTTTTCCCCATAACCTTTGATCCCATTCGCCCCGAGTGCGATATCCAGCTGCCTCTTGGATGCATTCAATGTTTTGGCATCAACTACTTCCGGTGGGAATGAATTCCACAGGCTCATCACTCTTTGGGTGAAGAAATGTCTCCTCACCTCCGCCCTAAATGGTCAACCCCATGTCCTCAGACTGTGACCCCTATTCTGGACTCCTGCACCATTGGGAATATCCCCCCCACCCCCCCCCCCCCCACCCCACCCCCTCCCCGCGCATCTACCCTGTCCAGTCCTGTTAGAATTGGATAAATAATTAGCCCCACAACACCAGGTTAAAATCCAACAGGTTTATTTGGAGACACAAACTTTCAAGAGCTGTAATAAAGGAAATTTGGCAACTTATTTACTCACAGCACGAGGCCACAATTATCAAAGTAATTCAGGTGCGGAAGACAGGGTTGTTTATGATGGGCAATGGGCAATCAATGGTCGCAGGACACCAGGAAGAGCTCCCCAGACCTTCTCCCAGTGGTGACCCTTGGAGATTTTCGGAAGCGTGAGGTTAGCAAACCAGTACACATAGATTCTGCAGAACTATCAAAATAATTTGTTTGTATGCAATAAGTTGTGCTCCCTGAGTTGTCCACAAGGAAAACACAAAAGTTGTGAATACAGCCCAATCCATCATGCAAGCCAGCCACCCATCCATTGACTCTGTCTACATTTCCCGCTGCTTTGACAAAGCGGCCAGCATAATTACGGACCCCACACACCCCGGACATTCTCTGATCCACCTTCATCCTTCGTGAAAGTCTGGGATCATGTACTAAATGACTCAAGAACATCTTCTTCCTTGTTGCTGTCAGACTTCTGAATGGCCTCACCTCGCATTAAATTGATCTTTCTCTCCACCCTCGCTATGATTGTAACACGACATTCTGCACTCTCTCATTTCCTTTTCTATGAATGGTATACTTTGTCTGTATAGAGCACAAGAAACAATACTTTCCACTGTGTGTTAATAGATGTGACAATAACAAATCAAATCAAATCAAATCAAATAGAAGTGATCTCCAATCCCTTTAATCGTGCTGTTTTTCCATCCTTGCGCATACGTCAAACTGCCAATTTTGTGACAGTTCTGTTGTCTGAGGTTTATTCACTTTTTGTAGAACTTTGACGTCACTCTCAGGACTTTTTGAGGTTCCCACTTTAAACCCCACCCATTTCATTGCAGAATGGAAACAGAAATTTCCCACAGTGCAGAAGTAGGCAATTCGGCTGCTGGATTCCACATTGAATCCCTGAAGAGAATCCTACCCCAATCCCACCCCACCCCGCTCAATCTCCATAACCCCACACATTTCCCATCGCTAATCCTTTTAACTACGGTGCCAGTGAACGTGCCTATCCCCACCTGCGGTAAATCTTCTCCCCACACTCCCTCCTTTTGAATTTACCATTTCCAAGACCATCAAAAAATTCCTGTTTTAAATTCCACAAAGAGCCGGCAGTTATTTGATGTGATACCAGTTGCTCAGTCCAGGCTCTTCAAATCCCGAATGGATACTGGGAACAGAACGATGATGCAATTTGTGTTTGTTGAGGATTTTTTTCAGAAACTCAGATATGAAACTTTCGAAATAGAAGTTGATGGTTATTTATTCGATTTGAAGATTTATTACAATAAAGAAGAAGTGATATTTAAAGCAGAACAGCACCTCCTTACAGGAATTAGTACTTTGAAAGTTACCCCTTAAAGATTTCAGTTTCTGTAATCAAATCTTTAGGTCTTCAGATTCTGCCTTCTATACCGCTCCCATGGTTTGTGAAATTTTGGTTTCTTAATTTATGATGTGCAATATGCAAGCTCTTTTCCTGTCCTTCTGCAGAGTGATAAAACTGTTCCCTGCTCCTGGGAACACAATCAACTCAATTTACTTTTGCTGTCTCAGTGTTACTCCCGGGTTTCTAATATTAAATATAAAACTATTTCATATTCCTTGTGTTTGTTATACAGTTGTAAATCTCCCGTTGCAATTTAGATCTTTTAACAAACCAATGCACTTCCAGGTAACTTAGCAAATGAAAGACAACTGAAGAAATAAAATCTAAACACCATTCAAAAATCTAGATTCTGACCAACACACAGGGATCAAAAAGTATATTTTCACGATTTTGCAATAAATATTATATCTTCCCAAATATTATTGACTTTGATCCATTACATGATGGAGCAGCGAACTTACAACCCAACAACTTCCCTTCTGTTCACAGTATACATTCACCTCTATTGGATAGAGGGTGATATCTCACTCGCTCCTCTGCTCTACCAGATCCACCACCACATATCCTCTCTGCATGTCATCAATCACAAACACTCCCCCAGTGCCTGTTGCACAGATCCCGAAATTCCAATGTGACTAAATACTCCATTAATTCCACATATACTGATACCCACATTGTTTATCTGCTCTATCACTCACCTCACCAGTGTAACGGTTTTCTCACTCCATCTCTGCCAGTTATAACACACACATTCTCCCACTGTGATTTTGTTCGATCCCATCCACTCACGAATTGCTTGTTTATCTATCAGCTGCTTTTATTCTGTGCAGCATTCAAATCTCATCCATTGATATATATGCTGAATCATCCATTCCACACATGCTCCTAATCAATTTCCTTCTATAATTAACACCATCGTGTCCTCTTACCGGTGTTGGTTTCTGGGATGTCCATGGTGCTGGTGAAGGTGTGGAGCTGGAGGACACAGAAGGATATCCATCCATAATCAATCTATGAATGTTAAATTTGCTGCTTGCTATGTGAGTAACCGACTGAGAAGCTTCAGCATTGCACCAAATTCTAATTCTGTTCAAATCCTACTGCGAGTTTCCTGCAGCGTTTATTGCCACCGTTCACACAGGCCCCTCCTACATTATCAAAAATAATTCAACACCATCATAGCAACAGGTTCTTCCCGCCATGCCCCATATTTGAATTTAGCTCCTGACAATCTGTAAACACATCAACAGGGCACAACCTGCTCTGTCACATTTGGCCCTGTCATGTTGGGAAATGTGCAATTAAATCAAGGATTCCATGAATTATTCTTTGCCTGTTATGAGCATCATTGAAGTAATTGTACAGCGAGCACAAAGGGACATTTGAGCATATTCTTCAACTGCTCTCTGAACTTCCTCTGGGTCACAGAGTATATGCAAGTATTTGTGCAGCAACTCGTGAGCTGAAGCGTGAAGCCAAATTCCTGAACAGAATCATCCATCCAAACAGCATGATAACCTAAATAAAACATCCGCCTCCATACAGAGTATACCATTATCGTTGCCCATAATATGATAAAATTCATTGAGATAGCAAACAGCAAAATAATAGATTTCCTTCGATTCTGCATCTCTGGGTCTTTGATACTTTTCCCATTGACGGGAGTTCGGAGTCTCCTGCGAGACCTGCTGCTCACTAAAATGTGCCTCACAGTGTAAATATTGAACAACAAAATCAGAACAAATGGGACACAGGGGTTTAGAATATGATGGCTGAGTTCAACGGCAATCCAGACAGGAGAATCCATGACACCGAAAGGTACAATACAAAACCATGGGTTGTTAACCAACCCATACAAATTTGACAACATAAAATACCAAAAAATGTTCTTACAACAGCTCAGAACAGTGATTGATCCCAGGACAACTTTAGCTATTTTGTCGGTGCAAAATTTACTTTTCAGCATGGGGCAACAAATTGTCACAAGTCGATCAAAGGTGAAAGCGACGGTGAACCAAACAGAACAGTCAGTAGCTGCATAAAGGAGCACAGCATGGATATTACACACATCCATGTCCCAGAGGAATTGGAAATGCTCCCAATAAATAATTGGAATTTGTCTCAATATCACATCAAAAATAACGACCAGTAGATCAGCGGCTGCCATCGAAACCAGGTAGTGTGTTACACATTTGGAGAGACCACATCTTTCCTGAGAGAGTATTCCAATTGTCATCACATTAACTTTAAGGAGCAGAAATAAATCCAGAGATTAGACATCAAGCTTTATAGGCACAGACTATGGAAGCATTTTGCTGTGTTAATTCATCTTGAGATTTCTGGAATTAATGCAAGCAAAGGGACAGCAAAGTCTGCAAGATACTGCAAGATATTCACAATGAAATGATCAAAAGCATCGTGGCCATATTGCCAATCCGTGTTCATATCATTGCAATGACTGTCTTCCTATCCACAAACAATTCAACATTAAGCAACCGATAATGCTGGAAAGCATTCAACTCTGATGAATGAACTCAACTGACATTTGGCCGAGCTGTGTTTGACTCTGACAGATTTAAATATTTAACTGGAAATGTTCATTCTGATGGAATATAACCTGCCAGCTCTGATTTCAAAATGGATCTAATTTCAAAGTAACTGCATCCATGGACAAAATCCAAGAGTGCCTGCTGAGTGTTTTGGAAGGAAACCTGGAGGTGGTGATGTTCTCATTTACCATCAGTTTTTATCCAGCTGGATAGTGAGGGCTGTGATTTTTAAAGGAGATGTCAATGGTGATTTGCTGAAGTTCTGCAGACCATGCTGAGATGGTGCTCACTGTCAGCCGTGGGGAAAGAACATGTTGTTAGAAGAGATGGAAAATAAGCCAGCTCCTTTTATCCTGGGTGATGTTGATCTTCCTGCGTGTAGGTAGAGCTTCACTCATCCAGACAAATAGAGACAACTCCATCACACTGCGGACTTGCAACTCTTAGATTGTGGACGGGCTTTGGGAGTCATAAAGCGAGTTACTACCCGTTGGATTTAAGGCTACTCACCACATTTTGCATTCTCAGAATGAGTATGTTGTTGTAGTTTGATTTCTGTTTGCAGTAACTCCCAATGCATGTTGATACACGGGGGCAGGGAGGAGCGGGGACTAGCAGTGTAGCCAATCTGTTGTTGTACTTGTTTCATGAATGTATTTTAAGGATGAAAATCTGTTATCATTACCTGATCTGGCCTTCCTGTGATTCCAGATTCACAGGAATATGATTGATTCCTACATTCCCTCAGGAGAGACTAAAACATCCAAATTTGTATTCCTTGGTGTTGAAAAGTGACAGGTGACTTTATTCCAACACAGCATCCTAACTGGTATTGATAGAGTAGATCGAACATAGAACAGTACAGCACAGTTCTGGCCCGTCTGCCCTCGATGTTGTGCCGAGCTTTGTCCAAAACCAAGATCAAACGATCCCACTCCCTATCATTCTAGTTTGTTCCATGTGCCTATCCAATAACCACTTGAAAGTTCGTAAAGTGTCCGACTCCACAGTTTAGTGTCCTTCATTATTGCAATGGAGAGGGGTAGGGTCACACGGCAGGGCAAGGTTTATATTTGGGGCAGGGGTAATTATGATGTGATTAGGCAAGAATTAGGGAGCATAAGATGGGAACAGAAACTGTCAGGAATGGGCACAAATGAAAAATTGAGCTTGTTCAAGGAACAAATACTACGTGTCCTTAATAGGTATGTCCCTGTCAGGCAGGGAGGAAATGGTCGAGTGAGGGAACCTTGGTTCACAAAGGAGATTGAATGTCTTGTCAAGAGGAAAAAGGAAGCAGATGAAAGGATGAGAAAACAAGGTTCAGTTGGGTCGCTTCAGGGTTACAAGGTAGCTAGGAATGAGTTTAAAAAGGGCTGAGGAGAACCTGGAGGGGTCATGAGAAGTGGAACCAGGTTCCCTGCATGAGGCTGCAGCAGTCCATGGAGGTGAGGGTGATTTGACTGGGAGACACTGGGAATTTGAAGAGCGCGGTATACAATGGGCAGCGGGAGGGTGGGTGGGAGAGCAATCTTGATGACTGGGTGAAGCAGCGGAGGAAGTGCAATGGGGATTGAAACAAAGGAATAACAGGGGGAGGTTTTGGTGTGTTGTTTTTTCCACTGAGTCAGATGTTATCGGACAATAAATTTTATGAAATTGGGTACACAATATGGAAGCAGACTGAAGCTGGACTCAGAGCCTCCCCACTAAAAGTCAGAGGGTAACAGACACAGACTCGCAGGCAAGGACATGCTTTTAGAATACAAATAAGGGCTATCACACAAAGGGAACAGGACAGGATGGCACCGACAGGAACTAAATTAAAAAGCACACCCCCATCCCACCAAATCAGCACCTCTGATCTAATCAAGCAACCCTCTGTGGAGACACCTGAAGATTAGTATCACTAAGGAAGGATCCCTGGCCCCATAAACTCCCTGAGTATAAACACCCATTGTTCAAACCCCGGAGATTCTAGAACATTAATAAACCCATCAGACAGAAATGATTAACACACACTTAAAAACATCATTACAATACTTGAAGACATTGAAACAGGATGGTCAGAGTCGAATACTGTTAACAAAACATTAGCATTTGAATTGTACAGTGTGTCAAGTTCAGGTGTAACTGTACCCATTGCGGTGGGTCTTTAGAGCGCTTTCAGGACAGTTTGGATTGTATGTCCTGACTGCACCTCCGTCAACGTAAAAAATAAAGCTGTCCCGCTGTTGAACCTGACCCTGAGTCCGTAGTGATCGTGTTCACCCACTCACACTAACACAGAACATTGGCGGGTGTCCGGGGAGAGGAGGAGAGGGGGTTGGGAGGAGAGGTGAATAAATCGAACGTTTGAGAAACAGGATTTGGGAGTTGGTGGATGAACTGGAATAGCCAAGGCTGGGGATATAAAATATCCGATGGTGGGAGGATTGAGGCGTGAGTGCTTCATTCCTCATTGTGTGAAGATGCCGGCTTAGACTGGGGTAAACACAGTCAGAACTCTTCAACACCAGGTTAAAGTCCAACAAGTTTATTTGATATTAAACACACAAGCATTCTGAAATACTGTTCCTTCATCAGGTATGTGGGAACTTTCTCAGCATTCCGAGGGAAATTAGGCGTCTCCCACATTGCTGTTGATTTGGAGTCACATGTCAGCCACTCCAGGTAACGGGGACACTTTTCCTTCTATGAAGGGTATTATGGATGCTGATGAATTTTTAAGACAATAAACAATGCTTCCATGTTCAACATAAATGGAGAGAGAGAGAGAGACAGAGAGAGAGACAGAGAGAGAGAGAGAGAGAGAGACAGAGAGGGAGAGAGAGTGTGACTTACCAGGGACTCCAATAACAGCGAGGAGGGGATAGTAACCCGCCTGAACAACCTGCAGTGCCCAAAAGATCCGGCGTTCCAGTGGCAACCATCTATAATGGATGGTAAGGTAGTATATTGCCTCAGATAAGCCCTTCTCCATTATTGTGACCTTGTGATCCGATGTACTCAGATTCTGACCTGTTGTTCCAGCTCTCTCCGTTATTGTTCTTATATTCTCACCCATAGATGTAGCGTTCCAATCTACTGAGCTGAGATTGTTTTCCATTGTTTCACCATTCCAGATCATTGGTCTCAGATACAGTCCCATCTCTGGAGCACTTCAATCTATTCCTCATATGCTGAGGAAGCTGCTTTCTCTCTCTTTCACACTGCAGCCCACTGCAGCTGGATTTCACACTACTGCTGAGGCGATTGGGTGACTCATTGACAGGAATCTCCCTTTAAAAAAGGGAAAATCCCTCGACTGCACCGGGAGGAATCTATGGGGGAATGACATTCATTCCACTCACTGAACAAATACAATCACTGAAGCCCTTTCAATCGGACAGGATTTCTATTCTATTAACATCCATGACCTTTCTACTTGCAAAGTGCAGCAATGCAATGGAGCTGCCAAATTCCAATAACATCTGGTTAAATGATATCACTACAACCAGTGTGATGCTCTCTCGGGGAAATGTCAAGGGGCTTTAACCAAGGTTAGAGATGAGATTGGCTTCAGAGAAATTGGATAATCCCTGACACCAGAACCAAATAGTGAATGGGAAATGATATCTGGGAATATTGATCAGATGAATAAATTGATTGTTGATGATAGTGTCGCTGACGGCATGTGTCAGTAATTTCAAAGACAGCCGTGTGAAGGGATCAGTTGGGCCGATGTTAAATGTGATTCGCCGAATCAAGCTGTCACAGATCGCGGATTAAGCAGATGGGATTTTCAAACAAGAATTTGAAAAATATCACTCTTCAGCAGCAACACAATATAAGAGAGAATTTTGGTGTCACTGAGCGTGTGCCGCGAGTTATTCATTGGGCTCCTTGTCAGTGGTGTACGAGGCATTGCACCTCTTCCGGGCTCAAATCCCACCTTCCATGAGTCAATATGTGAAATTATATTATTTTCATTATCACGAAGGCGAACATGTTTGAAGTCAAAATCAAAAAAAAAACCCTTGAATGTCGCACCCGATCACATAAACTAACAGAATGGCTTCGAAGATGGAATATCTGCCACCACCAGCTGTGAACTATTTCCATCTCTTGGCCTCCAACCTGGTACTAATGTCATAAGTTTTCCACCTGCCAATGTACGAAAGCAACATGATAATATAGTGAAACCTGAAACCAGAGTTTTCAGTAAGCGTATAGGGGGCCTTGTGGTATTGTCACTGGATTATTAACACAGAGACTTTGGACAATGTTCTGGGGGCCCCTGTTTCAGGTCCCACCCAGGCCAAATAATTCAATGAAAATCTGAAGGCTCAGAGGGCCTCAGAGGGGAGAGATGAAAATCTGGAATTAAATGCTTGATGAATACTTCAAATCATTGTGTAATTTCATTAAAAAACAATTTGGTTTACTGTTTCCTTCAGGAGATAAAATTTGTTGTCATTATCTGTTGTGGCCCGCATGCGACCCCCAACCTCTAATAACATAGTTGACACTTGAAAAATGACCTTTGAATTACTCTCCATTAAACTTTGGAATTGGCATTAAATGCTGTCTCAACCACAGTTGCCCAAATCCCCTTGAAAGAGTAAAGAAAGTGTCCCACTCCTATTAAAAACCTCAAGTTTCCACCCAACTAGGATGCATTTTTTTCCCACTAACTCAAATGTTCATAACTCAACATAACTCCCTTGATCAAATCTAGATTCATTTCCAATACTTATCAATGGTAAGATCGATACTTCCCAGTAGAATGTACACACCCTGGGTGCCGGTAAAACAGACACTCCGCACTGTATGCCATTGCAAAACCCCCCATTTGTACAACATTAACTGCCTCAATCGATATTGTCATTGCATTCCTCCCCCTGTGATCTGAGGCCCTCTGAGCCTCTTGCGACATTTCAACACTGGAACAGGTTCCTGCGGTTCTGTTTCTGAAGTAGGCAGAGTGCAGTGGTCCGGAGCCACCACTTTCGCCTGGAGAGTTGAAGCACAGGTTCAGTTCCTTCATCAAACTGCAAGGGAACTGATGCGGAAAGCGCCCATTTCAGACTCAGCTGTTCCAAAGGCTGGAGATAGGGAATTTGAATTACTTTGTAACTACAAGGGCTATTACGCTGATTATTTAATAACATTCTGTCTCCTGCCTTCATGTGTTGGTGTTGCTGTGAGCTCGGAACTGGGCTTCTTGAAGTTTTTCCATCCTACACACAGGTTCGGGAAGATCAGGCTGAACCTCATGTGGAGTCGATTGTCCAGCTGGCGTTATTCTGGTATTTGCCTGGGGGATGGTCCTGTGAGCCAGGATGAATCTGGATAGTTTGCCGTTGAAGGAAGCTACGAATGCTTCATTAAAGCAGAGTTTTTCATTTGGGCTTCTTTTCACACCAGGCCATGCGATGATGGGTCACATGGTGCCAATCTATTGTGTCGTATTCCATTCGGATTCATAAAATCAGCGCATTCATGGCAAAAGAAGGATGGTCATTGATGGAAACCAGCACCTCTGGGATCCCAGGTGTTGGGAAAGAGGCAGAAAGTTTCTTGTGCTTCATGGATTCACCCTGTTACATCTATCTGTTTTGAGCAGAACATTGAAGCTGTGATGGATGGCTGAGTCCACGGCCTTTTTGGCCATTCTCACGGGTGCAGAGGAGCTGCTGGTGATAGCTTCTGTCTTTGTTGGCATTGCCGACACTGACCCATGACGCGGCTGTCTCTGTATCCATTCCTGGCCTTCAGATCTAACTATTTGCAAACATTTTCATTTTTGTCATTTCAGGCTGGAAATGGTGAAGTTTAACCAGGATGGGACGGTGGTGTTTGCTCGGGTCTGAACTCTGCAGCCACTGAGGTGTAGACCATCTTGCACGGTCAGCTACTCTCCCCGGCTCCAGTACGGGTGGAATTTTTATTTCACCCTCAGCACTTTCAATTTTGTGACGATTGCATCTCCTTCCATCCACAGCTTCATATTATTTGCTGCCACTGGGAGAGTTCCATAACGTTCATTACCATCACCGCCTCTTCCATTGCAACTAGCATCAGTGGGTTCACTGCTCATGGTTGCCGACTAAAGACATCTGCATTGTCTATTCGGCCTCCTGGATGCTGTTCCTGTTGTTAAGTGTAGGCAGCCAGTAATAAAGACATATTTTTTGCGACAATTTTCTACTGTGAAGATTTTTCTGCAGCAATCTAAACTCAGCTTGTATCCAAACTTGTCAATTCTTGACCAATTGGAAAAGGTTCTCCTGGCTTTACACAACATGGTGGCCTTAATTTATGCCTTTTTTGTACAATTCCATTCCTTAGGCTACCCGTCTCGCCAATCAACATCTAGTATGGCTTTATCTCATGGATAATGCTCGACTCACTGGAGCCCAAATTGTAAATGCATTTGTTCTGATTAAAACCCCAGTTCAAATCACTGTCATTTTTTCAGCTTTAATGTTAGAACTTAGAACATAGAACATAGAACACTACAGCACAAACAGGCCCTTTGGCCCACGAGTTGCGCCGATCACATCAATACCTACCAATCCATAGACCTATCTATAACCCCCAATCCCACTAAATCCCATATACTCATCCAGAAGTCTTTTAAAAGACGCCAGCGAGTTCGCCTCCACCACCACTGACGGCAGCCGATTCCATTCACTCACCACCCTCTGAGTGAAAAACTTACCCCAACATCACTTCTGTACTTGCCTCCCCGCACCTTAAATCTGTGTCCTCTCGTAGCGACCATTTCAACCCGGGGAAATAGCCTCTGAGAATCCACCCTATCTATTCCTCTCAACATTTTATAAACCTCTATCAGGTCGCCTCTCAACCTTCGTCTCTCCAGGGAGAACAGTCCCAGCTCCCTCAACCTATCTTCATAAGGCATGCCTCCCAATCCAGGCAACATCCTTGTAAATCTCCTCTGTACCGTTTCAATAGCTTCTACGTCCTTCCTATAGTGAGGCGACCAGAACTGCGCACAGTACTCCAAGTGAGGCCTGACAAGGGTCTTATAAAGTTGCAGCATTACCTCCCGATTCCTAAACTCAATCCCTCGATTAATGAAGGCCAGTACACCATACGCCTTCTTGACCACATCCTCCACCTGTGAGGCCGATTTAAGAGTCCTGTGGACCCGGACCCCAAGATCCTTCTGCTCCGCAACACTGCTAAGACTCCTGCCCTTGATAGTGTACTCGTTCATCCCATTGGTCCCGCCAAAATGGACGACGACACATTTATCCGCGTTGAAGTCCATCTGCCACTTCTCCACCCAGCCCTGCATCCTATTTATGTCCTGCTGCAACTTCTGACATCCTTCCAGACCATCCACAACACCACTGACCTTCGTGTCATCGGCAAACTTACTAACCCATCCCTCCACTTCCTCATCTAGGTCATTTATGAAAATGACAAACAGCAAGGGTCCTAGAACAGATCCCTGGGGCACTCCACTGGTGACTGACCTCCATGCAGAAAAAGACCCATCCACAACCACTCTCTGCCTTCTGCAGGCAAGCCAGTTCTTGATCGACAAGGCCAAAGGCCCTTGGATCCCATACCCTCTCACCTTCTCAAGAAGTCTTGCATGGGGGACCTTATGAAATGCCTTGCTGAAGTCCATGTACACCACGTCCACTGCACTTTCATCGTCAACGTGTTCAGGCACATTTTCGAAGATCTCAACTAGGCTCGTAAGGCACGACCTGCCCTTGACAAAACCATGCTGACTATTTCTGATCATGTCAAACCTCTCCAAATGCTCGTAAATCTTGTCCCTCAGAAGCCTCTCCATCAGCTTACCAACCACTGAGGTCAGACTCACCGGTCGGTAATTTCCCGGGCTATCTCTGTTCCCTTTCTTGAAAATAGGAACCACATTCGCAATCCTCCAATATTCCGGATCCTCTCCCGTCTCCATTGACGACGCAAAGATCATCGCCAGGAGCTCTGCAATCACCTCCCTCACCTCCCACAGTAACCTGGGGTACATCCCACCTGGTCCCGGCGACTTAACTATCTTGATAGAATTCAAAAGTTCTAACACATCCTCTTCCTTAATATCCACATACTCAATCTTTTCCATCTGCTGCAAATCTGTGGCAAAATCTCCCAGATCAGTTTCCACCGTGAATACTGAGGCAAAGTACTCATTAAGCACCTCTGCCATTTCTTCTGGTTCCACACAGACCTTTCCCCCTTCACCTTTTATAGGTCCTATCCCTTCTCTTCTCATCCTTTTACTTTTCACATATTTATAGAAGGCCTTGGGATTCTCCTTAACCTTACCCGCCAAGGCCTTCTCATGACCCCTTCTGGCTCTCCTAATTTCCCTTTTAAGCTCCTTTCTACAATCCTTATACTCCTCAAGATCCTTACCATCTCCTAGCTCCCTGAACCTTTTGTACACCTTCCTTTTCCTCCTGACTAGGTTCACCACAGCCTTCGTGCACCACGGTTCCCGCGACCTACCAAAACCTCCTTGTCTCATCAGAACGTTGTTGTGCAGAGCTCCAGACAAACATTCCTTGAATGTCCGCCACCTTCCTTCTGTACTTTTCCCGAAGAACGCCTCCTTCCAGTTTATTTGTCCAATTCACTTCCTGATGTCTTCATATTTCCCCTTACTCCAGACAAACACCTTCCTAGCCTGCCTGATCCTATCTCGTTCCAATGCAATTGTGAAGGAGATAGAATTATGATCACCATTCCCAAGATGCTCTCTTATTCATTACAACATATTGACATTTAAAGATATGTCAGCAAACTGCCATCTGAACAATATTTCAATGAGATGTAGAAATTCAGAATTTTCATTGTTAAGCTTATGTACTGTTTAACATCTTACTTAACCCTCAGCATATCCACGTGTACGGCCCATCGATCCCACTGTGCCATTCATTGAGCTAACCCGCAAGGTGATATTAGCTCCGATCCAACAACCTTTCAGCCATGGTTTAGCGAGAAGCTATACAGGTCCGCATTAAAAAATATTCAAAGATTCTCCTTCCATTCTCTTCTGAGCAACAGCGTTCTTCAGAGAAATCAACTCTTCCTGTCTCTCTTAAATAAGTTACGAGTCATTTTTAAACATTGTTTCCCGACTCACTGAGTGAATCTCCGTTATTTTGTAGCCTTGTCGTGTCCTCTTCACTATTTAATTTTCACCAAAATTTCTGTCCTCAGAAAATTTAGCTTCTCTCTCCATTAATTCAAGCTGTTTGTCTCAATTGTGAAAATTGTAGGGCCAGCACTGATCCCCGCAGTACGTCACTGGTCATATCCTGTTAACTACATTTTACAATCTATATACATTTTCCATCTCTGTTTCCAGTAAGCTCGACATTCATTAACCAATCACAACATGTTACCCGGTACACCATGCACTTTTATTTGCTGCAATAAATGTAGGTGTGATACCTTTTAAAAAACCATCTGGAAATCGAGACACATCTGCAGCCTCCCCTTCTATCCATATGTGATTCTTTAAAATATCTCTAATAAATTGGGTCAACGTGAAACCCTTTTCACAAAAGCATGTTCACTCCGCCAGATTGCCTTGAATTTTTCTAAGTGCTCTGATCAAATATCGCTAAGTTTAAGTTTCAAATGTACTTATTCCTCTTGTCACAAGTAGGTTCACATCAACACTGCAATGAAGTTGCGACGAAAATCTTCTAGTAGTAATAAAGTAAAAATGAAATCTTATAATTAGGTGGTGTTTTCAAATACTTCCCTATGGCAGATTAATGGATTGTTGGCTTTTAATTTCTGATGATGTGTCTCCCTCACCGTTTAAACAAAGAAGTTTCTTTTGGTATTAAAATCAGAAGCACTGGATCAATGATCTTATTTGGAACTTAATTGAAGATGTTTGGGTACGAGATGATTTTGTAGGCAGTCGGCTGAACTAATTATTGAATACTGTTTCTCTGGTGGTTGCATTTATTCAGATTTCAACCCTCCTTTCCATTCCCTGTTTTGTGGGTATTCTTTGTTGACGAGTTGCATCCTCTACAGTAAAGGCAGTTGCAAAATCAAACCGTCCTTTCCATTGACAAGTCCCCAGATATATATTACATAAGATCAATGCTCAATTTGTCAACACTTTTCTTATTTATATATCTGTGGAATCTCTTCCAGTCTACTTTTTAAATCTTGAGGTTTTCCTTGTCCTCAATGTACTTTTTCCTTGTCATTCACTTATGTTATTTATATGATGTTGACGTTCGAACCTGTCTCTGAGTTTAAAGCAAATATTTGTTGTTCTTTAAGTTCAACACTATTTTTCTGGATAATCAGAGATGGGCTTTTCATTTTATTTTACTTTCCCTTTTAACTGATTGGATTCTTTATATTCGGCAGTATCCATTAAAATTTCAAACATTGCATATTTGCATTAATTACAGCCGATGGAAAATGTCATTCAGCCCTCCTTTCCTGATATAAGTGATGCTGCACTGACTTCTCCTTCTGCACACGTCAGGGATCACCACTTCATTTGATGGAGTAATAGAGCGAGGAATCTGTTCAGGATCACACGTCTTGTGTTTGAATTCAATTCTGCTGCTGTTACTGATGACTCGCAGCTTCTGGTGGATGTGAAGGATTGAGCAGCTCGATCTGCTCTGAGTCCATCCCCTTGCGAGCAATTCAACCACCCAACACGATGGAGTGTATCCTCAGTGTGAAGCCAGTTTCTAATCATGAGCACTGTCCAGATACTGTTCCAACCAACACTGTTTCCAGACAGGTCCATCAGTCTGTGATCTGTAATCTGTGTGATTAGTGGGATGAGTCCATGTTGAATCAGACCTCATGTTTGTTCTCCCGCTTCTGGCTCGCTGGATCCATTATCCCAGGTATTATTTGTGCCAGTGAGGAAGCCTTGCTGCACAATAGGACATTATCTGCCTTTCTTATTCGCACTGCTTCATCCCACACAGTTTAAAATGGAGTTGGGATTGAATATATGAGGGTTGTGGGAAGAGATTTTCTTTGCAAAATTTGTCCCAATAACGTGTGATGTTCTGGAATGGAGCCAGTGAAGAGTGTGCACAGTGCATGTACTTACTGACTGTACACGCCAATGGCAGCTTATCTGGTGGGGAATGACATTGACAGAGATATTTGTGGCATCGTGTTTACGTTCTGATTCTGGTGGGAACAGTATTTTTGACCGACATGATGCAATTGTGGCTCTGCCACTTTCTGTCCTCCACAACCCCAGTATGTGACACACTGACCCGACTGAGAAAAGAGACACAGAAACGGTGCAGTGATCAATGAATCCAAATTTAATCAATAATCCAGGAAGAATTCCCAGGAAGCCCCGGGTCCCTGGCGCTGTGAGGCAGCAGTGCTAACAATTGTGCTGCCATGCTGCTGACAGTGAGTCTCAATGATGGGGCTGATAGTGGGCTTGACAATTGTGGGGGAGCTCTGAATTTTCTGGGCGATGCTGGCATTACTGATGTGCTGGGTCAGTGTGGGGTAGTGCCAGAAAATGAGCTGCCTGCTTTATATGAGGTGATCAAGGAGAGTCTGTGTGTGAACATCCAGCCTTTTTGTGCTAGTTTTATGCAACAGCCTCGGTGCCACTTCACCACAGATCGAATGGAAGAAGGCAGGCACAAATAGCAGGCAAAAATTTAATACGTTGAAAATTGTGCGTTGATCCATTCATTTGGGTTCTCTGTCTCCAGTGGGCGAGTGACTCCAGTGCCCAGTCTGTATCATTGACATTTCATCTCCTCTCCAGCACTACAGCAATGTCTTGCTGTCTATCTGGATCCAGGGCAATGGCAGATAGAACCTCTCGTGAGTCGCGCCCTTTTCTCTCCAGCGACCTTGACTTGCATCTTCTTTGACACAGGGGCCTGGAGGGCCCAGGCTGTTTGTAGGGTGCTTCTGGGTCATTAGTGCCACCCTCCTCACTGTGCGTGGATGGACCTGCATTCTAAAGATTGGGGGAGGGGGAGTCAGACGGGCTGGACAGCCCCAGAGTCGCTTTGATGAAAGGTCCTTGGCTATAGACAAGTCTCTTCTCGATCCTATGGATTTCCGAGGGCCCCTGACTTCCTTCCTTGGTATTTCGGGGCAGCTGGAGTGAGATCCACACACCTCGCTGTCTTTTAGCTCGGGAACTCGTCGATGGTCACAGGTATCTGCATTCTGAGGCTCACATTCTCCACCATGGAGCTGATACCCTGTACAATGGAGTCACGGCCTCCAGGAGAGCAGTGCTGATGTCCTGCTCCAAGGTGGTGACTGCGGACGCAGCGCTGACAGTTTTGGCCTCCCTGCTTCAAACTGCCAGCACGATTTCCTCAGAGGGAAGGCATTTAGATTCCTTTTGTCGGATCTGCAGTCCGGGGAGAGATGCAACTTTCAACATTCCCACCTGAGGTTCCGTATGTTGCCTTTGCAGCTCCATTCACTGCGGAATGACTCAGTCCAGAGTCACCAAACTTGACAGAGGTTCATCGGATTCCCAGCGTACTCCAAATCATCCTCCAGTGAAAGGATTAAATCGGAGGGAAGGTTAACTATGAAAATGTGAGTCAGGTTCTGGGAAATGTGGATTGAGGACGACTGTTTAACAGCAAATCCACAATTGTCATGAAGAAATGTTTATCTGCCAGTTGATTAGAGTTCAGGAACTGCAACGTGATGTGAAAATGAAGGACATGGATGGCAAAATTCTGGAACCTTGGATGACAAGATAAATTAGTTTTAAAAAACCGAGGAAACTTGAGGTTTAAGGGGATGAAGGGCAGAGCCCTCAAAGAATATAAAGGACGTTTGCAGGATGTGATTAAGAAGGCGGATAGTGTACTGGCCTTCATCACTCAAGGAATTGTCTTTAGGAGTTGGGAGATAATCTATATAGGACCCTGGTCAGACCCCACTTGGAGTAATGTGTTCAGTTCTGGTCGCCTCATTACAGGAAGGATGTGGAAGCCATTGAAAGGGTGCAGAGGAGATTTACAAGGATGTTGCCTGGATTGGGAGGCATGCCTTATGAGGATAGGTTGAGGGAACTTGGCCTTTTCTCCTTGGAGAGACGAAGGATGGGAGGTGACCTGAGAGAGGTGTATAAAATGTTGAGAGGTATTGATCAGGTGGATAGTGAGAGGCTTTTTCCCAGGGCTGAAATAGTTGCCACAAGAGGACACAGGTTTAAGGTGCTGGGGAGGAGGTACAGAGGAGATGTCAGGGGTAAGTTTTTCACTCAGAGAGTAGTGAGTGCGTGGAATGGACTGCCAGCAATGGTGACAGAGGCGGATTCGATAGGGTCTTTTAAGAGACTTTTAGATCAGTACATGGAACTGAGTAAGATAGAGGGTTATAGGTGAGCCTAGTAATCTCTAAGGTAGGGATATGTTCGACACAACTTTGTGGGCCGAAGGGCCTGTTTTGTGCTGTAGTTTTTCTATGTTTCTATGAAGCAGGGAATAATATAATATAATAATATAATATAATAACATAATATAATAATATAATCCACTTTGGTAGGAAAAATGGTAGGAAGGACTATTACTTACGAGGCGAAAAACTGCAGCAGGCGACGGTGCAGAGGGACCTCGGGGTCCTTGTGCATGAGTCGCAAAAACCCAGCTTGCAGGTGCAGCAGGTGGTCAGGAAGGCGAATGGGATGCTGGCCTTCATAGCGAAGGGGATTGAATATAAAAGTAGGGAGGTCTTGCTGCAGCTGTATAGGGCTGCCTCGCTAAATATTTTTAAGACGCAGGTTGATGGGTTTTTGATAAGAGAGGGGATTAAGGGTTATGGGGAGAGGGCGGGAATGTGGAACTGAGCCACGACAGATCAGCCATGATCTTATTGAATGGCGGGGCAGGCTCGAAGGGCTGGATGGCCTACTCCTGCTCCTATTTCTTATGTTCTTATGTTCTTATATAAACCAGGAGTTATGAGGATTAAAAGGGACTATAAACTTTCCATGGCAAATACCACTAAGAAAAATCCCAAGGTGTTTTATATATACATAAGATAGGTTCACTACACAAGAGGGTGCCTCGGAAAGTATATGTCCACTCAAGGGAAAAGTAGGGAATGTGTGTCTTGAGCCGGATCGAATGGATGAGGTCCGGAATCGATACTTTGTATCAGTATTCACAAAGGTTCTCCGGAGCAGTGTACTGGTGGCTGGTGAGTTTGAATTACGATTGTACTGTAATTCTCAATTGTATTGCCGGTTTGCGGGGTTTTTGTTAGTTTGCGCTTCCCGTAGCGGGACCTAGGCGCAAGGGCAGTCGGGAAGGGAGCGCGGGAGTACAAAACGAAGGCCGCAATAGACAGTGGGCAGCGGAGTGAGGTGGGTGCTGAGTGAATGCTTAGGTGAGAGCAGGGCTTAGGCAATGTGAGATACTGGTCAAATTTTTCCATCTGTGTCCAAAATTCTAAGGGTGGTCAAATAAATGGCAGGGTCCTTGGGGAGACGTGTCAGCTGCGTTAGGGGCAATATGTGGGAGTTCCTGGAGACACAGCATCTCCGGAGAGTCCACATCTGCACCAAATGTCTGGAGTTGCAGCGTTTGAGGGCCCAGGTCAGGCAACTGGAGCTGAGGCTGGAGGATTTATTTTTAGTGAGGGGAGAATGAGGTGATAATGAATAGGAACCAGATTCAAGAGGGGATCCCAGAGCCTGATGGGGTGGGTGGGGATGGGTGGGTTACAGTTAGGAAAGGGAAAAAGAAGAGGAGTAATGATCCAAAGGCTACCCCAGGGGTAGTCTCTCAAGACAGCAGGGGTAAGGCGACAGCTGGGGTGGAAAGGGCAAGAGAGGAAGACCAGGATGCCTCAGAGGGAAGGAAGGGGGCTGGATGTGAGATAGTGGTGGGGGACGGGAGGGTTAGAGGAATTGATAGGCGGTTCTGTGGGCAAAAGCGGGAGTCCAGGATGGTAGTTTGCCTCCCTGGAGCTGGGGTACAGGATGTGTCGGAGAGGGTAGAGGGAATCTTGAAGGGCCAAGGGACCCAGGCGGATGTAATTATACACGTAGGAGAGAGGAACGTAGGAAGGATGAGTAGGGGGGAAATACGTAGGCAGTTCAGGGAGTTGGGGGCCAGGCTGAAGTGCAGGGCCTCCAGGGTGGCGATCTCTGGGCTGCTGCCAGTGCCCAGTAATAGCAGGGATAAGAATAATGAGATCCTGCAGCTGAATGCGTGGCTGAGGGATTGGTGCAGGACAGAGGGTTTTAGTTCAATAGACCATTGGGAAGTCTTTGTAAGGGAAGGGCACCTGTACAAGAGGGATGGGGAACACTTAAATGGGAAGGGGACAAATATTTTAGCTGGGAGGTTAGCTGGAGTGTTTCGGCAGGGTTTAAACTAATATGGAGGGGGGGATGGGGAGGAGACCGATAGCTCAGTAGGCACTGGGAGTGGGAGTGAGTTGGGTGACAGGATAAGTCTAGATGGGAGGAAAATCTCCCAGGAGAAGGAGGATCCAAGTGGGCCTGAGTGTCTTCAGTGCATCTGTTTTAATGCGAGGAGTGTGACGGGTAAGACGGATGATGTTCGCGAGGAATTTAGATGTGGTGGCAGTGACAGAGATGTGGTTAAAGGAGGGGCAGGACTGGCAGCTAAATATTCCTGGGTATAAGTGTTTTAGGCATGACAGGGGAGGGTCGAAAAGAGGAGGGGGAGTGGCGCTGTTAGTTAGGGAGCAGATCACAGCGGTGCAGAGGGAGGATAACATGGAGGGGTTGGAAATTGAGTCTCTGTGGGTGGCGTTGAGGAATAGGAAGGGGGCCGTTACTATGCTAGGGGTGTACTACAGGCTGCCCGATAGCCCGCGGGCAGTGGAAGAGGGTATATGTAGGGACATTTTGGACAAGTGTAGGAAGAACAGGGTTGTTGTAGTGGGAGATTTTAATCTCCCTGGAGTGGGTTGGAAGGTGCCTAGAGCTGGGGGTTTGGACGGGGAGGAATTCATAAGATGTGTATTGGAAGGGTCCTTGGAGCAGTATGTAGATAGCCTGATGAGAGAGGGGGCTTACTGGATTTAGTTCTGGGCAACGAGCCAGGTCAGATGGTTGAGGTTGCGGTAGGTGAACATGTGGCTAACAGTGACCACAACTCTGTCTACTTTAGGACACATTTGACAAAGTCCCTCATGGTACGTTGGTAGAAAAGATTAAGGCTCATGGGATACAAGGCCAGGTATCTAGATGGGTGGAGAACTGGCTTGCTAAGAGGAGACAGAGAGTAGTAGCGGAGGGGTCCTTTTCTAGCTGGAGGTCTGTCACTAGTGGTGTGCCACAGGACTCAGTACTGGGACCTCTTCTCTTTGTCGTGTATATAAATGAGTTGGAAGAGGGAGTAAGTGGTGTGATCAGCAAATTTGCTGATGACACTAAGATGGCTGGATTGGCGGGCAGTGAGGAGCAGTGTCTGGCAATACAGCGGGATATTGGTAGGCTGGAATATTGGGCAGATAAATGGCAAATGGAGTTTAATCCGGATAAATGTGAGGTGATGCAATTTGTCTGGAAGAACATAGTGGGGAGTTATACGATAAAGGGTAAGCCCATAAGGAGTATAGAATCGCAGTGAGACCTGGGGGCACAAGTGCACAAGTCTTTGAAGGTGGCAGTACAAGTGGAGAAGGTTGTGAAGAAAGACCATGGTATGTTAGCCTTTACAGGAAGGGGTATAGAGTATAAGAGCTGGAGTCTAATGTTGCAGTTGTATAGAACGTTGGTTAGGCTGCATTTAGAGTACTGCGTCCAGTTCTGGTCACCTTACTACCGGAAGGACGTGGAGACTCTGGAGAGAGTGCAGAGGAGGTTTACCAGGATGTTGCCTGGTGTGGAAGTACTGGGGTATGAGGAAAGATTGAACCAATTGGGGCACTTTTCCCTTGAAACACGGTGACTTAGGGGGGATCTAATAGAGGTATATAAGATTATGAAGGGTATAGATAGGAAGTAGCTTACCTCTGTTTACTCGATGTGAGAGACATACAGTACGAGGGGCCATGGGCTTAAGGTGAGGGGGAGAGGTATAACACGGATATTAGAGGGAGGTTTTTCACACAGAGGGTAGTGGGGGTATGGAATGCT
The DNA here is from genome assembly GCF_965287045.1 of Carcharhinus amblyrhynchos. Lineage (NCBI taxonomy): Eukaryota > Metazoa > Chordata > Chondrichthyes > Carcharhiniformes > Carcharhinidae > Carcharhinus > Carcharhinus amblyrhynchos. The sequence continues at coordinate 1,370,081 of NC_137355.1, forward strand.
CTGCCAAGTAAGGTGGTGGAGGCAGGCACGCTGGAGTTGTTTAAGAGTAACTTAGACAGGCACATGAGTGGGTTGGAGATGGGAGGGTATAGGAGATTGTTTTAAATAAGGTTCATTAGCATTGGGACGTCTCTGGTAATGTAAAAGGATATGGTATGATAATAATATTTTTTCTCTTTTAATTCACAGGTTTTAAGTCGGTCCGCCTTGTTGTCCAACGAGGGGCATACACGCGATGGGTCGTACTGGGGCTGCTCTTGGTTGTTCGAGATTGGCCTAGTGCTTCATGTCGATAGTGTGTGCCTAAACTGGACCAGATACTGGGCAAGACGACAGCTCAGTGACTATCGCTGATTGCTGTGCAGACACATGGATTTGGGCCGGTGTCTGTGGGAGTTTGCGCATTCTCCCCGTGCTTGCGTGGGTTTTCTCCGGGTGCTCTGGTTTCCTCCCACACCCCAAAGATGTGCTATTTAGGCTGACTGGAAGTAATAAATTGTCCCTAAATTAGGTTCCCTCAATGTGGATTGCCATAAAACAATAGATAAGGGTCATGGGTGGAGGGGTGACTGGTAATGTTAAAATGGCGGCGCGGGCTCGTTGGGCCGAAGGGCTTGCTTCCCGGGCTGTTTTTGTTCTTTCTTCTTTGTTCTTTGTTGGTCTTGTCGGATACTCTGGCTCTGGTCTTCCCTCCTACTTGTGTGGGGAGCCTCTCCTCATGCTGGTCGTTGTTTGTTGGGGAAAAGAGAGAAAGAGAATCTTCCGTTACGCCACACCCTTTCTACCGTGTCGGTTTTCACATCCTTTTGACGATTACCAATCAATTGATCTGGGCTCGATCACTCTGACTGACAGGTACTGCCAGACCGATCTCTGGGTGTGAACCCGACGGCCATGCCTGTAGGTGCTGGAGGCACGGAGGTCACATACCTCCCTCCAGATAAGGGGATGAGGCATCCCTGTGTCTGCTAAACAACCCAATTGACCAAAATGTGTCCTGTGTCCTGGAGATGGCCAATATCCTGTGTATTCATTGTTCCTGTGGAGCTGAGTCGAGAGGCAGCGATTTTTGGGCGTGCGAGGAGGCAAAAATAAGGTATATTTTCTGTTTATTCCGTTTAACTTTTTATTTTTAGTGTTAAGTCGCGAGTTTCGGCGGTTTTTTTTTAAATTAGTTAGAAACCGGAAGTCGTCACTAGGACGCTTACCGGTAGTTGTAGTTTTTTTTCTCTCGTGCCCCTAACACTATAAATTAGTGCAGAGAGGATTCCCGATTCTCTACACTGGTAGAGAATCCCACCCTTCCACCTCCTCTAACCTAATTATAAGTGTGAGGGAAGTTTTTTTTTATATTTTTACTTTTCTGCTGGTAATTGATTCAGGGATGGCAGTTCAGGCTGTAAGCTGCATCTCCTGTGGGATGTATGTAGTGAGGGACTCCCACAGTGTTTCAGGTGATTTTACTTGTGGGAAGTGTGTTAGATTGCAGTTTCTGGAGGAGCGTGTAAAGGAGCTGGAAGGGGAATTAGAGGAGCTCCGTATAATTCGGGAAGTGGAGGCGGACATAGAAAGGAGTTATAAGGAGATAGTCACTCATAGGAATAAGTCTTGGGTCACTGCCAGGAAGAGGGGCAAAAAGCAGTTGGGGGGACAATCCCCTGGGGCTGTTCCCCTCCAAAATAGGTTCTCGGTCCTGGAGGCTACAGTTGAGGAGAAATCAACTGGGGATAGCCAAAGGGAGCAGGTCTCTGGGGGTGAGCCTATTGGCAAGCCTCAGGTGGTTAGGGGTAAGAGATTGGGCCTCGTGATTGGGGACTCCACAGTTATGGGGACGGATAGGAGAGTTGGAGGTAAGGGTAGGGACTCTGGGCTGGTGTGTTGCCTACCAGGGGCTGGGGTCCAGGATGTATCGGACAGAGTATTCAGGACTCTTAGGGGAGAGGGAGATCAACCCCAAGTTATAGTTCATGTGGGGACACATGACATAGGGAGATTAAGGGAAGGGGATATTAAGCAAAGATTTATGGAGTTGGGGTGGAAACTAAAGGCGAAGTCAGAAAGAGTAGTTATATCTGGACTCTTGCCTGTGCCACGGGATAGTTTAGAGAGGAATAGGGAGAGGGAAAGTTTGAACTCGTGGCTGAGGGGATGGTGCAGGAGGGAGGGGTTCAGGTACTTGAGCAATTGGGGCTCATTCTGGGGAAGGTGGGACCTCTATAAGAGGGATGGTCTACACCTGAACCAGAGGGGAATCAATATCCTGGGGGGTAAATTTGCAAAAGCGATGCAGGAAGGTTTAAACTGATTCGGAGGGGGGGAGGGATAGTGAGGAAAGGGGGTGAAAGTGAGGGGGGCATAGTTGGGGAATGCAAGGCACGGCATAGTGGGGGTGGGGCGGAGCAGGGTTTGAAATGCGTGTACTTTAATGCGAGGAGTATTCGCAATAAAGTGGATGAACTTGCAGCGTGGATCAGTACCTGGGACTTTGATGTTGTGGCCATTTCTGAGACATGGATAGAGCAGGGTCAGGAATGGATGTTGCAGGTTCCGGGGTACAAATGCTTTAGTCGGAGTAGAGAAGAAGGTAGAAGGGGGGGTGGGGTAGCATTGCTAGTCAAGGACTGTATCACAGTGTCGGAGAGAAAGTTTGATGAGGACTTGTCAGTTGAGGTAGTATGGGCGGAGATTAGAAATAGGAGAGGAGAGGTCACCCTGTTGGGAGTCTTTTATAGACCTCCTAAAAGTTCTAGAGAGGTTGAGGAAAGGATTGCGGAGACAATCCTGGTTAGGAGTGAAAGTAATAGGGTAATTGTTATGGGGGACTTTAACTTTACGAATATTGATTGGAGTTGCTATAGTTCTAGCTCGCTAGAGGGGTCAGTGTTTGTACAAAGCGTGCAGGAAGGTTTTTTGTCTCAGTATGTAGACAGGCCAACTAGAGGTGAGGCTATATTGGATTTGGTGCTGGGAAATGAGCCAGACCAGGTGCTAGACTTGGAAGTTGGTGTGCATTTTGGTGATAGTGACCACAATTCGGTTACGTTCACCTTAGTGATGGGAAGAGATAGGCATGAACCTCGGGTCAGCAATTTTAGCTGGGGTAAGGGCGATTATGAGGCTATCAGGAGTGAATTAGGAAGCATGGATTGGATTAGGGGATTACAGGGACTGGGAACGTCTGAAATGTGGAGTTTTTTCAAGGAGCAGCTACTGCGAGTCCTTGATAGGTATGTCCCTGTCAGGCATGGTGGATTTGGTAGATCTAGGGAACCGTGGTGCACTAAAAGAGTTGAGTCGATGGTTAAAAAGAAAAAGGAGGCTTATGTTCGGATGAGATTGGAGGGCTCAGCTGGTGCACTAGAAAGCTTTAGATTGGCTAGGAGGGAGTTGAAGAGTGAGTTGAGAAGGGCTAAAAGAGGACATGAGAAGACTTTGGCTGATAGGATTAAGGAGAATCCTAAGGCGTTCTATAGGTATGTCAAGAACAGAAGGTTGGTCAGGGCAAGATTAGGGCCAGTTACAGACAGCAGGGGGAAGTTGTGTGTGGAACCGGAGGAGATTGGAGAAGTATTGAACCAATATTTCTCTTCGGTGTTCACGCAGGGGGACATGAATATAGCTGAGGAGGACATTGGGTTGCAGGGGTGTAAAATAGACAGTATTACGGTTGATAAAGAGGATGTGCTGGAAATTCTTGAGGGGCTGAAAATAGATAAGTCCCCTGGTCCGGATGGGATCTACCCTAGGATTCTCTGGGAGGCTAGAGAGGTGATTGCAGAGCCTCTGGCTCAGATCTTCAGGTCGTCATTGGTCTCTGGTGTAGTCCCGGAGGATTGGAGGATAGCGAATGTTGTCCCATTGTTTAAGAAGGGGAACAGAGGCTTTGCCGGGAATTATAGACCGGTGAGTCTTACTTCTGTTGTGGGCAAGGTTTTAGAAAAAATTATTAGGGATAGGATTTATAGTTATTTGGAGTGTAATGAATTGATTAGAAATAGTCAGCATGGTTTTGTAGCGGGTAGGTCGTGCCTTACTAACCTTATTGAGTTTTTTGAGAAGGTGACCAAAGAGGTGGATGGGGGTAAGGCAGTTGACGTGGTATACATGGATTTTAGTAAGGCGTTCGATAAGGTTCACCATGGTAGGCTTCTGCAGAAAATGCAGATGTATGGGATTGTGGGTAATCTAGGAAGTTGGATCAGGAATTGGCTATCAGATAGGAGACAGAGGGTGGTGGTGGATGGTAAATATTCATCATGGAGTGCAGTTACGAGTGGTGTGCCTCAGGGATCTGTTTTGGGGCCACTGTTGTTTGTAATTTTTATTAATGATCTGGATGAGGGTATAGTTGGGTGGATTAGTAAATTTGCTGATGACACCAAAGTTGGAGGTGTGGTAGATTGTGAGGAAGGGTGTCATAGTCTGCAGGGAGACTTAGATAGGTTGCAGAGCTGGGCCGAGAGGTGGCGGATGGAATTTAATGCGGAGAAGTGTGAGGTAATTCACTTTGGTAGGAGCAACAGATGTGTCGAGTATAGGGCTAACGGGAGGACTTTGAATAGTGTGGATGAACAGAGGGATCTAGGTGTGTGTGTAAATAGATCCCTGAAAGTTGGGAATCAAGTAGATAAGGTTGTCAAGAAGGCGTACGGTGTCTTGGCGTTTATTGGTAGGGGGATTGAATTTAGGAGTCGCAGTGTAATGTTGCAACTGTACACTACTCTAGTGCGGCCGCACTTGGAGTACTGTGTGCAGTTCTGGTCCCCGCATTACAGGAAGGATGTGGAGGCGTTGGAGAGGGTGCAGAGGAGGTTTACTAGGATGTTGCCTGGTATGGTGGGGAGGTCCTATGAGGAGAGACTGAGGGATCTAGGGTTGTTTTCGTTGGAAAGAAGGCGGCTAAGAGGGGATCTTATTGAA
>NC_137355.1:1377500-1487500 GCF_965287045.1 Carcharhinus amblyrhynchos
CTGAAGCCAATCTCATCTCTAACCTTGGTTAAAGCCCCTTGACATTTCCCCGAGAGAGCATCACACTGGTTGTAGTGATATCATTTAACCAGATGTTATTGGAATTTGGCAGCTCCATTGCATTGCTGCACTTTGCAAGTAGAAAGGTCATGGATGTTAATAGAATAGAAATCCTGTCCGATTGAAAGGGCTTCAGTGATTCTGTTTGTTCAGTGAGTGGAATGAATGTCATTCCCCCATAGATTCCTCCCGGTGCAGTCGAGGGATTTTCCCTTTTTTAAAGGGAGATTCCTGTCAATGAGTCACCCAATCGCCTCAGCAGTAGTGTGAAATCCAGCTGCAGCAGGCTGCAGTGTGAAAGAGAGAGAAAGCAGCTTCCTCAGCATATGAGGAATAGATTGAAGTGCTCCAGAGGTGGGACTGTATCTGAGACCAATGATCTGGAATGGTGATACATTGGGAAACAATCTCAGTTCAGTAGATTGGAACGCTACATCTATGGGTGAGAATATAAGAACAATAACGGAGAGAGCTGGAACAACAGGTCAGAATCTGAGTACATCGGATCACAAGGTCACAATAATGGAGAAGGGCTTATCAGCGGCAATATACAACCTTTCTACCTATTATAGATGGATGTCATTGAAACTCCGGATCCTTTGGGCACTGCAGGTTATTCACGCTGGTTACTATCCCCTCCTCGCTGTTATTGGAGACTCTGGTAAGTCACACTCTCTCTCTCCCTCTCTCTCTTCCTCTCCCTCTCTCTATTTCTTTCTGTCTCTCTCTCCCTTTTTGATGTTGACCACGGAAGCATTGTTTATTGTCTTAAAAATACATCAGCATCCATAATACCCTTCATAGAAGGAAAAGTGTCCCCGTTACCTGGACTTGCTGACATGTGACTGCAAATCAACAGCAATGTGGGAGACGCCTCATTTCCCTCGGAATGCTGAGAAAGTTCCCACATACCTGATGAAGGAACAGTATTTCAGAAAGCTTGTGTGTTTAATATCAAATAAACTTGTTGGACTTTAACCTGGTGTTGAAGAGTTCTGACTGTGTTTACCCCAGTCTAAGCCGGCATCTTCACACAATGAGGAATGAAGCACTCACGCCTCAATCCTCCCACCATCGGATATTTTATATCCCCATCCTTGGCTATTCCAGTTCATCCACCAACTCCCAAATCCTGTTTCTCAAACGTTCGATTTATTCACCTCTCCCCCCAACCCCCTCTCCTCCTCTCCCCGGACACCCGCCAATGTTCTGTGTTAGCGTGAGTGGGCGAACACGATCACTACGGACTCAGGGTCAGGTTCAACAGCGGGACAGCTTTATTTTTTACGTTGACGGAGGTACAGTCAGGACATACAATCCAAACTGTCCTGAAAGCACTCTAAAGACCCACCGCAATGGGTACAGTTATACCTGAACTTGACACACTGTACAATTCAAATGCTAATGTTTTGTTAACAGTGTTCGACTCTGACCATCCTGTTTCAATGTCTTCAAGTATTGTAATGATGTTTTTAAGTGTGTGTTAATCGTTTCTGTCTGATGGGTTTATTAATGGTCTAGAATCTCCGGGGTTTGAACAATGGGTGTTTATTCTCAGGGAGTTTATGGGGCCAGGGATCCTTCCTTAGTGATGCTAATCTTCAGGTGTCTCCACAGAGGGTTGCTTGATTAGATCAGAGGTGCTGATTTGGTGGGATGGGGGTGTGCTTTTTAATTTAGTTCCTGTCGGTGCCATCCTGTCCCGTTCCCTTTGTGTGATAGCCCTTATTTACATTCTAAAAGCATGTCCTTGCCTGCGAGTCTGTGTCTGTTCCCCTGTAACCTTTAGTGGGGAGGCTCTGAGTGCAGCATCAGTCTGCTTCCATATTGTGTACCCAGTTTCATAAAATTTATTGTCCGATAACATCTGACTCAGTTGGAAAAACAACACACCAAAACCTCCCCCTGTTATTCCTTTGTTTCAATCCCCATTGCACTTCCTCCGCTGCTTCACCCAGTCATCAAGATTGCTCTCCCACCCACCCTCCCGCTGCCCATTGTATACCGCGCTCTTCAAATTCCCAGTGTCTCCCAGTCAAATCACCCTCACCTCCATGGACTGCTGCAGCCTCATGCAGGAAACCTGGTTCCACTTCTCATGACCCCTTCAGGTTCTCCTCAGCCCTTTTTAAACTCATTCCATGCAACCTTGTAACCCTCAAGCGACCCAACTGAACCTTGTTTTCTCATCCTTTCATCTGCTTCCTTTTTCCTCTTGACAAGACATTCAATCTCCTTTGTGAACCATGGTTCTCTCACTCGACCATTTCCTCCCTGCCTGACAGGGACATACCTATTAAGGACACGAAGCGTTTGTTCCTTGAACAAGCTCAATTTTTCATTTGTGCCCATTCCTGACAGTTTCTGTTCCCATCTTATGCTCCCTAATTCTTGCCTAATCACATCATAATTACCCCTGCCCCAGTTATAAACCTTGCCCTACCGTGTGACCCTATCCCTCTGCATTGCAAAAATGAAGGAAACTGAATTGTGGAGTCGGACTTTAGGAACTTTCAAGTGGTCATTGGATAGGCACATGGAACAAACCAGAATGATAGGGACTGGGATCGCTTGATCTTGGTTTTGGACAAAGCTCGGCACAACATCGAGGGCAGACAGGCCTGTACTGTGCTGTACTGTTCTATGTTTTATGTTCTATCTACTCTATCAATAAGAGTTGAGATGTTATGTTGGAATAAAGTCACCCGTCACTTTTCAACACCAAGGAACACAAATTTGGATGTTTTAGTCTCTCCTGAGGGAATGTAGGAGTCAATCATATTCCTGTGACTCAGGAATCACAGGAAGGCCAGATCAGGTAATGGTAACAGATTTTCATCCTTAAAATACATTCATGAAACAAGTACAACAACAGATTGGCTACACTGCTAGTCCCCGCTCCTCCCTGCCCCCGTGTATCAACATGCATTGGGAGTTACCGCAAACAGAAATCAAACCACAACAACATACTCATTCTGAGAATGCAAAATGTGGTGAGTAGCCTTAAATCCAACGGGTAGTAACTCGCTTTATGACTCCCAAAGCCCGTCCACAATCTAAGAGTTGCAAGTCCGCAGTGTGATGGAGTTGTCTCTATTTGTCTGGATGAGTGAAGCTCTACCTACACGCAGGAAGATCAACATCACCCAGGATAAAAGGAGCTCGCTTATTTTCCATCTCTTCCAACAACATGTTCTTTCTCTGCGGCTGACAGTGAGCACCATCTCAGCATGGTCTGCAGAACTTCAGCAAATCACCATTGACATCTCCTTTAAAAATCACAGCCCTCACTATCCAGCTGGATAAAAACTGATGGTAAATGAGAACATCACCACCTCCAGGTTTCCTTCCAAAACACTCAGCAGGCACTCTTGGATTTTGTCCATGGATGCAGTTACTTTGAAATTAGATCCATTTTGAAATCAGAGCAGGCAGGTTATATTCTATCAGCATGAACATTTCCAGTTAAATATTTAAATCTGTCAGAGTCAAACACAGCTCGGCCAAATGTCAGTTGAGTTCATTCATCAGAGTTGAATGTTTTCCGGCATTACCGGTTGCTTAATGTTGAATTGTTTCTTGATAGGAAGGCAGTCATTGCAATGATATGAAGAAGGATTGGCAATTTGACCATGATGCCTTTGATCATTTCGTTGTGAATATTTTGTGGTATTTTGCAGGCTTTGCTGTTCCTTCACTTGCGTTAATTCCAGAAATCTCAGGATGAATTAACACAGCAAAATGTTTCCATAGTCTGTGCCTATAAAGCTTGATGTCTAACATCTGGATTTATTTCTGCTCCTTAAAGTTAACGTGATGACAATTGGAATACTCTCTCAGGAAAGATGTGGTCTCTCCAAATGTGTAACACACTACCTGGTTTTGATGGCAGCCGCTGATCTACTGGCCGTTATTTTTGATGTGATATTGAGACAAATTCCAATTGTTTATCAGGAGCATTTCCTATTCCTCAGGGACATGGATGTGTGTAATATCCACGCTGTGCTCCTTTATGCAGCTACTGACTGTTCTGTTTGGTTCACTGTTGCTTTCACCTTTGATCGACTTATGACAATTTGTTGCTCCATGCTGAAAAGTAAATTTTGCACCGACAAAATGGCTAAAGTTGTCCTGGGATCAATCACTGTTCTGAGCTGTTGTAAGAACATTTTTTGGTATTTTATGATGTCAAATTGGTATGTGTTGGTGAACCACCCATGGTTTTGTTTTGTACCTTTCAGTGTCATTGATTCTCCTGTCTGGATTGCCGTTGAACTCAGCCATCATATTCTAAATCCCTGTGTCCCATTTGTTCTGATTCTGTTGTTCAATATTTGCACCATCAGGCACATTTTAGTGACCAGTAGATCTCGCGTGAGACTCCGAACTCCTGTCAATGGAAAAGGGACCAAAGACCCAGAGATGCAGAAGTGAAGGAAATCTATTATTTTACTCTTTGCTATCTCAGTGAATTTTATCATATTATGGGCAACGATAATGGTACACTCTGTATGTAGGCGGATGTATTATTTGGGGTATTATGCTGTTTGGATGGATGATATTGTTCAGGAGTTCGGCTTCATGCTTCAGCTCATTAGTTGCTGCACAAATACTTGTATATACGCTGCGACCCAGAGGAAATTCAGAGAGCAATTGAAGAATGTGCTCAAATATCCCTTTATGCACAATGTGCAATTATTTCAATGATGCTGATAACAGGCAAAGAATAATTCATGGAATCCTTGATTTAATTGCACATTTCCCAACATGACAGGGCCACACGTGACAGAGCAGGTTGTACCCTGTTGATGTATTTTTAGATTGTAGAGAATTAAATCTGAATATGGGGAAAGGCAGGAAGACCCTGATGCTGTGGTGGTGCTGAACATTTTTTGACAATGTAGGAGAGCCTGTCTAAACAGTGGCAATAAACGCTGCAGGAAACTCGCAGTGGGATTTGAACGGAATTAGGATTTGGTGCAAAGCGAAAGCTTCTCAGTCAGTTCCTCGCAGAGCAAGCAGCAAATTTAGACTTCAAAGATTGAATACAGTTGGATAGCCCTCTGTTTCCTCCAGCTCCACACCTCCACCAGCACCATGGACCTCCCAGAAACCAATACCGGGAACAGGATGCGATGGTGGTAATTATAGAGGGAAATGGATTCATCCATTAGGAGCACGTGTGGAACGGATGATTCAGCATTTATACCAATTGATGAGATTTGAATGCTGCACAAAATAAGAGCAGGTGATAGATAAACAAGCAATTCATGAGTGGATGGGATCGAACAAAATCACAGTGGGAGAATGTGTGTGTTGTAACTGGCAGAGATGGAGTGAGAAAACCGTTACACTGGTGAGGTGAGTGACAGAGCAGATAAACAATGCGGGCATCAGTATATGTGGAATTAATGGAGTATTTAGTCACATTGGAATTTTGGGATCTGTGCAACAGGCACTGGGGGAGTGTTTGTGATTGATGACATGCAGAGAGGATATGTGGTGATGGATCTGGTAGAACAGAGGAGCGAGTGAGATATCACCCTCTATCCAATAGAGGTGAATGTGTACCGTGAACAGAAGGGAAGTTGTTGGGTTGTAAGTTCGCTGCTCCATCATGTAATGGATCAAAGTCAATAATATTTGGGAAGCTTTTTTAAACAAAATCATGAAAATGTACTTTTTGATCCCTGTGTGTTGGTCAGAATCTAAATGTTTAAATGGTGTTTAGATTTTATTTCTTCAGTTGCCTTCCATTTTCAAAGTTACCTGTAAGTACGTTGGTTTGTTAAGCTAAGGGGGGATTTACAACTGTATAACAAACACAAGGAATATGAAATAGTTTTATCTTTAATATTAGAAGCCCAGGAGTAACACTGAGACAGCAAAAGTAAATTGAGTTGATTGTGTTCCCAGGAGCAGGGAACAGTTTTATCACTCTGCAGAAGGACAGGGAAAGAGCTTGCATATTGCACATCATAAATTAATAAACCAAAATTTCACAAACCATGGGAGCGGTATAGAAGGCAGAATCTGAAGACCTTCTAAAGATTTGATTACATGAACTGAAATCTTTAAGGGGTAATTTTCAAAGTACTAATTCCTGTAAGGAGGTGCTGTTCTGCTTTTATTTTGTTGTAATAAATCTTTAACTCGAATAAATAACCACCAACTTTCATTTCAAAAGTTTTATATCTGAATTTCTGAAAAAAACCCTCAACAAACAAATTGCATCATCGTTCTGTTCCCAGTATCCATTCGGGATTTGAAGAGCCTGGACTGAGCAACTGGTATCGCATCAAATAACTGCCGGCTCTTTGTGGAATTTAAAACAGGAATTTTTTGATGTCCTTGAGAATGGTAAATTCAAAGGGAGGGAGTGTGGGGAGAAGATTTACCGCAGGTGGGTATACAAATGCAAACTGGTACCGGGGTTAAAACAACAGAAGAACATAAGAAATAGGAGCAGGAGTCGGCCATCCAGCCCTTCGAGCCTGACCCGCCATTCAATAAGAAGGATTAGCTCTGGGAAATGTGTGGGGTTATGGAGATTGAGCGGGGTGGGGTGGGATTGGGGTAGGATTCTCTTCAGGGATTCAATGTGGAATCCAGCAGCCGAATTGCCTACTTCTGCTCTGTGGGAAATTTCTGTTTCCATTCTGTAATGAAATGGGTGGGGTTTAAAGTGGGAACCTCAACAAGTTCTGAGAGAGCTTTCAAAGTTCGACAAAAGGTGAATAAACCTCAGACAACAGAACTGTCACAAAATTTGCAGTTTGACGTATGTGCAAGGATGGAAAAACGGCACGATTAAAGGGATTGGAGATCACTTCTATTTGATTTGATTTGATTTGATTTATGATTGTCTCATCTATTAACATAGAACATAGAAAGTAGAACACTACAGCACAAACAAGCCCTTCAGCCCACAAGTTGTGCCGATCACATCAATACCTACCAAGCCATAGAAATATCTGTAACTCCCAATCCCATTAAATCCCATATACTCATCCAGAAGTCTTTTAAAAGACCCCAGTGAGTTCACCTCCACCACCACCGACAGCAGCCGATTCCACTCACTCACCACCCTCTGAGTGAAAAACTTACCACAAACATCTCCTCTGTACCTACTCCCCAGCACCTTAAACCTGTGTCCTCTCGTAGTGACCATTTCAGCCCTGGGAAATAGCCTCCGAGAATCCACCCTATCTATTCCTCTCAACATCTTATAAACCTCTATCAGGTCGCCTCTCAACCTTCGTACCTCCAGGGAGAAGAGACCGAGCTCCCTCAACCTATCTTCATAAGGCATGCCTCCCAATCCAGGCAACATCCTTGTAAATCTCCTCTGCACCCTCTCAATAGCTTCCACATCCTTCCTGGAGTGAAGCGACCAGAACTGCACACAGTACTCCAAGTGGGGTCTGACAAGGGCCTTATAAATTTGCAGCATTACCTCCCGACTCCTGAACTCAATCCTAAACTTAATGAAGGCCAGTACACCATACACCTGCTTAACCACATCCTCCACCTGCGAGGCTGATTTAAGATTCCTATGGACCTGGACCCCAAGGTCCTTCTGCTCTTCAACACAGCTAAGACTCCGACCCTTGATATTGTACTCCTGTATCCCATTAGTCCTGCCAAAATGGACCACTGCACATTTATCCACGTTTATCCACATGTCTTGTGCACGACACAGACAAAGCATACCGTTCATAGAAAAGGAAATGAGAGACTGCAGAATTTTGTGTTACAGTCATAGCGAGGGTGTAGAGAAAGATCAATTTAATACAAGGTAAGGCCATTCAAAAGTCTGACAGCAGCACGGAAGAAGATGTTCTTGAGCCGTTTGGTACATGGCTTCAGATTTTTGTATCTTTTTCCTGAAGGAAGAAGTTGGATCAGAGACTGGCCGAGGTGTGTGGGGTCTGTAATTAATGAAATAAACCTGTTGGATTTTAAGCTGGTGTTGTGAGGCTAATTATTTATCAAATTCTAACTGGACTGGACAGGGTAGATGCAGGGGGGACAGGGGGGGTGGGGTGGGGTAGGGTTCTCCCCCATGGTGCTGGAGTCCAGAACAAGGGTCACAGTCTGAGGACACGGTGTTGACCATTTAGGGCGGAGGTGAGGAGACATTTCTTCACCCAAAGAGTGATGAGCCTGTGGAATTCATTCCCACCGGAAGTAGTTGATGACAAAACATTGAATGCATCCAAGAGGCAGTTGGATATCGCACTCGGGGCGAATGGGATCAAAGGTTATGGGGAAAAAGCAAGATTAGGCGATTGAGTTGGATAATCAGCCATGATTGTTTTGAATGGCGGAGCAGGTTCGAAGGGACAAGTGGCCTCCTTCTGCTCCTATCTTTTATGTTTCTAGATATAATTTCCAGGTTATATTTTAACAAGCATTTGAATTAATGTATTGTGGTAATACAATTTCACCAATAATTTCTGGCAGTGTTTAGTATTTATCTCTACTCTCTGTGCCTGAATTCATAGAACACAGACATCATAGCACAGTACAGGCCCTTCAGCCCTCAATGTTGTGCCGAGCTATGTTCGAAACCAAGATCAAGCTATCCCACTCCCTATCATTCTGGAGTGCTCCATGTGCCTATCCAATAACCGCTTGAAAGTTCCTAAAGTGTCCGACTCCACTATCACAGCAGGCAGTGCATTCCACACCCCAACCACTTTCTGAGTGAAGAATCTACCTCAGACATACCTCCTATGTCTCCCACCATGGAACTTATAGTTCTGCCCCTGAGTAACAGCTACATCCATCCGAGGAAATAGTCTCTGAACGTCCACTCTATCGATCCCCGTCATCCAGTATTAAGCCGCCTCTCATTCTCCTCCGCTCTAAAGAGAAAAGCCCCAGCTCCCTCAAACTTTCCTCATAAGACCTACCCTCCAAACCAGGCAGCATCCTGGTAAATCTCCTCTGCACTCTCTCCAATGCTCCCACATCCTTCTTATAGTGAGGTGACAAGAACTGTACACAATATTCCAAATGTGGTCTCACCCAAACACTTCTCCACAGTCACCCAGCTGCTCACAGGAGGCATTGCTGCTGACTGTACATCCATTTCATTTCAATTCCAGAATTTTGTGACCCTCATCTGTTTAAAATTGTTTGTTGGAGCAAGCTGAGAGGAGGATCGATTTGTGGCTGGAATGTGAAGGTAAGCGATTGATTTGTTTTAGTTTCTCGCAGGTTTTTCTTTTTACAAGTTACTTTAACTGAAAAGCGGAAGTGTGCGGCGGGGTGACCTGGGAAGGGTTTTTTTAGCGTGAGGTTTAAAAGGCAGGCCACACTAACCAGCGGGCAGTGTCGGTAACGGGCAGTGGAGTGAGCAGGTAGCAGAGTGAGAGCTGAAGGGCTTTGGCTCAACGGGTGAGAAACGGGCGAGGCAGGGTAGGTTTAATTCTCCGTTTCTTTTCCTGTGGAATTTGAAAAAAAGGGGAATTACAAGTGTGAGACCAGTTTGTTGTTCTCAGTCTCGGATGTGGGAGGTCCTCGAGTCTCCTGGCCTCCCAGATGTCCGTATCTGTGCCGTGTGCATCGAGCTGCAGCTCCTAAGGGACCGCGTTAGGGAACTGGAGCTGCAGCTGGATGAGCTCCGTCTGGTCAGGGAGAATGAGGAGGTGATAGAGAGGAGTTACAGGCAGGTGGTCACACCGGGGCCACGGGAGGCAGGGATGTGGGTCACAGTTAGGAAGGGGAAAGGTCAGGTACAGAGAGCACCCCAGTGAATGTGCCCCTTAACAATAAGTACCCCTGTTTGAGTACTGTTGGGGGGGGACAGCCTACCTGGGGGAAGCAGCAGTGACCGTGCCTCCGGCGTGGGGTCTGGCCCTGTAGCTCAGAAGGGTAAGGAAAGGAGGAGGAAGGCAGTAGTGATAGGGGACTCTACAGTGAGGGGGTCGGACAGGCGAGTCTGCGGCGGCAGACGGGAGTCTCGGATGGTGGTTTGCCTTCCTGGTGCCGGGATCCGGGATGTTTCTGGTCACGTCCCAGAAATGCTGAAGTGGGAGGGAGAGGAGCCAGAGGGAGTGGTGCGTATTGGAAACGCTGATATAGGGAGGAAAAGAGAAGGGGTCATGGAAAGAGAATATAGGGAGTTATGTGGAGAGTTGAGAAGGAGGAACACAAAGGGAGTAATCTCGGGATTGCTGCCTGTGCCACGGGAAAGTGAGAGCAGGAATGGAATGAGTTGGAGGGTGAATGTGTGGCTGAGGGATTGGAGCAGGGGGCAGGGATTCAGGTTCCTGGATCATTGGGACCTCTTTAGGGGCAGGTGTGACCTGTACAAAAAGGACGGGTGGCACTTGAATCCCAGGTGGACCGATATCCTGGCGGGAAGGTTTGCGAAGGCGACTGGGGAGAGTTTAATCTGGAATGGTTGTGGGGAGGGAATCGAAATGAAGTGATTGGGAGAGAGGAGGTTAGCTCACAGATAGAGAGAGATTGTCGACAGTGTGAGAGGGAGGATGGGCAGGTGTTTGAGAAGGGGAGTGCTCAGGCTGAAGGTTTGAGATGTGTCTATTTTAACGCTCGGAGTGTTGTGAACAAAGTGGATGAGCTTAGAGCATGGATCACTACTCGGAAATGTGATGTTGTGGCCATTACAGAGACTTGGATGCCTCAGGGACAGGACTGGATACTTCACGTGCCGGGTTTCAGGTGTTTCAGGAGGGACAGGGAGGGAGGTTAAAGAGGTGGGGGAGTGGCACTGTTGATCAGAGATAGTGTCACAGCTGTAGAGAAGGTGGACACCGTGGAGGGATTGTCTATGGAGTCTCAGTGGGTGGAAGTTTGGAACAGGAAGGGGTCAATAACTTTACTGGGTGTTTCCTATTGGCCGCCCAAAAGTTGAGGAGCAGACAGTGAAACAGATCCTGGAGAGATGTAATAATAACAGAGTTGTCGTGATGGGAGACTTTAATTTCCCAAATATCGATTGGAATATCCCGAGGGTAAGGGGTTTGGATGGGGAGGAGTTTGTTCGGTGTGTTCAGGAGGGTTTCCTGACACAGTATGTGGATAATCCTACAAGAGGAGAGGCTGTACTCGATCTGGTATTGGGTAATGAAGCTGGATAGGTGTCAGATCTCTCAGTGGGAGAGCATTTTGGGAATAGTGATCATAACGCTGTCTCATTTACACTAGCATTGGAGAGAGATCGGATCAGGCAAGACAGGAAAGTGTTTATCTGGAGGAAGGGGAATTATGAAGCCATCAGGCAGCAAATTAGAGGCATAAATTGGAAGGAGGTTTTCTTGGGGAAATGTACAGAAGTAATGTGGCAGATTTTCAAGGAATGTTTGTCTGGAGTTCTGCACGACAATGTTCCAATGAAACAGGGAAACAGGGTTACAGGAACTGTGGTGCACAAAAGTTGTAATGAATTTAGTCAAAAAGAAAATAAAAGCGTACAGAAGGTTCAGGGAGCTGGGTAATGTTAGGGATCTACAGGAGAATCCGACTTGTAGAAAGGAACTTAAAAAGGAAATTAGGAGATCCAGAAGGGGTCATGAGAAGGACTTGGCAGGTTAGATTAAGGAAAACCCCAAGGCATTCTACAAGGATGTGAAGAGTAAAAGGATGAGATGTGAAGGAATAGGACCTGTCAAATGTGACGGTGGGAAAACTTGTATAGAACCGGTAGAAATAGCCGAGATACTCAATGAATACTTTACTTCAGTATTCATGGTGGAAAAAGATCTTGGTGGTTGTAGTGCTGACTTGCAGTGAACTGAAAAGCTTGAGTATGTTGACATTAAGAAAGAGGATGTGTTGGAGCTTTTGAAAAGCATCAAGTTAGAAAAGTCACCGGGACCGGATGGGATGTCCCCCAGGTTACTGTGGGAGGCGAGGGAAGAGATTGCAGAGCCTCTGGCGATGATTTTTGCATCATCAATGGAGACGGGAGAGGTTCCGGAGGATTGGAGGATTGCGGATGTGGTTCCTTTATTCAAGAAAGGGAATAAGGATAACCCAGGAAATTACCGACCGGGGAGTGTAACCTCAGTGTTTGGTAAGTTGATGGAGAAGATCCTGAGAGACAGGATTTCTGAGCATTTGGAGAAGTATAGTATGATCAAAAATACTCAGCATGCCTTTGTCAAAGGCAGATCGTGCCTTAAGATCCTGGCTGGGGTCCAGATTCATAGGACTGTCAAATCGGCCTCGCAGGTAGAGGATGTGGTTAAGAAGGCGGATGGTGTACTGGCCTTCATCAATCGAGGAATTGAGTTTAGGAGTTGGGAGATAATGCTGCAGCTTTATAAGACCCTGGTCAGACCCCACTTGGAGTACTGTGCTCAGATCTGGTCGCCTCATTACAGGAAGGATGTGGAAGCCATTGGAAGGGTGCAGAGGAGATTTATAAGGATGTTGCCTGGATTGGGTGGCATGCCTTCTGAGGCATCTCAGAAAGCGGTGGGTGAGTGGAATCGGCTGCCAGCAATGGTGGTGGAGGCGGATTCGATAGGGTCTTTTAAGAGACTTCTGGATGAGTAAATGGACCTTAGTAAGACTGAAGGTTATAAGTAAACCTAGTCGGTAGTAGTTTATGGGTGGCACGGTAGCACAGTGGTTAGCACTGCTGCTTCACAGCTCCAGGGACCTGGGTTCAATTCCTGGTTTAGGTCACTGCCTGTGTGGAGTTTGTACATTCTCCTCGTGTCTGCGTGAGTTTCCTCCCACAGTCCAAAGATATGCGTGTTAGGTTGATTGGCCATGCTAAAAAAGAATTGCCCACCCTGTGTAGGTTAGAAGAATTAGTGGGTAAATATGTAGGGATATGGGGGTAGGGTGTGGGTGGGATTGTGGTTGGTGCAGACTTGATAGGCCGAATGGCCTCTTTCTGTACTGTCGGGTTTCTATGTACACTTTCTATGTGGGGATATGTTCGGTGCAACTTGTGGGCCGAAGATCCTGTTTGTGCTCTCGTTTTTCGATGTTCTATAATATTCAACTTGGATGATAATAGAGTCATAGAAACCCCGATGGTGCAGAAAGAGGCCCTTTGAGTCTGCACCGAACACAATCCCACCCAGGCTTTAACTCCATATCCCTCCATATTATACTCACTCATCCCTCCAACCTGTGCATCCCTGGACACTGAGGTACAATTTCTTAGCGTCACCAATCAACCCAACCTACACATCTTTGGACTGTGGGAGTAAACTGGAGTACCCGGAAGAAACCCACGCAGACACGAGGGGAATGTGCGAACTCCACACAGACAGTGACCTGAGCCAGGAATCAAACCCAGGACCCTGGAGCTGTGAAGCAGCAGTGCTAACCACTGTGCTACCGCGCCTCCCAATGATGATGATGAAGTGTTTGTGTTAGTTCCGTCCTCTGTGTTCTGGCCTTATTTAAGATTGGAATGTAGTCCTGGCAATAACATACCTGATGTGGGTATGCCGGCGTTGGACTGGCGTAAACACAGTAAAAAGTCTGACAACACCAGGTTTTAGTCCAACCTATTTATTTGATAATATACTCACAAGCTTTCGAGGGACACCCTCTTCGTCAGCTCCATTCACCTGACGAAGAGGGTGTCCCTCGAAAGCTTGTGAGTGTATTATCAAATAAATAGGTTGGACTAAAACCTGGTGTTGTCAGACTTTTTACTGTGAATAACATACCTGACACAGGCTCAAAATCAGACAGGCACACACTTTCTAAAGTAGAAAAATGCAATGGGTGGCAGCTTAACACTTCAGCAATGCCTTCATTTCACATCATCAGCAATTGGCAGCAGAGACATTGTTTCCATTTGATTCATCTCCAGTGATCCACAGACAAAGAGAAATTATCAAAAGATGGAACGGTGCATGATTCTACACATTAACCCAGTCTGACTAGATAATGATGAGGAATAAGAACTTGGGAAGACTCTCCAACAACACCCGAGGATCGCTGGGTGTTAATGTGGAGAGAAAAAGCTGGGTTGCTGATTGCACATGAAGGCAGATTTGTCGCACGGATCAACAGGATGGAAAAGTATCGTTATTTCCCACCAATCCTGCAAAACCAAGTGATGACCAAGAACAGGAACATAAATTACTTCCCACCCCCTCCCCTCCCCAGAAAAAAGCAGAACACAGGGAATGTTTTGGGAAATGGAAAGCTGAGCTGATTCTCCCCACATCAATCCTGAATCTCTTGGGAATGGTAATCCTTTGACAAGGTCCCACATGGAGGGTCACTTAGGAGGTTCAGTCACTAGATATACATGGGGAGGTAGTAAATTGGATTAGATATTGGCTCAAAGGAAGAAGCCAGCGAGTGGTTGTGGAGAATTGCTTCTCCGAGTTGAGCCTGTGACTAGTGGTGTGCCACAGGGATCAGTGCTGAGTCCATTGTTGTTTGTCATCTATATCAATGATCTGGATGATAATGTGGTAAATTGGATCAGCAAATTTGCTGATGATACAAAGATTGGAGGTGTAGTGGACAGTGAGGAAGGTTTTCAAAGCTTGCAGAGGGATTTGGACCAGCTGGAAAAATGGGCTGAAAAATGGCAGATGGAGTTTAATGCAGATAAGTGTGAGGTATTGCAGTTTGGAAGGACAAACCAAGGTAGAACATACAAGATAAATGGTGGGACACTGAAGAGTAAAACAGAGGGATCTGGGAATACAGATACATAAGTCTCTAAAAGTTGCGTCACCGGCAGATTAGGGTCATAAAGAGTGCTTTTGGTACATTGGTCTTTTTTCATCAAAGTATTGAGTATAAGAGTTGGAATGTTATGGTGAGGTTGTATAAGACATTGGTGAGGCCGAATTTAGAATATTGTGTGCAGTTTTGGTCACCTCATTACAGGAAGGATATTAATAAGGTTGAGAGATTACAAAGAAAGTTTACAAGGATGTTGCTGGGACTTGAGAAGCTGAGTTACAGAGAAAGGTTGAATAGGTTAGGACTTTATTCCCTGGAGTGTAGAAGAATGAGGGAAGATTTGATAGAGGTGTATAAAATGAGAGGGGTTTCGATAGAATGAATGCAAGCAGGCTTTTTCCACTGAGGCTCAGGGAGAAAAAGACGAGAGGACATGGGTTACGGCTGAAGGGGAAAAGTTTAAAGGGAATATTAGGGGGCGGGGATTCTTCACACAGAGAGTGGTGGGAGTGTGGAATGAGCTGCCAGAAAAAGTGGTAAACGTGGGCTCACTTTTAACATTTAAGGAAAACTTGGACACGTACATGGATGAGAGGGGTGTGGAGGGATATGGTACAGGTGCAGGTCAGTGGGACCAGGCAGAAAAATGCCAAAAGGCCTGTTTCTGAGCTGTAATGTTCTGTGGTTCTATGGTGTGAAGATTGAACTCATTCCCTTGAACAATGTCAGCAGGATTGGGTAATGATCAGCTACAGGATACTGACCCAACATATTAACATGAACCTCACACCACCGAGCTCCGTCCCACTGGTCCTAATTGGACCATTCCTCTCTGTCACACTATAATTGGGCGCATTGTTTACCTTTTCATGTGCAAAGATTATTTAAGATTGGAACAATTCCCATAACCTCCCTACACTGCTGAAAGAGACTATCAATCCATCGAGCCTGCAAGCAATTTCCTAAAGAGTATCCTGGTTCACCACCCTGCCCCATACCTGGAACCCCACACATTTGTCATGGCTCCTGAATCGAGCCTACAATTACTTGGTCACCAAGGGGGAACACAGCATGGCCAATCCAGCTAACCTACACATCTTTAGAACGTGGGAGGAAACGACAGCACCCGGAGAAAAGCCACACACAAACACAGGGAGAATGTGGAAACTCCATACAGACAGTACCTGAGGCTGGAATTGGACCAGGGTCCCTGGCACTGTCAGACAGCAGTGCGAATCACTGTGCTACCATGTCACCCTTTGCTTTTCTACTCGCTCATCTTTTTGTGGAGTCCATCACTTTGTGCAATATACACACCATCCTGCTTTATGCAGCTACTGGCTGTTCACTCTGGTTCACGTTACTTTCACTTTTGATTGTTTTTGGGTCATTTGTTATCAAAAGTTCAAATACAAATACTGCATTGAGAAAATGACTACTATGGTTCTAGGAACTGTGACTGTCCTGAGTTGTTTGAAAAATATTTTTTGTTACTTTATGCTAACAGGCTGGTATGCACTGGTGAACCAACCCTGGTTATGCTCTATATCAGAGGATGCTCGATTCTCAACTGCCTGGGGACCAATCGAGTTCTTTCATCACATTTTAAACCCGGTGGTCCCATTTGTTCTTATTCTGCTGATCAATGTTTTCACAATCAGAAACATTCTGGTGAAAAGTACAGCCTGCCGGAGACTCTGAGCTCAAAATTGTGGGAAGGCTACCAGAGACACAGAGATAGAGGGGAGAAGGAAATCCATCATTCAACTGCTTGTAATTTTGGGGAATTTTATACTCTTATGGTTACTGTTAATGGTAAATTCTACATGGGTCAGAATGCATTGGATGGATTTTACCTATGTATTTATGCATAACTGTGTGCGAGAAATGACCTTCATGCTCCAGCTCCTGAATTGCTGCACAAAAGCTTGAATTTATGCTGTGACCCAGACTAAGTTCAGAGCACAATTGAAGGAGATGATGGGATATCACTTTAAAATATTTGGTAATTCATTAAATATTGAGAAAAAAATGATAAAATGGAAGCAGTTTTATTTTTCTCGAATGACAATTTCTCCTGGGTGTCAACAGTACAGATTTTCTTTTGGGCAGTATCTACCTTACCATTGTTAAGTATTGTCAATGAATCTAGATTTGAGCGAGGGACTCTGGTCTTTTTGAGCTATGGACATTTGAGTTAATGGACAAAAAATGCATTCTACTGGCGTGCAAACTTGAAGTTTTTAGTTGGAGTCAGGATTCTTTCTTTACTCTTTCAAGGGCAACTGTGGTTGAGACAGCATTTAATGCCAATTCCAAACTTGAAACAAAAATAATTCAAAGGCTATTTTTCAAGTGTCAACTTTATTATTAGTGATCTGGGATCACATGTAGGTCACAACAAGGAATGACAACAGATTTTATAACCTGAAGAAGAACAAAAAAACTGATTTTTTATTTACAAAAATCGACAATGATTTAAGGTAATCATTCAACATTTCATTCCAGATTTTCATTGAAGTATTGTGCTTGAGTGGAAACTGAAACAGGGCCCCCAGAACATTGTCCAAAGTCTCTGTATTAATAGTCCAGTGACATTGCCCCTGGGCCCCCATATGCACCTTTTCTTATTGAAAACACTGGTTTCGGGTTTTATGAGACAATGACCCTGGTTTAGAAGCTGTCGTGTGTTGGCAGGAATAAAGCTTATGACATTAGCAGCAGGTTGGAGGCCAGGAGATGCAAATAATTGTCTTTGTTCACAAGTGGTGGTGGCAGAAGTTACATTTTTGAAGCCATTCTGTTAGCTTGGCTGGAGTGTTTTTGCGATCGGGGGCTATATTCAAGTGTTATTTTTTGGTTGTCAAATGAAACACGTTCCCTGTAGTGAATGAAAATAATTTAATTTCACATATTGACTCATGGAAGGTGGGATATGAATTGCAGTTCTGAGCAGGTATTGGTCCATTCATATCAGCATATAAAACACACATTCAGCAGGGGAAATGGTCTTTCCCCACTGCATCCTCTTTCTGAGGTTTAAATCCTGGTTCAGACATCTGAAAGAACCAAATCCTGGCATTTGCAAATATTGGGAGGCTTGCAGAGTATTTATGATCCATCTGTTTGAGGATGTCCATTTCATGCACAAACTCTGATCTCACTGTCCCCGGGTGGGGATCAGGTTTGCCAATTCACTGATGTGGTGTCGAAGGGGTCTAGGCTGATGAGCACTCAGTGGTCGTGTGCAGGTTTAGGCTGTTCTGCACAATGCACAGAGGGATGCTGCACATTTCACTTTGAGATATCTCAGCCCTGGGATCATGCGTTGCCTTGTCAAGATGAGAACCTGCTATTCACTTGGGTAACGAGGAACTTCAGTTGCTCGAGCCCAGGGACTGGGGCTTGGCCAATGATCAGGAGAATGGAAAATATTAATTGTCTTTGCATGGTTTTGAGAGTTCCCTTTCAGGATCGATCACAGTTGGAAGGTTTCAACTTCCACTGCTGTGAGTTCTTAGTCTGTACAGCGATAGTTGGGCAGTTGGCTCCTGAACTTGGGCCAACCTTTCTGCGCTGGAATGACAGATGTCCTTCTGTGTGGAATCTCGCCTGCCTCCATAACGAATATATCTGCAGAGCAGCAGACTTTTCGGTTCAGCATAAGATCCAATATGGTGTTGGCCACCGTGCTGGTGAACGGGATAAAGGATCCTCCCTTTATTGTAACACGACTGTCATGTGAGGAATGGTCAGGTAATGCTGTAACTCCAGCTCGCTGATCAATTCTGTGGGACACCACCACACATTTTTGGAGCATTGTCGAATTTGTTCTGTTCCAATGTTCCAGTTGGTCACAATTTTGAAGTGTACATAGAGTTATTTCTGCTTCTATCTGCTTTCTGGTTTGACAGGCCGCTGCCTGGAGTCCATTTTCTTCGGATCGTCAATAGTAACTGCCCGAGTTCATTCCCACAGGGAAATATTCCAATTCCTAGCAGCTTGTGGGCAGTTAATTTGTCATCTCTCACATCACTCCTTCCTGATATGGGATAAAGTACTTATTTTCCAAATCTGGAATCTTGAATTCTTGACTTTCATGGTTCCTTTTAATCTTCTGCTGATGTCAAGTTGCTGAAAGGAGATTCTTGATGAAAAGACATTGCGTGCTGGAAAGGGAATGTTAACACCATTAGCACCAGGTTAAAGAATATAATGTATACAAACAGCTGCCATGGTGTAGGTCTGTCTGGGACAGACTTCCCATCTGCTAAAACATTGTGCTGGCTTGACTGGAATGTTTCTCGAATCCAATGAGCTCGACATTCCACGTGTTTGCCTTTCTCTTCAACAGTTAACAAAAGTCCAGAAACAAGCTTGTGATTATCTGGAGCCGTCTTGTCACCCAGACATTGTCAGTTAAAAAAGGGGGAAAAGCATCAGGCTGACCACAAATTTAACAACAAACATATTAGCCTTTGACAGGTCTGAGTAATGATAAAACCATTTCAGACTCACAACGATGACACACAGCAACACATTTACACCCAAGAATCATTGATATGTTATGGGCAGCATCCCCAAAACTTCCACAATTTTTGCGTTCAGCAAGCCTCCTGCGTCCATTAAATCCCAGAAAATTATCTACTTTATGAGGAATAAAAAGTATTTGAAAAAGGGGGTTAACTGAGCTTGTTTGTTTAGTCACTGTAATGATGTTAATCTCCGTAGATACTCATGATGTCACAAGAGACTTTCTATCTCCTGTTAAGAAGGGGTTCCTATTCACGTGTTAGCTGATAGTGTTCGCAGAAGCTTCACCTCCAGCTCATAAAGTTTAGCAGCGCCAGTGACAAGGAGAGGATCGGTCAGAATTTCAGATCAATAGACTGGAGTGTCACAACAATGCATCAGCATCGAATGACAATGGATTGGAATGTTACAGCAATTGATGATAATCTGGGATTAACACAATTGAATGATACGGCAATGGTTCAGAGTCTGAGAACAACCTGGTGGAATATTACAGCAATGGACAGAGCTTTGTCCTATTGGATTGACAAGCTTCATGAAAATAGCTGGTGGATAACGTCAGCTCATCGGATCACATTTGTAATTTACATTTTCCAGTACTTTTACTATCCCATCCTGGCCATTATTGGCGTCCCAGGTAAATCTCAATAACCAGTTAATAATTAGATAAGAATGTTTAACTATATTTCTCCTCTTGTCCCTTTGTTTGCTGTTGCCGTTTCTGTTGAGTCTCAGTGTTCAGATATTAACATCCCCATGTCCATTCGCATTTAGAATGTTCTTAATAATTCAATTTCTCCACTTTGCTCCAGGTGGAATCTATCATAAACTTTATATGCACCATCTCACAGTCTGACCTGTATTCATGCATCCAGAGAACATTTGTGTTTGGCTGATGTATTAATAACTTTTTTCCTCAGGTGGGTGAAACTGGCTGGGAGGTCCCTTGGTTTTCCCAACATAACGAAATTCCTGATGCCGTGTGTGCTGAACCATTCGTCCCACTGACCTGCACTTGAACCTTGTCCCTCCACACCCGTCTCATCCATGAACCCGTCCAAGTCTTTCTTAAATGTTAAAAGTGACCCCACATTGACCACTTTATCCGGCAGCTCATTCCACACTCCCACCACTCTCTGTGTGAAGAAGCCCCCCCTAATATTCCCTTTAAACTTTTCTGCTTTCACCCTGAACCCGTGCCCTCTGGTTTTTCTCTCCTCTCGCCTCAGTGGAAAAAGCCTGCTTGTATTCACTCTATCGATACCCATCAAAACCTTATACACCTCTATCAAATCCCCCCTCATTCTTCTACGCTCCAGGGAATAAAGTCCTAACATGTTCAATCTCTCTCTGTAACTATCCAGGTGACTATCCAGGTAAGTCTTAAACGATGCCAGCGTGTCTGCCTCCACCACCCTACTTGGCAGCGCATTCCAGGCCCCCACCACCCTCTGTGTAAAAAACGTCCCTCTGTCATCTGAGTTAAACCTCGCCCCTC
Organism: Carcharhinus amblyrhynchos; assembly: GCF_965287045.1. Classification (NCBI taxonomy): domain Eukaryota; kingdom Metazoa; phylum Chordata; class Chondrichthyes; order Carcharhiniformes; family Carcharhinidae; genus Carcharhinus; species Carcharhinus amblyrhynchos. The sequence continues at coordinate 1,398,241 of NC_137355.1, forward strand.
TCACCTTGAACCTGTGACCCCTCGTAATCGTCACCTCCGACCTGGGAAAAAGCTTCCCACTGTTCACCCTATCTATACCCTTCATAATTTTGTACACCTCCATTAGGTCTCCCCTCATTCTCCGTCTTTCCAGGGAGGACAACCCCAGTTTGCCCAATCTCTCCTCATAGCTCAGACCCATCATACCAGGCAACATCCTGGTGAACCTTCCCTGCACTTTCTCTAAAGCCTCCATGTCCTTCTGGTAGTGCGGCGACCAGAACGAGACACAGTACTTCAAATGTGGCCTAACCAACGTTCTACGCAGCTCCAACATCAGACTCCACCTTTTATACTCTATACCCCGTCCTATAAAGGCAAGCAGATCACATGCCTTCTTCACCACATTCTCCACCTGTGCTGCCACCTTCAAAGATTTGTGGACTTGCTCACCTCGGTCCCTCTGTGTTTCTAAACTCTTGATGGTTCTGCCATTTATCGTATAACTACCCCGCCTCCATTAGTTCTTCCAAAATGCATCACTTCGCATTTATCTGGATTAAATTCCATCTGCCATTTCTCCGCCCAATTGTCCAGCCTATTTATATCCTGCTGTATTGTCCGACAATGTTCATCGCTATCCGCAAGTCCAGCCATCTTCCTGTCATCCACAAATTTGCTGTTAACACCAGTTACACCTTCCTCCAAAACATTGATATATATCTCAAACAGCAGATGTCCCAGGACAGATCCCTGCGGAACACCACTGGTCACAGACCTCCAGCTGGAAAAAGACCCTTCAACTGCTCCCCTCTGTCTCCTGTGGCCAAGCCAGCTCTCTACCCATCTTGCCACTTCTCCTTGTATCCAATGAGCTTTAACCTTCTTCACCAACCTGCCACGAGGGACTTTGTCAAACGCCTCACTGAAATCCATATGGACGACATCCATGGCCCTTCCTTCATCAACCGCTTTTGTCACCTCCTCAAAAAACTGCACCCAATTTGTAAGTCACGACCTCCCTCTTACAATCACTACCGAGATTGTTCCGTTCTAAATGCACATACATCCTATCTCTAAGTATACTCTCCAACAATTATAGACCGGTGAGTCTCACTTCTGTTGTGGGCAAGGTTTTAGAAAAAATTATTAGGGATAGGATTTATAGTTATTTGGAGAGTAATGAATTGATTGGAGATAGTCAGCATGGTTTTGTAGTGGGTAGGTCGTGCCTTACTAACCTTATTGAGATTTTTGAGAAAGTGACCAAAGAGGTGGATGGGGGTAAGGTCGTTGACGTGGTGTACATGGATTTTAGTAAGGCGTTTGATAAGGTTCACCATGGTAGGCTTCTGCAGAAGATGCAGATGTATGGGATTGAGGGTAATCTAGGAAATTGGATCAGGAATTGGCTATCAGATAGGAGACAGAGGGTGGTGGTTGATGGTAAATATTTGTCATGGAGTTCGGTTACGAGTGGTGTGCCTCAGGGATCTGTTTTGGGGCCACTGCTGTTTGTAATTTTTATTAATGATCTGGATGAGGGTATAGTTGGGTGGATTAGTAAATTTGCTGATGACACCAAAGTCGGAGGTGTGGTAGATTGTGAGGAAGGGTGTCATAGTTTGCAGGAATACTTGGACAGGTTGCAGAGCTGGGCCGAGAGGTGGCGGATGGAGTTTAATGTGGAGAAGTGTGAGGTAATTCACTTTGGTAGGAATAACAGATGTGTTGAGTATAGGGCTAACGGGAGGACTTTGAATAGTGTGGATGAACAGAGGGATCTAGGTGTGTGTGTACATAGATCCCTGAAAGTTGGGAATCAAGTAGATAGGGTTGTTAAGAAGGCATACGGTGTCTTGGCATTTATTGGTAGGGGGATTGAATTTAGGAGTCGCAGCGTCATGTTGCAACTGTACACAACTCTGGTGCGGCCGCACTTGGAGTATTGTGTGCAGTTCTGGTCCCCACATTACAGGAAGGATGTGGAGGTTTTGGAGAGGGTGCAGGGGAGGTTTACCAGGATGTTGCCTGGTATGGAGGGGAGGTCCTATGAGGAGAGACTGAGGGATTTGGGGTTGTTTTCACTGGAAAGAAGGCAGCTAAGAGGGGATCTTATTGAAACATATAAGATGATTAGAGGTTTAGTTAGGGTGGACAGTGATAGCCTTTTTCCTCGGATGGAGAATGCTAGCACGAGGGGGCATGGCTTTAAATTAAGGGGGGGTAGTTATAGGACGGATGTCAGGGGTAGGTTCTTTACCCAGAGGGTGGCGAGGGATTGGAATGCCCTGCCTGCTGCGGTTGTAAATGCGCCTAGTTTGGGGGCGTTTAAGAGATCCGTGGATAGGTTTATGGACGAAAAGGGATTGGTTTAGGTTAGTGGGTCATTGTTTTTTAACTGGTCGGCGCAACATCGTGGGCCGAAGGGCCTGTTCTGCGCTGTAATGTTCTATGTTCTATGTTCTATTAACAACTTCCCTACCACAGACGTCAAGCTCACTGGCCTATAATTACCCGGGTTATCCCTGCTACCCTTCTTAAATAACGGTACCGTATTTGCTATCCTCCAATCCTCTGGGGCCTCATCTGTGTCCAATGAAGAGACAAAGATTTCTGTCAGAGGCCCAGCAATTTCACCTCTTGTCTCCCTGAGCAGTCTCGGATTGATGCCATTAGGCTCTGGGGATTTGTCAGTTTTAATGTTCCCTAAAAAACCTAACACTTCCTCCCTTGTAATGGACAGTCTCTCTAACGGGTCATCACTTCCCTCTGAGACATTCCCAGTCATGATGTGGAGATGCCGGTGTTGGACTGGGGTAAACGCAGTAAGAAGTCTGACAACACCAGGTTTAAGTCCAACCGATTTATTTGATAGTAAACTCACTAGATTTCGAAGTTAAACTTCATCAGGTGAGTGGAGAGTTCTGGCCTCAGACAGAGCATATAAAGCACAGACAGTTTACAGATTACCGATTAGAATGCGAATCTTTACACCGAACCTGCTATTCAATTCTTAAAGTGGCTGACAATGTGTGTGGAAGGAACACTGATCACAGGTTGAAGAGATGTGTATTGTCTCCAGACAGTACAGTGAGTGAGGTTTTGCAAACCCAGGCAAGTCACGGGGGTTACAGATAGTGTGACATGAACCCAAGTTCCCTGTTGAGAGCGTCCTCATGTGTGCGGAACTTGGCTATCAGTCTTTGCTCAGCGACTTGCGCTGTCGTGTGTCGTGAAGGCCTCCTTGGAGAATGCTTACCCGAAGGTCAGAGGCTGAATGCCCGTGACCACTGAAGTGTTCACCAACAGGAGGGGAACAGTCTTGCCTGGTGATTGTCGAGCGATGTTCATTCATCTGTTGTTTTAGCGTCTGCATGGTCTCCCCAATGTACCATGCTTCGGGACATCCCTTCTTGCAACGTATCAGGTAGACAACGTTGGCCAAGTTGCAAGAGTATGCACCGTGTACCTGGTGGATGGTGTTCTCGCGTGTGATGATATCATCCGTGTCGATGATCCGGCATGTCTTGCAGAGGTTGCTGTGGCAGGGCTGTGTGGTGTTGTGGTCACTGTTCTCCTGAAGGCTGGGTAGTTTACTGCGAACAATGGTCTGTTTGAGATTACGTGGTTGTCTGAAGGCAAGAAGTGGGGGTGTGGGGATGGCCCTGGCATTCTAATCAGTAATCTGTAAACTGTCTGTGCTTTATATGCTCTGTCTGAGGCCAGAACTCTCCATTCACCTGACAAAGAGTTTAACCTCGAAAGCTTCTGAGTTTACTATCAAATGAATCATTTGGACTTAAACTTGGTGTTGTCAGACTATCTTACTGTGTCCACTCCCAGTCAACATATCCCTTCCCTTTGTGATTACTGATGCAAAGTATTCATTTCGGATCTCCCCTATTCCATTGGATTCTAAGAATAATTCCCCTCCTTGGTCCCTGAGAGGTCTGTTTTTTTTTTCTCTGACAACTCTTTTGTTCCCAACAGATGAATAAAATGCCTTAGGATTCTCCCTAATCCTGTCTGCCAAGAACATTTTGAGACCTCTTTTTGCCCTTCTAACTCCCCGTTTGAGTTCTTTCCTGGTCTCCCTGGATTCGGCCAGAGCTCCATCTGTTTTCAGTTGCCTGAACCTAACATACGCCTGTCTTTTCTTTTTGATCCTCAATTTCCCTGGTTATCCACGGCTCTCGAGTCCTACCTTTCCTATCCTTCCTTTTTACAGGCACATGCCTGTCCTGCAGCCCCATCAACTGTTCCTGAAAAGACTCCCACATTCCTGACGTGGACTTATCCTCAAACAGCCTCTCCCAATCAACGGCCACCAATTCCTGCCTAATCCGGCTATAGTTCGCCTTCCCCCAATTCAGCACCCTACCTGTAGGACAACACTCATCCTTGTCCATTACTATCCTAAAGTTCACATAATTGTGGTCACTATTTGCCACATGTTCCCCTACTGAAAGTTTGATGACCTGACCGGGCTCATTTCCCAGAATTAGGTCCAGTATATCCCCGTCTCTAATTGGGCTGTTGACATACTTCCAAAGAAACTTCCAGTATGCATTTTACAAATTCCTCCCCGCCCAGACCCCCAGCCCGAAGCACTTTCCAGTCAATTCCAAGGAAATTAAAGTCTCCCACGGCAACAACCCTTTTTTTCCTGCACCCATCCAGAATCTCCTAACATAGCCATTCCTCCACTTCTCTTGGGCTGTTGGGTGGCCTGCAGTATACCCCCAGCACAGTGACTGCAGTAGGTTCATTTCACCACTGCTTCTGGGATTGTGCTCTGCTCTGAAGAACTTTCTGCAACATCACAGGAGATATTCTTTAAAATATTCATTAATTGTAACTGTAAAGCACTCCCCAGGGCTCGGAAAAAATGTTTTCTAAATGTTTAAATTGGACAAAGATTTCTGAACACTTAGGGTCACTTTCAGCCAGTGTGATCAGGTTTTTTGTAAAGCTTTGTTGTACATTGATTTGCTGCAATGGTGATCACCTTAACACAATGATACAGAAACAGGGGGAGAGACAAACAGAAAAGGTACAGAGGAAAAGTCAGATCAGCACAAATGCAGGTAAAGTTTTACACATCACCAATAACTGATATTTGGGACCAGGAAGAAGAGAAAACAAGGGGGATGGGGAACAATGAGGGGGAGAGAAACAGAAACAGACAATGTGAGTGAGAAGGATGGAGAAAGATTGTTCTCAGTTAACAGTTGAGTTGAACAGTCAGGGGCTAAGGTCTGTGGGATGGATGTATCGAATATTAACAAAGACGCCACTCCCGAGTGGATGATATCTGGGAAGGGATGGGATCAGCAGGAGGTTGGATGGAAGATAAGGACTGGAATGAACAAAGAGATAAGCTTGGTCTCCATTCCAGTTCCACAACAAGTACTGTCTGTGTCGTTGGCCAAAAAGTAAAGAATACATTTGATGTTTAAAATGGCCTGGGAGCAATTAGAATTCATTTTAATGAGGTTGTGTTTGTGGGATTCGATTTCACTCTCTCAGCCTCTCCAGTGATCTCCCTGAATTCGATAACCAGGAGAATGGAGTGAGAAAAAGAGGGTGAGTGAGGGGAGGTATGGGGGAAGAGAGAAATAAGCAGAGCAGAGGACAGAGCAAAGTGAGGCAGGATTTGGTGCCTTCACTGCCTCGTCACCGCTCAGCTCATAGTCCCGATCCTGTCAGAGCCATGTGAAAAGTATAGCAGCCAATCCCAATCCTCCTCCAGAGGCAGTTAGAAATATTGAGAAAGCAAGGAATTTGACCAGTAGAATAAAAATGCATCAGCTCCAGAGTCCAATGGAGAGTGATCAAGTGAGCAGAGCGATCGGGAGACCGTGCGAGGGATCGGGGAGCAGAGAGAGATACAGAGACAGAATGAGGTGCCAGGTGAGCAGAGAGATACGGAGACAAAGATAGGGAGCAGGGCAGGGGGAATAAGAAACAAGGAGAGGACCAGGGAAGTCGAGGCATATGGAGACCAGGAGTGTGACCAGGGGAACAGACACATATGCAGACAAGGAGAGGGATGACAAAGGAAGATATACGAGAAAAGTCGTGAGATCATGGGTGCAGAAATATGGAGGCAAGGAGAGGGATCGGGGTGGGGATTGCAGAGCAGAGAGATATAGAGACAAGGACAAGACTAGGGTAGCAGAGGGATATGGAGCCAAGGGAAGAGTCGAGGTAACAGTGAGACACAGCCAAGGAGATGGGCATGGGAATAAGAGAGATGTGAAACCAAATAGAGAAAACAGTAAAGAAGAGAGTTACTGACAGAACGGGAGGAAAGAGGCACAGAGACATACCGAGGGACCAGCTAAAAGCAGAAATACGTAAACACGGAAAGTAACCATGGCAGCATAGACATACAGCGACAAGGAGGGGAACAAGGATCTAGAGAGCAAACAGATACAGAGACTAAGATTCAGAGCAGGGGAACTGAGAGATACAGCGATGAGGATTGTGACCTGGGGAACAGAGATACGTGTAGACCTGGACAGGGGTGAGTGGAGTGGAGAGATATGGAAATAATTCGCAGAATGAGGATCTGAGGACTGTGAAGCCATGGGTCAGAGCTGGGTAGCTGGTAACTGGGAACCCAAAGAGCTGGATCAGATGGAGGCAGTTTTGTAACCAAGGCAACAACCTGGAGAAAGGCACTGGGAGGAGATGTATTGAAGAAGAATATTGTCATTGCACACAACATAAGGATAATTACTTTACCCTGACTTGGTGCTGCCTGCTGGGAAGCATACGCCTTTCTGAAGCAAATGCCATCATGCCTTAACTTGTTCAGTAAATTATGGTGAAATATCCAAACAGGTTTTCTTTTGAAATCCGAAAACTCCATGTCGACATTTACAGAAATATCCAACCTGCTTGTTCCATCCTCACATGAATTACCCAGAGGTGATTCAATCTGAAAAATGAAACAGCCTTTGCCTGTTTTAATGACACTCCCTTCCATTTTCCTGCTTAATGTTGTATTCTTACTGCTTTGCTCAAACCGATGTGTTAGTAATAATTTATCAAAATTCACTGGACTCTGGGGAAGTGTCGGCTGATTGGAAAATAACTAATGTTACGCCACTGTTTAAAAAAGGAAGGAGACAAAAGGTGGGTAACTACAGGCCGGTTAGCTTAATGTCCGTAGTTGGGAAAATGCTGGAATCCATCATTAAAGAAGAAATAGCAGGACACCTGGAAAAGATTGGTTCGATCAAGTAGACACAGCATGGATTCATGAAGTGAAAGTCGTGTTTGAAGAATTTACTGGATTTTTATGAAGATGTAATGAGTGCAGTTGACAGAGGGGAACCAGTGGATGTGGTGTTTTTAGATTTCCAGAAGGCTTTCAATAAGGTGCCTCACAAAATGTTGCTGCAGAAGATTAAGGTTCACGGAGTTGGGGGGAAAGTGTTAGCCTGGATTGAGGATTGGCTATCTCATAGGAAGCAGAGAGTTGGAATGAATGGGTGTTCTCCTGCTTGGCAGTTGGTGACTAGTGGCGTGCCGCAGGGATCGGTGCTGGGGCCTCAACTGTTTACCATATACATAGACGATCTGGAGGAGGGGACCGAGTGTAGGGTAACAAAGTTTGCTGACGACACAAAGATGAGTGGGAAAGCGAATTGTGTGGAGGATGTGGAAAGTCTGCAGAGGGATCTGGATAGGCTGAGTGAGTGGGCAAGGATTTGGCAGATGGAGTATAACATTGGCAAGTGTGAGGTTATCCACTTTGGAAGGAATAACAGTAAAATGGACTATTATTTTAACAGTGAAAAATTACAACATGCTACGGTGCAGAGGGACCTGGGGGTCCTTGTGCATGAATTGCAAAAACCCAGTCTGTAGGTGCAGCAGGTGATCAAGAAGACGAATGGGATGCTGGCCTTTATAGCGAGGGGGATAGAATATAAAAGCAGGGAGGTCTTGCTGTAATTGTACAAGGTGAGGCTGCAAATACAGTACTGTGTGCAATTTTGGTCCCTGTATTTGCGAAAGGTTATATTGGGTTTGGAGGGAGTACAGACAAGGTTCACCAGTTTGAAACCGGAGATGAGGGGGTTAGCTTATGAGCAGAGATTGAGTAGATTGGACCTGTATTCGTTGGAGTTTAGAAGGCTGAGGGGTGATCTTATAGAGGCATATAAGATAATGAAGGGGCGAGATAGGGTAGAGGCAGAGAGGTTCCTTCCACTGAGAAAGGAAACAAGAACTAGAGGACACAGCCTCAAAATAAGGGGGAGTCGATTTGGAACAGAGTTGCGGAGGGACTTCTTCTCTCAGAGGGTAACGAATCTCTGGAATTCTCTGCCCATTGAAGCAGCGGAGGCCACCTCGTTAGATATGTTTAAGTCACAGGTAGATAGATTTCTGATCAATAAGGGAATTAAGGGTTATGGGGAGCAGGTGCGTAAGTGGAACTGAACCACTATCAGATCAGCCATGATCTTATTGAATGGCGGGGCAGGCTCGAGGGGCTGGATGGCCCACTCCTGCTCCTATTTCTTATGTTCTTATATTAGATGTTGAATTAACATGTGTATAATTTCAGGCTATCTGTCACTCCCCTGTCTCTAACACAACTAAAAATAAAATACTGCTGAAGCTGGAATCTGAAACAAAAAACAGAACATTCTGGAAAATCTCAGCAATTCTGAGAGTGTCTGTGAAGGGAGAATGGAGTCAGAAGTCTGACACCAGGTTTAAGTCCAACCAATTTTCTTTCCAATTTATTTAAGGGAGAGTGGATGCAACGCTGTGAGTCTCCGTGACCCTTCATCAGCGCTCGGAGAATTCCCACCATCCTTTGTTTTTCTCAGGGAAAGTTTTGTTGATTTTGTCAATTCCAAGTCTGCAGAGCGTTCCCCAAACTGCACACACACACACACACACACACTCAAACACTCACACACACACACACACACCCACACACGCACACACACACACACACACCCACACAGACACACACACACACACACACACAGACACACACACACACAGACAGACACACACACACACAGACACACACACACACACACAGACACAGACACACACAGACACACACACACACACACAGAACACAGAACACTACAGCACAAAGAGGCCCTTTGGCCCACAAGCTGTGCCGATCATATCCATCCCTTCCAGGCCATAGAACTATCTGTAACTCCCAATCCCATTAAATCCCAGAGACTCATCCAGAAGTCTTTTAAAAGACCCCAGCGAGTTCGCCTCTACCACCACCGACGGCAGCCGATTCCACTCACTCACCGCCCTCTGAGTGAAAAACTTACCCCTAACATCGACTGGAATATCCCTAGGGTAAGGGGTATAGATGGGGAGGAGTTTGTTAGGTGTGTTCAGGAGGGTTTCCTGACGCAGTATGTGGACAAGCCTACGAGGGGAGAGGCTGTACTTGACCTGGTACTGGCGAATGAACCAGGGCAGGTAATGGATCTTTCGGTAGGAGAGCATCTTGGATATGGTGACCATAATTCTATCTCCTTCACAATTGCGTTGGAACGAGATAGGATCAGGCAGGCTAGGAAGGTGTTTGTCTGGGGTAAGGGGAGATACGAAGAAGTCAGGAAGTTACTTGGACAAATAAACTGGAAGGAGGCGTTCTTAGGGAAAAGTACCGAAGGAAGGTGGCAGATATTCAAGGAATGTGTGTCTGGAGCTCTGAATGACAACGTTCCGATGAGACGAGGGGGTTTTGGTGGGTCGAGGGAACCGTGGTGCACAAAGGATGTGTTGAACCTAGTCAGGAAGAAAAGGAAGGTGTACAAGAGGTTCAGGGAATTAGGAGATGTTAAAGATCTTGAGGAGTATAAGGACTGTAGGAAGGAACTTAAAGGGGAAATTAGGAAATTAGGAAATTAGGAAAGGGATAGGACCTATAAAAGGTGAGGGGGGAAAGGTTTGTGTGGAACCAGAAGAAATGGCGGAGGTGCTTAACGAGTACTTCGCCTCAGTATTCACGGTGGAAGCCGATCTGGGAGATTTTGTTATGGATTTGCAGCAGATGGAAAGGATTGAGTACGTGAATATTAAGGAGGAGGATGTGTTGGAGCTTTTGAATTCTATCAAGGTAGATAAGTCGCCGGGACCAGATGGGATGTACCCCAGGATACTGTGGGAGGCGAGGGAAGAGATTGCAGAGCCCCTGGCGATGATCTTTGCGTCGTCAATGGAGACGGGAGAGGTTCCAGAGGATTGGAGGATTGCAGATGTAGTTCCTATTTTTAAGAAAGGGAACAGAGATAGCCCGGGAAATTACCGACAGGTGAGTCTGACCTCAGTGGTTGGTAAGCTGATGGAGAGGCTTCTGAGGGACAAGATTTACGAACATTTGGAGAGGTTTGACATGATCAGGAATAGTCAGCATGGATTTGTCAAGGGCAGGTCGTGCCTTACGAGCCTAGTTGAGTTCTTCGATAATGTGACTGAACACATTGACGAAGGAAGTGCCGTGGACATAGTGTACATGGACTTCAGCAAGGCGTTTGATAAGGTCCCCCATGCAAGACTTCTTGAGAAGGTGAGAGGGCATGGGATCCAAGGGCCTTTGGCCTTGTGGATCCAGAACTGGCTTGCCTGCAGAAGGCAGAGAGTGGTTGTGGATGGGGCTTTTTCTGAATGGAGGTCAGTCACCAGTGGAGTGCCCCAGGGATCTGTTCTACGACCCTTGCTGTTTGTCATTTTCATAAATGACCTGGATGAGGAAGTGGAGGGATGGGTAAGTAAGTTCGCTGATGACACGAAGGTCGGTGGTGTTGTGGATGATCTGGAAGGATGGCAAAAGTTGCAGCAGGACATAGATAGGATGCAGGACTGGGCGGAGAAGTGGCAGATGGACTTCAACGCGGATAAATGTGTAGTCGTCCATTTTGGCAGAACCAACGGGATGAACGAGTACACTATCAAGGGCAGAAGTCTGAGTAGTGTTGAGGAGCAGAAGGATCTTGGGGTCCGGGTCCACAGGACTCTTAAATCGGCCTCGCAGGTGGAGGAGGTGGTCAAGAAGGCGTATGGTGTACTGGCCTTCATTAATCGAGGGATTGAATTTAGGAGTCGGGAGGTAATGCTGGAACTTTATAAGACCCTTGTCAGGCCTCATTTGGAGTATTGTGCGCAGTTCTGGTCGCCTCACTATAGGAAAGATGTAGAAGCTATTGAAAGGGTGCAGAGGAGATTTACAAGGATGTTGCCTGGACTGGGAGGCATGCCTTATGAAGTTAGGTTGAGGGAGCTGGGACTCTTTTCCCTGGAGAGACGAAGGTTGAGAGGCGACCTGATAGAAGTTTACAAAATGTTGAGAGGAATAGATAGGGTGGACTCTCAGAGGCTATTTCCCCGGTTTGAAATGGTCGCTACGAGAGGACACAGATTTAAGGTGCGGGGAGGGAGGTTCAGAAGTGATGTTAGGGGTAAGTTTTTCACTCAGAGGGTGGTGAGTGAATGGAATCGGCTGCCGTCAGTGGTGGTGGAGGCGAACTCACTGGGGTCTTTTAAAAGACTTCTGGATGAGTATATGGGGTTTAATGAGATTGAGGGTTATAGATAGGTCTGTAGGTTGGTAGGTGATGTGATCGGCGCAACTTGTGGGCCGAAGGGCCTGTTTATGCTGTAGTGTTCTATGTTCTATCTCCTCTGTACCTGCTCCCCAGCACCTTAAACCTGTGCCCTCTATTAGCAACCATTTCAGCCCTGGGAAATAGCCTCCGAGAATCCACTCTATCTATAACTCTCAACATTTTATAAACCTCTATCAGGTCGCCTCTCATCCTTCGTCTCTCCAGGGAGAAGAGACCGAGCTCCATCAACCTATCTTCATAAGGCATGCCTCCCAATCCAGGCAACATCCTTGTAAATCTCCTCTGCACCCTCTCAGTAGCTTCCACATCCCTCCTGTGTTGAGGCGACCCAGAACTGTGCACAGTACTCAGTGCTGTGACGCCGACACAGTCTGTTTTGTCCCTTATTCAGTGAACAAAGATTTGTGAATAGACCTCTTGTTAATGCAGCAATATTTATTTACAAACAATTAATAATTACCCCCCCCCAATCAATAGATACATGACAGCGCAGAGTCGCTGAGCAGAGACTGATCGCCAAGTTCTGCACACATGAGGACGGCCTCAACCAGGTTCCTGGGTTCATGTCACATTATCTGTAATACCCATGATTTGCCTGAACTTGCAACATCTCACATACTGTCCTGTCTGGAGACAATACACATCCCTTTAACCTATGCTGAATGCTATCTCCACTCACATTGTCTGCACCTTTAGGACTTGAACAGCACAGTAGCTGTAAAGAGTCACATTCTAATCAGTAATCTGTAAACTGTGTGTGCCTTTATATGCCCCGTTTCTGATCAAAACTTTCCACACTCCTGATGAAGGAACAGCGTTCCGAAAGCTTGTGGGTTTACGATCAAATAAACTTGTTGGACTTTAACCTGGTGTTGTGAGACATTTTACTGTGTTTATCCCAGTCCAACACCGGCATCTCCACATCATTTCATCCATGTTTACGGTTACTTAGAAATTTGGCCCATTTTGAAATCAGACCAGGCAATTTCTATAATATTAACATGAACATTTCCAGTTAAATATTTAAATACGCCAGTGTCAAACACAGCTCGGCCATAAGAACATAAGAAATAGGAGCAGGAGTAGGCCATCTAGCCCTTCGAGCCTGCCCCGCCATTCAATAAGATTATGGCTGATCTGTTGTGGCTCAGTTCCACATTCCCGCCCTCTCCCCATAACCCTTAATCCCCTCTCTTATCAAATGTCAGTTGAGTTCATGCATCAAAATGGAATGTTTTCCAGAATTATCAGTCACTTAATGTTGAATTGTTTCTGGATAGGAAGGGAATCATTGCCATGATACAAACAAGGATTTGCAATTTGACCACGGCACCTTTGATCATTTCATTGTGTATATTCTGTGGTATTTTGCAGACTTTGCTGTTGCTTCACTGCGTGTAATTAATTCCAGAAATCCCAGGATGAATTAACACAGCAAAATGTTTCCATAGTCTGTGCCTATAAAGCTTGATGTCTAATATCTGGATTTATTTCTGCTCCTTAAAGTTAACGTGATGACAATTGGAATACTCTCTCAGGAAAGATGTGGTCTCTCCAAATGTGTAACAGACTACCTGGTTTCGATGGCAGCCGCAGATCTACTGGTCATTATTTTTGATGTGATATTGAGACAAATTCCAATTGTTTATTGGGAGCATTTCCGATTCCTCTCGGACATGGACGTGTGTAATATCCACGCTGTGCTCCTTTATGCAGCTACTGACTGTTCTGTTTGGTTCACTGTCACTTTCACCTTTGATCGACTTGTGACAATTTGTTGCCCCATGCTGAAAAGTAAATTTTGCACCGACAAAATGGCGAAAGTTGTCCTGGGATCAATCACTGTTCTGAGCTGTTGTAAGAACATTTTTTGGTATTTTATGCTGTCAAATTCATATACGTTGGTGAACGACCCATGGTTTTGCAGTGTTTCTTTCTTTGTCATACAATCTCCTGTCTGGATCGCCGTTGAACTCAGCCATCATATTCTAAACCCCTGTGTCCCATTTGTTCTGATTCTGTTGTTCAATATTTACACTATCAGGCACATTTCAGTGACCAGCAGGTCTCGCAGGAGACTCCGAACTCCCATCAATGGAAAAGGTACTAAAGACCCAGAGATGCAGAATCGAAGGAAATCTATTATTTTACTCTTTGCTGTCTCAGTGAATTTTATCATATTATGGGCAACCATAATGGTATACTCTGTATGGAGGCGGATGTATTATTTGGGGTATATTGCTGTTTGGATGGATGATTCTGTGCCGGATTTCGGCTTCATCCTACAGCTCATGAGTTGCTGCACAAATACCTGTATATACGCTGTGACCCAGACGAAGTTCAGAGAGCAGATGAAGAATGTGCTCAAATATCCCTTCATGCTCGCTGTGCAATTATTTCAATGATGATCATAACAGGCAAAGAATAATTCATAGAATCCTTGATTTAATTGCACATTTCCCAATGTGACAGGGCCAAGTGTGACAGTGAAAGGTGTGCCCTGTTGATGTGTTTATTGATTGTAGAGAATTAAACCCAAATATAGGGAAAGGAAGGAAGACCCTGTTGCTATGGTGGTCGTGAACATTTTTTGACAATGTAGGAGAAGCCTCTGTAAACGGTGGTAATAAACGCTGCAGGAAACTCGCAGTGGGATTTGAATAGAATTAGGATTTGGTGCAACGCTGAAACTTCTCAGTCAGTTATTCACAAAAGAAGCAGCAAATTTAACCTTTGAAGATTGAATACAGATGGATAGCCCTCTGTCTCTTCCACCTCCACCAGCACCATGGACCTCCCAGAAACCAATACCGGAACAGGATGCGATGGTGGTAATTATAGAAGGAAATGGATTCATCCATTCGGAGCATGTGTGGAATGGATGATTCAGCATATATACCAATTGATGAGATTTGAATGCTGCAGAGAATAAGAGCAGGTGACAGATAAACAAGCAATTCGCGAGTGGATGGGATCGAACAAAATCACAGTGGGAGAATGTGTGTGTTATAACTGGCAGAGATGGAGTGAGAAAACCGTTACACTGGTGAGGGGAGTGATAGAGCAGATAAACAATCTGGGCATCAGTATATGTGGAATTAATGGAGGATTTAGTCACATTGGAATTTTGGGATCTGTGCAACAGGCACTGGGGGAGTGTTTGTGATTGATGACATGCAGAGAGGATATGTGGTGATGGATCTGGTTGAGCAGAGGAGCGAGTGAGATATCACCCTCTATCCAATAGAGGTGAATGTATACCGTGAACAGAAGGGAAGTTGTTGGGTTGTAAGTTTGCTGCTCCATCATGTCATGGATCAAAGTCAATAATATTTGGGAAGATATAATATTTATTACGAAATCATGAACATGTGCTTTTTGATCCCTGTGTGTTGGTCAGAATCTCGATTTTTATTTCTTCAGTTTCTTTCATTTTCAAAGTTACCAGTAAGTTCATTGGTTTGTTAAGCTATGGGGGGATTGTGTTCCCAGGAGCAGGGAACAGTTTTATCACTCTGCAGAAGGACAGGAAAAGAGCTTGCGTATTGCACATCATAAATTAATAAACCAAAATTTCACAAACCATGGGAGTAGTATAGAAGGAAGTATCTGAAGACCTTCTAAAGATTTGATTCCTTAAACTGAAATCTTTATTGGGTAATTTTCAAAGTACTAATTCCTGTAAGGAGGTGCTGTCCTGCTTTAAATATCACTTCTTCTTTATTGTAATAAATCTTTAACTCGAATAAATAACCATCGACTTTCATTTCAAAAGTTTTATATCTGAGTTTCTGAAAAAAACCCCTCAACAAACACAAATTGCATCATCATTCTGTTCCCAGTATCCATTCGGGATTTGAAGAGCCTGGACTGAGCAACTGGTATCGCATCAAATAACTGCCGGCTCTTTGTGGAATTTAAAACAGGAATTTTTTGATGGCCTTGAGAATGGTAAATTCAAAGGGAGGGAGTGTGCGGAGAAGATTTCCTGCAGGTGGGATATCGGCACTCACACTGGCACCGTAGTTAAAAGGATTAGCTATGGGAAATGTGTGGGGTTATGGAGATTGAGCGGGGTGGGGTGGGATTGGGGTAGGATTCTCTTCAGGGATTCAATGTGGAATCCAGCAGCCGAATTGCCTACTTCTGCTCTGTGGGAAATTTCTGTTTCCATTCTGCAATGAAATGGGTGGGGTTTAAAGTGGGAACCTCAAAAAGCTCTGGGAGTGACGTCAAAGTTCTACAAAAAGTGAATAAACCTCAGACAACAGATCTGTCACAAAATTTGCAGTTTGACGTATGTGCAAGGATGGAAAAACGGCACGATTAAAGGGATTGGAGATCACTTCTATTTGATTTGATTTGATTTGATTTATTATTGTCACATCTATTAACACACAGTGAAAAGTATTGCTTCTTGTACACTATACAGACAAAGCATACCGTTCATGGAAAAGGAAACGAGAGAGTGCAGAATGTTGTGTTACCGTCTTAGTGAGGGTGTAGAGAAAGATCAATTTAATGCGAGGTGATGCCATTCCAAAGTCTGACAGCAGCAAGGAAGGAGATGATCTTGAGTCATTTGGTACATGACCCCAGACTTTTGTATCTTTTTCCTGAAGGATGATGGTGGATCAGAGAATGTCCGGGGTGTGTCGGGTCAGTTATTGTGTTGGCTGCTTTGCCAAAGCAGCGGGAAGTGTAGACAGAGCCAATGGATGGGTGGATGGCTTGCATGATAGATTGGGCTATATTCACAACTTTTGTAGTTCCTTGCAGTCTCGGGCAGAGCAGGAGCCCATACCAAGCTGTGACACACCAGAAAGAATACTTTCTATGGTGCATCTGTAAAAGTTGGTGAGAGTCCTTGCTGGCATGGCCCAACTTCCTTCGTCTTCTGAGAAAGTAGAGGCGTTGATGGGCTTTCCGAACTATAGTGTCACCTTGGAGGGAGCAGGACAGTTTGTTGGTGATCTGGACACCGAAAAACTTGATGCTCTCGACCCTTTCTACTTTCTCCTTTACGCTTCCTGAAGTCGATGCAATCTCCTTCATTTTGTTGTCATTGAGGGAGAGATTATTGTTGCTGCACTCGTTCACCAGATTCTCTATCTCATTCCTGTCCTCAATCTCGTCATTGTTTGAGATCTGACCCACTACGGTGGTGTTGTCAGCAAAGTTGAATATCGAGTTGGAGGGGAATTTGGTCACACAGTCGTAGGGATATAAGGAGTATAGTAGGGGGCTGAGAACACAGCCTCGTGGGGCATCGGTATTGAGGGTGATCGTGGAGGAGGTGCTGTTGCCTATCCTTCCTGATTGTTGTCTGTGAGTTAGGAATTTAAGGACCCAGTCACAGAGGAATACCGGAAGGAATATCCGAGTGTCCGAGTTGCCACAGAGCGAAGTGTGTGAATTGACTAATGTTCAGGTACACGGATAAAACAAACTTGTCTGAGAAGAAAGAGAAAAAAGAAACAGACACTGGGTACAAGAGTAACTACAAATATTGAAGGAGGAGCAGTTAGAATGACAAGGGAGAATGAAGAAAAGGAAATGAAATCTGACATGTAGATAATTGATTTTTGGGGCAACGAATAGGAGGAAAGCGAAGAGGAAAAATAAATAGAACATAAGCTTAGACGTTGGCAATTAAAGGGAAGTTTCCAGAAAGAAGCCACTTATTTACAGATCACAGCACAGTGACAAAGTAATTTGTTTAATTTACAAGATTTTCCAAATTTGAGGAAAGAGATGGAAGCATATTTTTTCCATTTTTGAAGGTGTATTAGCTGATAACATTGTGATGCAGGGTATGCTGGCAGCGAGTACTCAGCTGGGATTTACATCACCGTCATAAAAAATTTCAATTGAGTTTAACAAATTCAAAGAAAATGTTATTCTGAGTGCAGATGAGTTTGTTTCAAAACGACGTGGACAGGAATTGCTAAATGAAGTAGATCTTGAAGATGGAACCAATGAGAAGGAGAGTGCTAGACCCCAGGACACTGATGTTTTGCACTTGGATGTGAATTATGATCATTATTGTGGCATGAAGGTGGAAGGAAGAATATGGAGACTAATAGAAACTAAATTGTACATTTGCGAACATATTTCAGTTCAATGATGGTGTGCTTAAACAAACCTCTGAAAGTAGCAGGACCGAGGTGCTATGTCACTAGATACAGAATCTAAAAGCAAGGGAATAGTACTAACTCTGCCTCACTTTGCTTCAGATAACATCAGATATTATGAATTGTACCAATTCATTCATTTGAACGTTAAATAAAGGTGCACCAGAATGTTTGCCGTAATTCTGGTCTTCAGTTACATGGAGATTATTCAGAGTTTCTGCATGTTCTCCTTAGTGCGGCAAAGATTCAATGAAAATTTTCAGCATCAGACAGGGGTCAAAAAATAGAGAACCAGGAAGCAATTTAACAGCAAAATATGTGTTGACCAGGCCTACAATTTACAGCTTTTTGTTCAAATAAACAGAGAACATTCCAGCGCAGTACAGGCCCTTATTGTTACTAGAGAGGCAGTGCTCGACAGACTGGAGGGACTGATTGTGGACAAGTCCCCAGGACCGGATGGAATGCGTCCAAGGGTTCTGAAGGAAATGGCGGAGGTGATAGTGGATGCCTTGGTGATTATTTTCCAAACCTCGTTGGATTCCGGGGAAGAGCCGGAAGATTGGAAAACGGCTAATGTTAAGCCGCTGTTTAAAAAGGGTGGCAGGCAAAAGGCAGGGAATTATAGACCGGTTAGTTTAACGTCTGTTGTAGGTAAAATGCTTGAATCCATAATCAAGGAGAAAATAGCGAGGCATCTTGAGAAGAATTGTTTGATAGAACAGGCGCAGCACGGTTTCGTTAAGGGGAAGTCGTGTCTGACGAATTTATTGGAATTCTATGAGGATATGTCTAGGGCGGTGGATAGAGGGGAGCCGGTGGATGTGGTGTTTCTCGATTTTCAGAAGGCGTTTGATAAGGTGCCACACAAAAGGTTGTTATAAAAGGTTAGGGGGCATGGAGTTGGGGGTAGGGTGTTAGCGTGGATAGGGGATTGGCTGTCAAATAGGAGGCAGAGAGTGGGGGTCAATGGGTGCTATTCGGATTGGCAGTTGGTGACTAGTGGAATGCCCCAGGGATCGGTGCTGGGGCCTCAGCTATTTGCCATTTATATAGATGATCTGGAGGAGGGGGCTGAGTGTATGGTGTCGAAATCTGCTGATGACACAAAGACAAGTGGAAAAGCAAATTGTGCGGAGGGTGTGGAAAGTCTGCAGAGGGATCTAGATAGGCTAAGCGAGTGGGCGAGGACCTGGCAGATGGAATACAATGTTGGCAAGTGCGAGGTTATCCACTTTGGTAGGAATAATGGTCGGAAGGACTACTAATTACAGGGTGAAAAGCTGCAGCATGCGACAGTGCAGAGGGACCTGGGGGTCCTTGTGCATGAGTCGCAAAAACCCAGGCTACAGGTGCAGCAGGTGGTCAGGAAGGCGAATGGGATGCTGGCCTTCATAGCGAGAGGGATTGAATATAAAAGTAGGGAGGTCTTGCTGCAACTGTACAGGGCACTGGTGAGGCCGCAGCTGGAGTACTGTGCGCAGTTTTAGTCGCCGCACCTGGGCAAGGATATTTTGGCCTTGGAGGGAGTGAAGAGGAGGTTCACTAGGCTGATACCGGAGTTGAGGGGGTTGAGCTATGAGGAGAGGCTGAATAGACTGGGCTTGTACTCATTAGAGTTTAGAAGAATGGGGGGAAATCTGATTGAGACATATAAGATGATGAATGGGATGGATAGGATTGAGGTAGAGAGATTCTTCCTGCTCAGAAAGGACAGTAGGACTAGAGGGCACAGCCTCAAGATAAAGGGGGCGCAGTTTAGAACGGAGTTGAGGAGGAACTTCTTCACTCAAAGGGTGGTGAATCTCTGGAATTCTCTGCCCGTTGAAGTGGTGGAGGCTGCCTCGCTAAATATATTTAAGTCACGGGTAGATGGGTTTTTGGTAGGCAAGGGGATTAAGGGTTATGGGAAAAAGTGGGAAAGTGGAACTGAGCCACTTCAGATCAGCCATGATCTTATTGAATGGCGGGGCAGGCTCGAAGGGCTAGATGGCCGACTCCTGCTCCTATTTCTTATGTTCTTATGAGTGTGGGTGAGGGTGGGGCTTGCAATATTGCCGTGTGATATTGTGCAGAATCGACAAACAACACAATGTTCACTTCTACTTCACTCCAATCTGCTCTCTCCCCATTCCCCCAAATTCATCACAGGTCCACTCACATCTCCAACCCAGACACACAGCGAGCCATCGAGTGGAGAATTCACAGAGCGACCACCCTCTGTCCCAGCAGCATCTCCAACCTCAGGTAACTGAATTCCCGGGAAAATTCCCAATGAAATCCTCATTCCCCCGACAGTCGGAAAATCATCTCCGAGACAACATCAGAGCACATTCCTGATAAAGACAGAGGGAATGACTGAGGGGAGCGGGGCACAGTGACTGGGAGGAGTGGGAGGCAGGGACTGAGGGGACCGGGATGTGGTGTCTGAGGGGGGCGTAGCACAACAGCTGAGCGGGGGCCTGGCTGCAGGGGAGCGGGGCGTGGGGGATGGGGGGAGGGCGGGGCGCTGGGATGTTTAATTCAAGATATTTATTTGTTACGACGCAAAAGTTTGATTCCTTCTGCGACATAATGCTGAATCTCCAAGGAGGAATGCCTCACCTCGTAATCAGTTAAAAGTGTGTGCGAGGGTGTGAACTGTTCTTCAGTAACTAACAGAAGCATCTGTCACTTTAAAATGATCGCTGAATGATATGTTTATTGAAGTAATTGGGAACTTTAAACAAGGTATATGCCAAATAAATAAGATTCAAATGAATGCTGGTCAAATCAATACAATATTCATCCATTACATAAGAACATAAGAACATAAGAAATAGGAGCAGGAGTCGGTCTTCGAGCCTGCCCCGCCATTCAATAAGATCATGGGTGATCTGTCGTGGCTCAGTTCCACATTCCCGCCCTCTCCCCATAACCCTTAATCCCCTCGCTTATCAAAAACCCATCAACCCGCATCTTAAAAATATTTAGCGACCACTGTGCCACATACAAAGCAGCATAGATCCCTAACATAGAATCCCTACAATGCAGGAGGAGGTCATTCAGCCCATCGAGGCTGAACCAACTCACTGAAAGAACATCTTAGCAGACCCTCTTTCCTCTGGC
The DNA here is from genome assembly GCF_965287045.1 of Carcharhinus amblyrhynchos. NCBI lineage: Eukaryota > Metazoa > Chordata > Chondrichthyes > Carcharhiniformes > Carcharhinidae > Carcharhinus > Carcharhinus amblyrhynchos. The sequence continues at coordinate 1,419,095 of NC_137355.1, forward strand.
CATTCCCCGTAATCCCCCCAACCTACACATCTTGGGACAAAAAAGGGCAATCTAATATGGTCAATCTAACCTGCATACCTTTGGACTGTGGGAGGAAACCGGAGCACCCAGAGGAAACCCACGCAGATATGGAGAGAACATACAAACTCTACTGGGTCCCTGGAGTTGTGAGGGCGCAGTGCTAACCACTGTGCCATAGTACAGCTAGTAGTAGGATAGTAAAGAAAATTGAAACTGTCTTCCTCAAACAGCAATTAATGCTACAGCAATTGTTAAATTTGAAAAATGATATTAGTGCATTTTTGCCAATCAAATGGAGGTGCGGCAAAGACAGGTACATGGTGTTAGGTTGCAAAACAGCTATGATCTGCTGGTCAAGTTGTGGCTAAGTGGGTAGCACTCTCACCTGAGTCAGTGGGTTCAAATCCCACTCCAGAGACTTGACCACACAATCCAGGCTGACATTCCAGTGCCATACAGAGGGAGTCAACAGTGCTACCTTCAGGATGAGACATTAAGCCAAGATCCTCTCTATCCCATCAGGTAGATGTAAATAACATATTTTTCACTATCACTGGGGACAGAGGTAGCAGAAGAGAGATTGCCAAAATATGCTAATCATTCTTCGATACAGTGAGAATGGGTGGGAGATTGCTGCCAGAGATTGGAAAGAGACAAATGTTACCTTACTGAAGAAAAAGTGTGAGGATGTTCTCCGTAAGCAGTCAATTTAACACCAGTGCTGGGTAAGCATGGATTTGTACAAGGTAGAAAGAGAGACAGAAAATGTTGGAAATCCTTAACAGGTCTGGCAGCACATGTGGAGAGAGATGTTTCAGGCCTGTGGTTTTTCATCAGAGCCAGAGACCAGATTTTCAAACCCATTTTAGCATCCTGGACCATCTCGGTCTAGAATGACCATGCTCACAGTGTCAGCTGTATCTCACGAGGACAACACTCACCCCTGACTGTGAGAACATAACCCAGACTAACACTCCAGTGCAGGATTGAGGGGATGCTGCATTGCTGGAGGTGCTGTCTTTTAGAAAAGGCAAAACTCCCTCACTAACTGTGAAGCGCTTTGGGAGAACATGAGGTTGTTAGCGGCACATTACCCACATCTGGAAAACATGAATCAAAACATGAATCAAGTGTCAAAACTCAACTACGATCAGTACAGTTCAGGTGCAGTCAGATGTGAGTCGAGCCCTGACCCAATGTCACCTACCAAAAGGTAATAATAGAATCCAGTCACTGTCAAAAATATAACCAGGTTTTATTGCTTTCGGAAAACTTTTGGATTCCGGTTTGGGTTCCTCTGTCTGTAAGTTCTTTCTGATTTTTTTCCTTTCACAAATTACATGATGCATGGACTTAAGGGATATCTAAAGCTACCAGAGTTGAGAGCTTCTCTATCCCCCTCTCTCTCTCGCTGTCTCTCTGTCGAGATGTACCAGTTCTTCTGTTGGTCTCAGGTTGCTCTCCCCTGCACACTCTGCCATATCTGTGATGCCGCATCAATTTCCCTGATGTTGGTCTGATGTTGTCAACACCGACAGAGTCAAATTTCATAGGTTCCTAGTAGCTGAGTGACACTGGCAGGTCAAACTAGAACTTGGGGCATTGTCTCAACATAAGGGGAAGCAAATTTTAGACTGAGTTGAGGAGGATCTTCTTCACAGAAAGGGTTGTGAATCTGTGGAATTCTCTGCCCAGTTAAGGCAGCCTCGTTGAATGTTTTTAAGGCAAGGATAGATACATTTTTGAACAGTAAAGGAATTAAGGTGAGTGGGCGGGTAAGTGGAGCTGAGTCCACGAAAAAGTTCAGCCATGATCTTATTGAATGGCGGAGCAGGCTCGAGGGGCCAGATGGCCCACTCCTGCTCCTGGTTCTTAGGATCTTCTGAGTGCCTACTTTCACTCGATTGGACTAAATTCAAAGAAATACAGGTTGTCTTGTCAAGGTTCCTGCTTGACTTTTTGATAGAAATGGTTGAGCTTGGACTGTGTGTTCTTTGCTTTTTAAATTCCAAACCCTGAAACAAACATACGCTTTCAAAGGGACACACAGTGCCCCTCCAGCTTTTTACAATTTTTTACATCTTTACCAATGTCGCATTCCAACTTCACAACAAATTGTATTAGAATATCACCATCTATCATGGTGGGATTCAAACCCAGGTCCACAAACAGTTTCCCTGGGACTCAGGATAACTAGCCCAGTGACAATCCCACTTCGCCACTGTCTTCCCTACATTAACCCCAAAGTAACAGCAGTTTGATGGTTGGTTCTGTTGTTCCCCAATATTGACTGACACAAGTTTGTTGAACCTTTTGTGGATTCAGCGACAGCCACACCTCCCACAGACGGGGAAGAATCGAGTGGAGAATCCAGCGAGCAGTCATCCTCTGTCCCAGCTCCATCTCCAACCTCAGGTAGGCCACATTGTGAGAAAGAGTCGACCCAAACACTTCCCTCACCGTCACCCAAGGGGACATCATTCCCCGAGACTGAGGGAGGCGTGTATTGATGGAGAGTGAGGGAGTGAATGAGTGAAGGGGGATGTAGTGTTTGAGTGAGATGGAGTTTCCTGTTTGAGGAGATTGAGTGTGTGTAATCGAGGGGAAGGGATTTTGGGGACACAGGGAGGTGGGATTCAATGAGGGGTTCGATTGGAAGGGGTTTGTGTGGATAGGGCTGGGGATGAGGCTGGGGTTTGTAATATTGCCGTGTGATATTGTGCAGAATCTACAAACAACACGGTGCTCAGTTCCACTTCACTCCAATCTGCTCTCTCCCCATTCCCCCAAATTCATCACAGATCCAGTCACATCTCCAACCCAGACACACAGCGAGCCATCGAGTGGAGAATCCACAGAGCGACCACCCTCTGTCCCAGCAGCATCTCCAACCTCAGGTAACTGAATTCCCGGGAAAATTCCCAATGAAATCCTCATCCCCACCAACTGTTGGGAAATCATCTCCAGGACAACTTGAGAGCACAATCCTGATGTAGCGACTGTGTGGAGTGGGATGTGGCGACCAAAGGTGTGAATCTCTGAGATGAAAGGTAGGTGCTGTCAAAACTTTTAATCTGGGACTCATCATAACAGATTATCAGGGATATGATATCTCAAAGAGTGGAATAATTTAGACTGCATTAGGAGCAGGAAATGCTCATTGCTTGGTATGCAGTTGCTTTTTTATTGGCAAGGCATTGGTGGTTGGAGAATTCACAAGGGTGAATTGGTCACAAGGATTGGTCAAGCCCTTTTTTGGAATGAAATATAATCTGAGCTCGCTCAAATGAAACAACATCTCAACCTAACATTTGCACTGCATCAATACATTAGTAACTCATGTGTTTTGTTCAGAATGCAGTCACCAAGCAAAAGACCATTCTCCCTACTCGACAGTGACTGATGTGCCATATGAATTTCAATGTCTGTGTAATATCAGATATGTAGGATGTACGTCCCAGTGACTGGTTGTTAAACTCACCAGTTGGTCGCAACAGGCACAGTACTGACTGGACTCACCCAGTCCGTGCTTTCATAGCTCAGAACATTGTGTCCAACATTCACTGTAGTTCCACAATTGGACAAAACTTACTGAACAATCACACTTGTGCCAAGAATTACACAGCAGCCACTTCACAATTATTGATCTGACTTCCCAATGTTGCCTCAAATAGACTTGGTGAAGTAAACATTTTTGCACTCTGGGTGTCTACATGTTAAAGGAAGCTTTTCCAGATCCTGCAGCTCTTCAGTGAACAAAAGCTTTGGTTGCCCTTTTCAATGAGTTGACCAGATAGAATTCCTGCAGTGCAGATGGAGGCCATTCAGCCTATGTGTCTGCACAAACCAGAAATTAGCCAACCAATCAGCACCATCTTTCCCACGCTGCACGCATTGTTTGTCCCTGTGAGATTGGGGTTTCGCTGAATGAGTTCTGATGAGTCCCAGATGAAAAACTTTGACAGTGTTATCTTTTTACTCGACCATAGTCAAGAAATGTGAAGTATTGGCCCAGGCGATGCTGTTGGGAGACGAACATTTTAGAAATGTTGCCATCGTGATATTGCCCAGAATCTGGTTTTAGTATTATGGCCTGTTGCGGTATTGTCCAATCAGCAAATCTCTTCACGTTATTGTTGGTCCAGGAAAATCCACAACTCGGCATGCTGGGAAGAAATGCACTGAAAGACCCAACAACAAATCACCCACTGTCCCGGCAGAATCTCCAATCCCAGGAGGTGAACCAAGGGGAGTGGGGCGTGGCAACCTGGGGGGGAGCGGAATGCCGTGACCCATGGGGGGAGGGGGAGCAGAACGCGGTGACCCATGGGGGGAGGGGGAGCAGAACGCGGTGACCCATGGGGGAAGGGGGAGCAGAACGCGGAGACCCATGGGGGGAGGGGGAGCAGAACGCGGTGACCCATGGGGGGAGGGGGAGCAGAACGCGGTGACCCATGAGGGGAGGGGGAGCAGAACGCGGTGACCCATGGGGGGAGGGGAAGCAGAACGCGGTGACCCATGGGGGGGGAGGGGGGGGGTAGCAGGAACGGCGACCCGAGGGGAGCAGGACGTGGCAACCAGGGGCTGGGGGGGAGGGAGGGAGAGGGATGCAACGACCGGGGTGAGGGGGGGTGGGATGCAGCTACTATGGTTGCAAATCGCAACAACCAGGGGGGAGTGGAGGTTGGGGGGAATGGGACACAGCGACTGGGCAGGGGAGTGGGACGCAACAACAGGTGGGGACTGGTTCACAGCAATGTGGGGAGACTGTTGGGACACAGTGACTGCACCTGCGCGGTTTAATGAATGCTGTGTCTGCCTCTCACTCTCGGGTGCGGAGTTTGCTGTGTTTCTCCCCTCTGCTGTGTTCACTCTTATTTGGAATTTGCTGCTTTTGATTTTGCGATCCACAATACATCTTCAGACTCAGAAACCAAGACTGGGTCCCCACTTGGCCCTGAGTGTAGCTCCAAGCAATGCTCCATCTCTCCGTGCATTTCAGTTGCTAGACGTGTTTGATTCAGAACTTTATTCGGGAATATTTGATGCTTTCTCATATTTGTGTAATTCACCTGCCCCCCTCCTGTGCTCTGACGAAACATAATTACCAGTTATCTTTGTGTCTTCAACAAGGTGCATCAGTTGCCATTCTTGATCAATATCCCAACATCCCAAAAAACATGCTCTTAGGCTGATTGGTGTAACAAATTGTCCCTAAATTAGTCTCCCCTCAATCTTCCCCAATAGGTGTAGACAGAGGTCATGGGTAGAGGAGGGCGCTCATAATGTTAAAATGGTGGCGCGGGCTCATTGGACCGAAGGGCCTGTTTCCCGTGCTGTGTTGTTGTTTGTAATCAGGGCATCGCGGGTTATGAGGAAAAGGCAGGAGGATAGGATGAGAAGCCATGATTGAATGGCAGAGCAGACTCAATGGGCCAAGTGGCCTAATTCTGCTCCTTTGTCTTAGGGTCTTCTCGTTTCCAAGTATGAGCTTCCTAATTGAGGCCGGCTCAATCAAGGAGCTCATACTCCCAAGGGCCAAGCCCATGGGCCTCTGGGAAGACACTACACTTTGTTACGTGAAGCGTGAAGCCTGAGGTCACACGAGTGACCCCATTTACAGCCCCTCCTCCTCATCTGCCCTGTGCTTGTGGGGACTTGGAGTGACGTTCCTTGCACTCAGTGGGACTGGGGTGTATGGGCAAGGGATATTGTCTGGGCGGTTATCTCTCTGAATTGACGAGGCCTCGATCTTCCTAGTGTACCCCTTCCCTCCTCCTCCTCCCCCCCAACCCCTCCTCGCATTGCACGCAGGGAATTCAGCTCATGACCTCTCCTCTCCATGTTTCAGGTTTCCTGGTTTTGTCAGAGGAGGACTGTGAGACAATGACCGTCGAGGTGCAAGTGATGTACGTGGGGAATAACAAGCTGGAAAGCCCCAAGGAGAAGGAGGCCTACCTTCGACAGGCGCAGACTTCAGAGAAACAGGGAAATTAGAAGCAGAAGGAGGCAATTTGGCCCTTCCAGCATGCTCCCCCCATCCATTCCAATCATGGCTGATTACCCAACTCAACAGTCTCATCCCCGCCTTCCACCCCACCATATCCTTCGATCCCCTTCATCCCAAGAGATATATCTAATTCCTTCTTGAAAACATATCATGTTTTGGCTTCAACTTCTTGCTGTGTTAATGAGTTCCACCAAGCTCTGGTGAAGAAATTTCTCCTCACCTCATTCTTAAAACATTTACCCCAGATTGTCAGCCTATGACCCCCTGGTTCTGGAGTCTCCCACCATCGGAAACATGGTTCAATCAAGGAGCTCATACTCCAAGGGCCAACCCCATGGGCCTCTGGAAAGTCACTACAGTTTGTTACATGAAGTGTGATGCCTGAGGTCACATCAGTGACCCCATTTACTGCCCCTCCTCCTCATCTGCCCTGTGCTTGTGGGAGACTTGGAGTGACGTTCCTTGCACCCTGTCTAGTTCTCTTCGAATTGTATAGGTTTCTATAAAATTCTCCCACTTCATACTTCTAAATTCCAGCCAATATAATCCTAACTGACTCAATCTCATAAGAACATAAGAACAAAAGAACATAAGAAATAGGAGCAGGAGTCGGCCATCTAGCCCTTCGAGCCTGCCCCGCCATTCAATAAGATCATGGCTGATCTGTCGTGTCTCAGTTCCACATTCGCGCCCTCTCCCCATAACCCTTAATCCCCTCGCTTATCAAAAACCCACCAACCTGCGTCTTAAAATTATTTAGCGAGGCAGCCTCCACCACTTCAACGGGCAGAGAATTCCAGAGATTCACCACCCTTTGAGTGAAGAAGTTCCTCCTCAACTCCGTTCTAAACCGCCCCTCCTTTATCTTGAGGCTGTGCCTCTCCACATATCCCAATCCCACCATCCCAGGAATCAGCTTGGTAAATTTTGCTGCACTCCCTCCAAAGCAAGAATATCCTTCATCAGATAAGGAGACCAAAACTGCACACAATACTCCAGGAGTGGCCTCACCAACACCCTGTATAATTGCAGCAACACACCTCTGCCCCTGTACTCAAAACCTCTTGCTATGAAGGCCAATATGCCATTTGCCTTCTTTATTGCCTATTGTACCTGCCATGCTTATCTTCAGCGACTGGTGTACGAGGACACCCAGGTCTTATTGCATATTCCCCTCTCCTGAGTTATGGCCATTCCGATAGTAATCTGCCTTCCCTGTTTTTGCTGCCACAGTGGATAACCTCACATTTATCCCCCTTATACTCCATCTGCCAAATCACTGAACATCCATCCTTGGACCGTGGACATTACTGTGCAGAGCTGTTATCCATTGGTCAAACCTTATCCATATTAATTGGTCATCCCTAGTAATTGGTTAACCATGTCAGGGGTAGGTTCTTTACCCAGAGGGTGGTGAGGGATTGGAATGCCCTGCCTGCTGCAGTTGTAAATGCGCCTAGTTTTGGGGCGTTTAAGAGATCCGTGGATAGGTTTATGGATGTAAAGGCATTGGTTTAGGTTTGAGGGTCATTGTTTTTTAACTGGTCGGCGCAACATCGTGGGCCGAAGGGCCTGTTCTGCGCTTTAATGTTCTATGTTCTATTGTCAGTTGGTATTCTTTACCCATTTCTAGTTAGCACTTTTTAATCATTTATCATCAGCATTGATTGTCCACACCTAGTTAGTGTTGATTAACCAGTCCTAGTTAGCATTGATTAACCATTGCCTGTTCAGCGTGATTAACCAGTGCTAGTTAAGTTGGATTAACCATTGCTGGTTAGATTTGATTAATCATTCCTGAATACTGTTGCTCCACTATATCCCTTTTTGAATCAGTAACAATCTCTTGTTAATGTGAATTTTGCATTATTAATTAGCATTATTTAACCAGTACTAGTTAGTATTGCTGAAGCAGGTACGCTAAGTTCCATTAACCATTGCTAACGATAGAATGATTATCAATTCGGAGTAGTAATTGGTTTATCAATAATAGTAGCATGTCTTAACCATTGCTAGTTATCATTGATTACCCATACCTAATTAGCATTGTTTAACCATTGCTAGTTAGGATTAATTAACCATTGTTCGATAACATTGTTTATCCATTCCTTTTTATTATTAGTTACCCATTGCCAAGTTTGGATACAGGAGCCATTCCTCGTTCGCACCAGGAACAGTTTTTAACCCTTCCCAGTTAAAATTCTCCAAAACATTTTAGCATCTTCGCTCATGGATAGTTAGGATGGGTTAACCAATCATTGACAGCATTATTTAATTAGCCGTTATTAGTTAATCTTGATGAATCATTTATAGCTGGTATTACTTCACCATTGCTTGTTCGGACCGATTAAACATTGCGGAGGTTGAATAGACTAGCAATACCTCGTCAGCACCGATTTACCAATACCAGCAACATTTCTTAACCATTTCTAGTTAGCATTGACTTATCACCAAATAATCAGCGTGGTTTAACCATTAGGGCTGATTAATCATTCCTGAAGCAATAACTATTTATTGTTTTCATTAATTAACCATTATCCATTATTAGTTAGCACCGTTTATTCATTACGAGTCAGCATTGTTTCCCAATGAGCATCTTGGATCTTTTTTTGTGAGGAATTCGTTAACTGCTTCTTGACGTTACTGAATATAACTCTTCTTAGTTGCTATTGAGTGATTGTGTGGAGTTAACATTGAGGGACATCATTAGTTGGCATCGGGGAGAGGGTGTTGGAGAACTTTGCTCTCTCTGGTGTTCAGGGGGTTGGAGATTCTCCCACCTCTAGGAGCTCAGGGGAGTTTTGGGAAAGGGGCTGGGAGCTGAGTGTGAATGTGTTGTCACGTCATCACATATGACTCCTCATCGTGACATTCTCATCTGTTACCAGGTGCAAGATATGCTAAGGCCCTATCTCCCCTGCAAGAAACTAGTGCCAACCAATGATCAGAGCGAAGAGAAGGGTCACAATGGCCAGAAGAGACAGAAATGAACCACCGAGAGATGGGATCTCTCCAGGGAGGGAGGATTTATATCCATTTTGAGGGCTGCATGTGTGTGTGTGTGTGTGTATGTGTGAGTGTGTGTGTGTGTGTGTGTGTGTGTGTGTATATGTGTGTGTGTGTGAGTATGTGTGTGTGTGTCTGTGTCAGAAAATCCCATTGAAACATGTTGGGTGGATTAGCCTTGGAGGAACTGGGGTGAGAGGGAATGAGACTGATCGGGTGTGAGGCGATGGGAATGAGGGTGGACTGGATGCGGATGAGATTGTGAGTTGAGGAGGAACTTCTTCACTCAAAGGGTGGTGAATCTTTGGAATTCTCTGCCCGTTGAAGTGGTGGAGACTGCCTCGCTGAATATATTTAAGTCACGGGTAGATAGGTTTCTGGCAGACAGGGGAATTAAGGGTTATGGGGAGAAAGCGGGAAAGTGGAACTGATCCACTTCAGATCAGCCATGATCTTATTGAATGGTGGGGCAGGCTCGAAGGGTTAGATGGCCTACTCCTGCTCCTATTTCTTATGTTCTTATGGTATGAGGGAATGGGATTGGGAAGAGCATCTCACTGGTTCATGTCCAGTGGCTGAGCGGTAAGATCTGTACCTGTGCTATTTACAATGAGGATGTGAAAGTGTTTAAGAAGTGATTATGGCTTTCCACTCCTGGTGTTTATAAAGGGTTAAAATTGGGATTTTCTACTTTAAAAAAATGATACACATAGAACATAGAACATTACAGCGCGGAACAGGCCCTTCGGCCCACAATGTTGCGCCGACCAGTCTTATTTTTAAAAAAAAACATTGACCCACTAATCTAAACCAATCCCTTTTCGTCCATAAACCTATCCACCAATCTCTTAAACGCCCCCAAACTAGGCGCATTTACAACTGCAGCAGGCAGGGCATTCCAGTCCCTCACCGCCCTCTGGGTAAAGAACCTACCCCTGACATCCGTCCTATAACTACCCCCCCTTAATTTAAAGCCATGCCCCCTCGTGCTAGCTTTCTCCATCCGAGGAAACAGGCTATCACCATCCACCCTATCTAAACCTCTAATCATCTTATATGTTTCTATAAGATCCCCTCTTAGCCGCCTTCTTTCCAGTGAAAACAACCCCAAATCCCTCAGTCTCTCCTCATAGGACCTCCCCTGCATACCAGGCAACATCCTGGTAAACCTCCTCTGCACGGAGAGGAATTGGAAGAGTTTCCAAAGACTTTTTTTGAAAAGAAACATTGAAAATGGGTTTGTGAATGTCATAAAAATGTCTTTAAACAGAGATTAAATTGGGATTGTTTTGAATTTTGAAAAGTGTTGAATATGTTGTGTTTGAGTGATTTATGGTGGGTGAGGTTCTTTTTAAAACTTTGAAATGTGTTTTTGCAATTGTTTTATTTAGGACGGATAATGCTGCTTATAGGGACTGGTGAAGGGGCTGAAATGTATTTCAAGTGGTTTAATCAGTGATTTTGAAGATATCTGTCACGTATATCGGATAATGTTAAAATGGCGGTGCGGGCTTGTTGGGCCGAAGGGCCTGTTTCTTGTGCTGTGTTGTTCTTTGTTCTTTGTTTGTTCTTTGATTCATACCTGTTTTTAATCCGATTTAGACGGCTATGAGATATTTTCAAATGTTTGAAACAAAGCTTGAGGAGTTTGGAGGCTTGTTTTCAATTAAGTTTTAAAGTTTATTTCTGAGGGTCTAGAGTAGGCTTACATTAACACCGCAATGAAGTTACTGTGAAAATCCTCCAGTCACCACTCTCTGGAACCTGTTTGGGTTCACTAAGGAAGAATTTAGCACAGCCAATACACGTCTTTTGGATTGTGGGAGGAAACCGGAGCACCCGGAGTAAACTCATGCAGACATTGGGAGAATGCCCAGACTCCGCACAGACCCAGGAATCGAACCCAGTTCCCTGATACTGTGAGGCAGTAGTGCGAACCACTGTCCCCCGTTTTGAAGGAAAGGTTAAAGAGGGCTTTGAATAGGTGTGTTGGGCTATGTTTTAGTGGGTTTGTACTTGAGGTCAACTGGGAGAAAGCGGGTGATACAGAATGTAGCCCAGGGAGGTGGTCGTTATACTTTTAGATTTACTGTGCAGGCAGTGTGACCTGAGAAACACATCACTCAAGAGTTGCAGACCGAGTTAATGGCTTGTTCCTGCCAGGAATTTGTTGCTTTGAAAGATGGAATTCCGTTCGCACAAACACTTCCTTGGAAAGTCTATAAATGGGGTCACGTGATAATGTGGTTAATGTGCAGAGCAGGTCTGTAGCAGAGGAAAATAAGGTTTTGGAATTGCGCGAAGGCAGTCAAAAGACCCAAATTCCTCCAACCTCTCCTCATAGCCAACACCTCCGAGACCTGGGAAACATACTGGTGAACCTTCTCTGCACTCCCTCCAAAGCTTCCATATCCTTCTGGTAGTGCGGTGACCAGAACTGCGTACAATATTCCAAATGTGGCCTAACCAAGGTTTTATATAGCTGCAACATGATTTCCCAACTCAATGCCACGCCTGATGAAGTCAAACATGCCCCATATGCCTTCTTAATCACCCTGACAATTTGTTTTGCCTTTTTTAGGGAACTGTGGGTCTGTACGTCCAGATCCCTCTGTATGTTTATGATCCTAAGGGTTCTGTCATTTACAGTATAATTCACACACAAATTTGATTTTCCAAAATGCATCACTTTGGATTGTCCGAATTAAACTCCATCTGCCATTTCTACACCCAAGTCTCCAATCTATCTATATCCTGTTGGATCCTCCGAGAATCCCTGGCACCAACAGCAACTCCACCATTCTTTGTTTTGTCTGCAAATTCACCCACATTTTCCTCCTAGATTATTTATATATAGTCTAAACAGTGGAGGTCCCAGCACTGACCCTGTGGAACACCACCAGCTACAGCTCTTCATTCTATACACCACCCATCCATCGCAACTCTGTATCATCTATAGCCAACCCAGTTCTGTATCCATCTAGCCAGCCCACCTCAAATCCCATGTGATTTTAGTTTTTGTACCAGTCTGCCACATCGGACATTGTCAAATGTCTTACTGAAGTCCGTATCAACGACATCCACTGCTCTTCCCTCATCAATTTGTCACGCGTTCAAAGAACTCAGTCAAGTTGGTGAGACCATGATCTTCCCTACAAAACCATGCTGGCTGTTACTAACTACTCCATTTTCTTTACAAATCTGCACATATCCTGTCGTTCAGTATCTTAAAAAGCTTCCTAAAAACTGATGTCAGGCTCACCAGCCTATAATTCCCTGAATTATTCCTGCTTCCTTTGCTATTGGCTATTTGCCAGTCCTCTGTTTGTGGTAAAGAGGACGTGAAGATATCTGCTGAGGTACCAGCTTTTTCTCCGCTCCCTTCCCACGATAACCTGGGGTAGATCCCATCCGGCCCCAGAGACTTGTCTACCTGAATGTAGATTAGGATACCCAACACTCCATCTTTGATATCTTGATATTTTCTAGCCATGATCTTATTGAATGGCGGGGCAGGCTCGAAGGGCTCGAGGCCTACTCCTGCTCCTATTTCTGATCTTCTTATGTTCTCAGGATATGCTTATCTCGGACTTGTCTATACTGCTAGCAGACTCATAAAGTCTGCTCATATCAGCCCATCTGCTGATACCAGACTTAAGTGACAGACACTATAGAAATGTGGTCAAACCACCTCAGCACCATGATACATAGAACATAGAACACTACAGCACAAACAGGCCCTTCGGCCCACGAGTTGCGCCGATCACATCAACACCTATCTATAACCCCCAATCCCATAAAACCCCATATACTCATCCAGAAGTCTTTTAAAAGACCCCAGCGATGCTTCTCATTACAGTTGGTAACACTCCATTTTGTTAACATAGTACATAGGATGATGTGAATATACATAATGCTGGCACCCCAGCCTTGCCCCACTCTTCCAAAGCCTTTAGATTAACATTAAATTCATGGATGAGAAAAACTGAGACATGTCTTGATGCTTATCTCAGTAGTTTTTATTAATCAAAGCAAGAATTGACAAAACTGGATATTTCACCGCGTGCTTGAACTGTTCATAAGAACATAAGAAATAAGAGCAGGAGGAGGCCATCTAGCCCCTCGAGCCTGCCCCGCCATTCAATAAGATCATGGCTGATCTGTCGCGTCTCAGTTCCAAATTCCCGCCCTCTCCCCATAACCCTTAATCCCCTCGCTTATCAAAAACCTATCAACCCGCGTCTTAAAAATATTTAGCGAGGCAGCCTCCACCACTTCAACGGGCAGAGAATTCCAGAGATTCACCACCCTTTGAGTGAAGAAGTTCCTCCTCAACTCCATTCTAAACCGCTCCCCCCTTTATCTTGAGGCTGTGCCCCCTAGTCCTACTGTCCTTTCTGAGCAGGAAGAGCCTCTCCACCTCTATCCTATCCATCCCATTCATCATCTTATACGTCTCAATGAGATCTCCCCTCATTCTTCTAAACTCTAACGAGTACAAGCCAGTTTATTCAGCCTCTCCTCATAGCTCAACCCCCTCAACTCCGGTATCAGCCTAGTAAACCTCCTCTGCACTCCCTCCAAGGCCAAAATATCCTTGCGTAAGTACAGCGCCCAAAACTGCGCACAGTACTCCAGCTGCGGCCTCACCAATGCCCTATGCAGCCGCAGCAAGACCTCCCTACTTTTATATTCAATCCCCCTCGCTATGAAGGCCAGCATCCCATTCGCCTTCCTGACCACCTGCTGCACCTGCAAGCTGGGTTTGTGCGACTTATGCACAAGGACCCCGAGGTCCCTCTGCACCGTTGCCTGCTGCAGTTTTTCGCCACATAAGTAATAATCCTTCCTACTGTTATTCCTACCAAAGTGGACCACCTCGCACTTGCCAACATTAAATTCCATCTGCCAATTCTTGGCCCATTCGCCCAGCCTATCTAGATCCTTCTACAGACTCTCCACACCCTCCGCACAATTTGCCATTCCACCAATCTTGATGTCATCAGCAAACTTCGACACCATACACTCAGTTCCCTCCTCCAGATCATCTATATAAATGGTAAATAGCTGAGGCCCCAGCACCGACCCCTGGGGCACTCCACTAGTCACCAACCGCCAATCCGAATAGCACCCATTAACCCCCACTCTCTGTCTCCTATTTGACAACCAATCCTCTATCCACGCTAACACCCTACCTCCAACTCCCTGCCCCCCTTACCTTCTGCAATAACCTCTTGTGAGGTACCTTGTCAAACGCCTTCTGAAAATCAAGAAAGACCACATCCACCGGCTCCCCTCTATCCACCGCCCTCGACACATCCTCATAGAACTCCAATAAATTTGTCAGACACGACTTGCCCTTAACGAAACCGTGCTGTGTCTGCTCTATCAAGCAATTCCCCTAAAGATGCCTCGCTATTTCCTCCTTGATGACAGATTCTAACATTTTACCTACAACAGACATTAAACTAACCGGCCTATAATTCCCTGCCTTTTGCCTGGCACCCTTCTTAAACAACGGCGTAACATTAGCCGCTTTCCAATCTTCCGGCACTTCCCCGGAATCCAGCGATGTTTGGAAAATAACCACCAAGGCATCCACTATCACCTCCGCCATTTCTTTCAGAATCCTCGGATGCATTCCATCCGGTCCTGGGGACTTGTCCACAATCAGTCCCTATCACTCACCTCACCAGTGTAACAATTTTCTCACTCCATCTCTGCCAGTTATAACACACACATTCTCCCACTGTGATTTTGTTCTATCCCATCCACTCGTGAATTGCTTGATTATCTATCACCTGCTCTTATTTTCTGCAGCATTCAAATCTCATCAATTGGTGTAAATGCTGAATCATCCGTTCCACACATGCTCCTAATGGATGAATCCATTTCCCTCTATAATTACCACCATCGCATCCTGTTCCTGGTATTGGTTTCTGGGAGGTCCATGGTGCTGGTGGATCTGGAGGAGACAGAGGGCTATCCATCTGTATTCAATCTTCAAAGGTTAAATTTGCTGCTTCTTATGTGAATAACTGACTGAGAAGTTTCAGTGTTGCACCAAATCCTAATTCTATTCAAATCCCACTGCGAGTTTCCTGCAGCGTTTATTACCACCGTTTAGAGAGGCTTCTCCTACATTGTCAAAAAATGTTCACTACCACCATAGCAACAGGGTCTTCCTTCCTTACCCCATATTCGGGTTTAATTCCCTACAATCAATAAACACATCAACAGGCCACAACCTTCTCTGTCACACTTGACCCTGTCACATTGGGAAATGTGCAATTAAATCAAGGATTCTATGAATTATTCTTTGCCTGTAATGATCATCATTGAAATAATTGCACAGCGAGCATAAAAGGATATTTGAGCACATTCTTCAACTGCTCTCTGAACTTCGTCTGGGTCACAGAGTATATACAGGTATTTGTGCAGCAACTCATGAGCTGTAGGATGAAGCCGAAATCCTGAACAGAATCACCCATCCAAACAGCATGATACCCCAAATAATACACCCGCCTCCATACAGAGTATACCATTATCATTGCCCATAATATGATAAAATTCACTGAGATAGCAAAGTTTAAAATAATAGATTTCCTTCGATTCTGCATCTCTGGGTCTTTGGTCCCTTTTCCATTGATGGGAGTTCGGAGTCTCCTGCGAGACCTACTGGTCACTAAAATGTGCCTGACAGTGTAAATATTGAACAACAGGATCAGAACAAATGGGACACAAGGGTTTAGAATATGATGGCTGATTTCAACAGCAATCCAGACAGGAGAATGAATGTCAAAGGGAGGAACAAAACAAAACCATGGGTCATTTACCAACGTGTACGAATTTGACAGCATAAAATACCAAACAATGTTCTTACAACAGCTCAGAACATTGATTGATCCCAGGACAACTTTAGCCATTTTGTCGGTGCAAAATTTACTTTTCAGCATGGGGCAACAAATTGTCACAAGTCGATCAAAGGTGAAAGTGACAGTGAACCAAACAGAACAGTCAGTAGCTGCATAAAGGAGAACAGCGTGGATATTACACACATCCACGTCCGAGAGGAATCGGAAATCCTCCCAATAAACAATTGGAATTTGTCTCAATATCACATCAAAAATAATGACCAGTAGATCAGCAGCTGCCATCGAAACCAGGTAGTGTGTTACACATTTGGAGAGACCACATCTTTCCTGAGAGAGTATTCCAATTGTCATCACGTTAACTTTAAGGAGCAGAAATAAATCCAGATATTAGACATCAAGCTTTTTAGGCACAGACTATGGAAACATTTTGCTGTGTTAATTCATCCTGAGATTTCTGGAATTAATTACACGCAGTGAAGCAACAGCAAAGTCTGCAAAATACCACAGAATATTCACAATAAAATGATTAAAGGTGCTGTGGACAAATTGCAAATCCTTGTTTGTATCATGGCAATGATTCCCTTCCTATCCAGAAACAATTCAACATTAAGTGACTGATAATTCTGGAAAACATTCCATTTTGATGCATGAACTCAACTGACATTTGATAAGAGAGGGGATTAAGGGTTATGGGGAGAGGGCGGGAATGTGGAACTGAGCCACGACAGATCAGCCATGATCTTATTGAATGGCGGGGCAGGCTCGAAGGTCTAGATGGCCTACTCCTGCTCCTATTTCTTATGTTCTTATGGCCGAGCTGTGTTTGACACTAGCGTATTTAAATATTTAACTGGAAATGTTCATGTTAATATTATAGAAATTGCCTGGTCTGATTTCAAAATGGGCCAAATTTCTAAGTAACCGCAAACATGGATGAAATGATGTGGAGATGCCGGTGTTGGACTGGGATAAACACAGTAAAAAGTCTCACAACACCAGGTTAAAGTCCAACAAGTTTATTTGATCGTAAACCCACAAGCTTTCGGAACGCTGTTCCTTTATCAGGACTGTGGAAAGTTTTCATCAGAAACGGGGCATATAAAGGCACACACAGTTCACAGATTACTGATTAGAATGTGACTCTTTACAGCTACTCTGCTGTTCAAGTCCTAAAGGTGCAGACAATGTGAGTGGAGATAGCATTAACCATAGGTTAAAGAGATGTGTATTGTCTCCAGACAGGACAGTATGTGAGATGTTGCAAGTTCAGGCAAATCATGGGTATTACAGATAATGCGACATGAACCCAAGAACCCGGTTGAGGCCGTCCTCATGTGTGCAGAACTTGGCTATCAGTCTCTGCTCAGCGACTCTGCGCTGTCATGTATCTGTTGATTGGGGGGGGGGGGTAATTATTAATTGTTTGTACATAAATATTGCTGCATTAACAAGAAGTCTATTCACAAATCTTTGTTCACTGAATAAGGGACAAAACAGACTGTGTCGCCGTCACAGCACTGAGTACTGTGCACAGTTCTGGGTCGCCTCACTACAGGAAGGATGTGGAAGCTATTGAGAGGGTGCAGAGGAGATTTACAAGGATGTTGCCTGGATTGGGAGGCATGCCTTATGAGGATAGGTTGAGGTAGCTCGGTCTCTTCTCCCTGGAGAGACGAAGGATGAGAGGTGACCTGATAGAGGTTTATAAAATGTTGAGAGGTATAGATAGAGTGGATTCTCGGAGGCTATTTCCCAGGGCTGAAATGGTTGCTAATAGAGGACACAGGTTTAAGGTGCTGGGGAGCAGGTACAGAGGAGATGTTAGAACATAGAACATATAGAACATAGAACATTACAGCGCAGAACAGGCCCTTCGGCCCACGATGTTGCGCCGACCAGTTACAAAAACAATGACCCACTAGCCTATACCAATCCCTTTTCGTCCATAAACCTATCCAGAGATCTCTTAAACGCCCCCAAACTAAGGGGTAAGTTTTTCACTCAGAGGGCGGTGAGTGAGTGGAATCGGCTGCTGTCGGTGGTGGTAGAGGCGAACTCGCCGGGGTCTTTTAAAAGACTTCTGGATGAGTACATGGGATTTAATGGGATTGGGAGTTACAGATAGTTCTATGGCCTGGAAGGGATGGATATGATCGGCACAGCTTGTGGGCCAAAGGGCCTCTTTATGCTGTAGTGTTCTGTGTGTCTGTGTGTGTGTGTGTCTGCGTGTGTGTCTGCGTGTGTCTGTGTGTGTCTGTGTGTGTCTGTCTGTGCCTGTGTGTGTGTGTGTGTCTGTGTGAGTGTGTGTGTGTGTGTGTGTGAGTGCATGTGTGTGCGTCTATGTGTGTGAGTGTGTGTCTGTCTGTGTGTGTGTGAGTGTGTGTCTGTCTGTGTGTGTGTGTCTGTGTCTGTGTGTTAGTGTGTGTGTGTGTGTGTGTCTGTGTGTGTCTGTGTGTGTGTGTGTGTCTGTCTGTGTGTGTGTGTGTCTGTGTCTGTGTGTTAGTGTGTGTGTGTGTGCCTGTGTGTGTGTGTGTGAGTGTGTGTGTGTGTGTGTGTGTGTGTGTGTGAGTGTGTGTGTGCGTGTGTGAGTGTGTGTCTGTCTGTGTGTGTGTGTGTGTCTGTGTCTGTGTGTTAGTGTGTGTGTGTGTGTGTGTGTGTGTGTCTGTGTGTGTGTGTGTGTGTGTGTGTGTGTGTGTCTGTGTGGGGGTGTGTGTGTGTGTGTCTGTGTGTGTGTGCGTGTGTGTGTGTGTGTGTGTGTGTGTGTGTGCAGTTTGGGGAACGCTCTGCAGACTTGGAATTGACAAAATCAACAAAACTTTCCCTGAGAAAAACAAAGGATGGTGGGAATTCTCCGAGCGCTGATGAAGGGTCACGGAGACTCACAGCGTTGCATCCACTCTCCCTTAAATAAATTGGAAAGAAAATTGGTTGGACTTAAACCTGGTGTCAGACTTCTGACTCCATTCTCCCTTCACAGACACTCTCAGAATTGCTGAGATTTTCCAGAATGTTCTGTTTTTTGTTTCAGATTCCAGCTTCAGCAGTATTTTATTTTTAGTTGTGTTAGAGACAGGGGAGTGACAGATAGCCTGAAATTATACACATGTTAATTCAACATCTAATATAAGAACATAAGAAATAGGAGCAGGAGTGGGCCATCCAGCCCCTCGAGCCTGCCCCGTCATTCAATAAGATCATGGCTGATCTGATAGTGGTTCAGTTCCACTTACCCACCTGCTCCCCATAACCCTTAATTCCCTTATTGATCAGAAATGTGACTTAAACATATCGAACGAGGTGGCCTCCACTGCTTCAATGGGCAGAGAATTCCAGAGATTCATTACCCTCTGAGAGAAGAAGTCCCTCCTCAACTCTGTTCCAAACCGACTCCCCCTTATTTTGAGGCTGTGTCCTCTAGTTCTTGTTTCCTTCCTAAGTGGAAGGAACCTCTCTGCCTCTACCCTATCTCGCCCCTTCATTATCTTATATGTCTCTATAAGATCACCCCTCAGCCTTCTAAACTCCAACGAATACGGGTCCAATCTACTCAATCTCTGCTCATAAGCTAACCCCCTCATCTCCGGTTTCAAACTGGTGAACCTTGTCTGTACTCCCTCCTAACCCAATATAACCTTTCGCAAATACAGGGACCAAAATTGCACACGGTACTGTATTTGCAGCCTCACCTTGTACAATTGCAGCAAGACCTCCCTGCTTTTATATTCTATCCCCTTCGCTATAAAGGCCAACATCCCATTCGCCTTCTTGATCACCTGCTGCACCTACAGACTGGGTTTTTGCAATTCATGCACAAGGACCCCCAGGTCCCTCTGCACCGTAGCATGTTGTAATTTTTCACCATTAAAATAATAGTCCATTTTACTATTATTCCTTCCAAAGTGGATAACCTCACACTTGCCATCTGCCAAATCCTTGCCCACTCACTCAGCCTTTCCAAATCTCTCTGCAGACTTTCCACATCCTCCACACAATTCGCTTTTCCACTCGTCTTTGTGTGATCAGCAAACTTTGTTACCCTACACTCGGTCCCCTCCTCCAGATCGTCTATGTATATGGTAAACAGTTCAGGCCCCAGCACCGATCCCTGTGACATGCCACTAGTCACCAACTGCCAAGCAGGAGAACACCCATTTATTCCAACTCCCTGCTTCCTATGAGATAGCCAATCCTCAATCCAGGCTAACACTTTCCCCCCAACTCCGTGAACCTTAATCTTCTGCAGCAACATTTTGTGAGGCACCTTATTGAAAGCCTTCTGGAAATCTAAAAACACCACATCCACTGGTTCCCCTCTGTCAACCGCACTCATTACATCTTCATAAAAATCCAGTAAATTCTTCAAACACGACTTTCCCTTCATGAATCCATGCTGCGTCTACTTGATCGAACCAATCTTTTCCAGGTGTCCTGCTATTTCTTCTTTAATGATGGATTCCAGCATTTTCCCAACTACGGACATTAAGCTAACCGGCCTGCAGTTACCCACCTTTTGTCTACTTCCTTTTTTAAACAGCGGTGTAGCATTAGTTATTTTCAAATCAGCTGACACTTCTCCAGAGTCCAGTGAATTTTGATAAATTATGACTAACACATCGGTTTGAGCAAAGCAGTAAGAATACAACATTAAGCAGGAAAATGGAAGGGAGTGTCATTAAAACAGGCAAAGGCTGTTTCAGTTTTCAGATCGAATCACCTCTGGGTAATTCATGTGAGGATGGAACAAGCAGGTTGGATATTTCTGTAAATGTCGACATGGAGTTTTTGGATTTCAAAAGAAAACCTGTTTGGATATTTCACCATAATTTACTGAACAAGTTAAGGCATGATGGCATTTGCTTCAGAAAGGCGTATGCTTCCCAGCAGGCAGCACCAAGCCAGGGTAAAGTAATTATCCTTATGTTGTGTGCAATGACAATATTCTTCTTCAATACATCTCCTCCCAGCGCCTTTCTCCAGGTCGTTGCCTTGGTTATAAAACTGTCTCCATCTGATACAGCTCTTTGGGTTCCCAGTTACCAGCTACCCAGCTCTGACCCATGGCTTCACAGTCCTCAGATCCTCATTCTGCGAATTATTTCCATATCTCTCCACTCCACTCACCCCTGTCCAGGTCTACACGTATCTCTGTTCCCCTGGTCACAATCCTCATCGCTATATCTCTCAGTTCCCCTGCTCTGAATCTTAGTCTCTGTATCTGTTTGCTCTCTAGATCCTCGTCCCCCTCCTTGTCACTGTATGTCTATGCTGCCATGGTTACTTCCCGTGTTTACGTATTTCTGCTTTTAGCTGGTCCCTCGGTATGTCTCTGTGCCTCTTTCCTCCCGTTCTGTCAGTAACTCTCTTCTTTACTGTTTTCTCTATTTGGTTTCACATCTCTCTTATTCCCATGCCCATCTCCTTGGCTGTGTCTCACTGTTACCTCGACTCTTCCCTTGGCTCCATATCCCTCTGCTACCCTAGTCTTGTCCTTGTCTCTATATCTCTCTGCTCTGCAATCCCCACCCCGATCCCTCTCCTTGCCTCCATATTTCTGCACCCATGATCTCACGACTTTTCTCGTATATCTTCCTTTGTCATCCCTCTCCTTGTCTGCATATGTGTCTGTTCCCCTGGTCACACTCCTGGTCTCCATATGCCTCTACTTCCCTGGTCCTCTCCTTGTCTCTTATTCCCCCTGCCCTGCTCCCTATCTTTGTCTCCGTATCTCTCTGCTCACCTGGCACCTCATTCTGTCTCTGTATCTCTCTCTGCTCCCCGATCCCTCGCACGGTCTCCCGATCGCTCTGCTCACTTGATCACTCTCCATTGGACTCTGGAGCTGATGCATTTTTATTCTACTGGTCAAATTCCTTGCTTTCTCAATATTTCTAACTGCCTCTGGAGTAGGATTGGGATTGGCTGCTATACTTTTCACCAGGCTCTGACAGGATCGGGACTATGAGCTGAGCGGTGACGAGGCAGTGAAGGCACCAAATCCTGCCTCACTTTGCTCTGTCCCCTGCTCTGCTTATTTCTCTCTTCCCCCGTACCTCCCCTCACTCACCCTCTTTTTCTCACTCCATTCTCCTGGTTATCGAATTCAGGGAGATCACTGGAGAGGCTGAGAGAGTGAAATCGAATCCCACAAACACAACCTCATTAAAATGAATTCTAATTGCTCCCAGGCCAATTTAAACATCAAATGTATTCTTTACTTTTTGGCCAACGACACAGACAGTACTTGTTGTGGAACTGGAATGGAGACCAAGCTTATCTCTTTGTTCATTCCAGTCCTTATCTTCCAGCAAACCTCCTGCTAATCCCAACCCTTCCCAGATATCATCCACTCGGGAGAGGCGTCTTTGTTAATATTCGATACATCCATCCCACAGACCTTAGCCCCTGACTGTTCAACTCAACTGTTAACTGAGAACAATCTTTCTCCATCCTTCTCACTCACATTGTCTGTTTCTGTTTCTCTCCCGCTCATTGTTCCCCATCCCCCTTGTTTTCCCTTCTTCCTGGTCCCAAATATCAGTTATTGGTGATGTGTAAAACTTTACCTGCATTTGTGCTGATCTGACTTTTCCTCTGTACCTTTTCTCTGTGTCTCTCCCTCTGTTTCTGTATCATTGTGTTCAGGTGATCACCATTGCAGCAAATCAATGTACAACAAAGCTTTACAAAAAACCTGATCACACTGGCTGAAAGTGACCCTAAGTGTTCAGAAATCTTTGTCCAATTTAAACATTTAGAAAACATTTTTTCCGAGCCCTGGGCAGTGCTTTACAGTTACAATTAATGAATGTTTTAAAGAATATCTCCTGCGATGTTGCAGAAAGTACTTCAGAGCAGATCACAATCCCAGAAGCAGTGGTGAAATGAACCTACTGCAGTCACTGTGCTGGGGGTATACTGCAGGCCACCCAACAGCCCAAGAGAAGTGGAGGAATGGGTATGTTAGGAGATTCTGGATGGGTGCAGAAAAAAAAGGGTTGTTGCCGTGGGAGACTTTAATTTCCTTGGTATTGACTGGAAAGTGCTTCGGGCTGGGGGTCTGGGCGTGGAGTAATTTGTAAAATGCATACTGGAAGTTTCTTTGGAAGTATGTCAACAGCCCAATTAGAGACGGGGATATACTGGACCTAATTCTGGGAAATGAGCCCGGTCAGGTCATCAAAGTTTCAGTAGGGGAACATGTGGCAAATAGTGACCACAATTCTGTGAACTTTAGGATAGTAATGGACAAGGATGAGTGTTGTCCTACAGGTAGGGTGCTGAATTGGGGGAAGGCGAACTATAGCCGGATTAGGCAGGAATTGGTGGCCGTTGATTGGGAGAGGTTGTTTGAGGATAAGTCTACGTCTGGAATGTGGGAGTCTTTTAAGGAACAGTTGATGGGGCTGCAGGACAGGCATGTGCCTGTAAAAAGGAAGGATAGGAAAGGTAGGACTCGAGAGCCGTGGATAACCAGGGAAATTGAGGATCTGATCAAAAAGAAAAGACAGGTGTATGTTAGGTTCAGGCAATTGAAAACAGATGGAGCTCTGGCCGAATCCAGGGAGACCAGGAAAGAACTCAAACGGGGAGTTAGAAGGGCAAAAAGAGGGCTCAAAATGTTCTTGGCAGACAGGATTAGGGAGAATCCTAAGGCATTTTATTCATATGTTGGGAACAAAAGAGTTGTCAGGGAAAAAAAACGGAACTCTCAGGGACCAAGGAGGGGAATTATTCTTAGAATCCAATGGAATAGGGGAGATCCGAAATGAATACTTTGCATCAGTAATCACAAAGGGAAGGGATATGTTGACTGGGAGTGGACACAGTAAGAAGTCTGACAACACCAAGTTTAAGTCCAAATGATTCATTTGATAGTAAACTCAGAAGCTTTCGAGGTTAAACTCTTTGTCAGGTGAATGGAGAGTTCTGGCCTCAGACAGAGCATATGAAGCACAGACAGTTTACAGATTACTGATTAGAATGCCAGGGCCATCCCCACACCCCCACTTCTTGCCTTCAGACAACCACGCAACCTCAAACAGACCATTGTTCGCAGTAAACTACCCAGCCTTCAGGAGAACAGTGACCACAACACCACACAGCCCTGCCACAGCAACCTCTGCAAGACATGCCGGATCATCGACACGGATGATATCATCACACGTGAGAACACCACCCACCAGGTACATGGTACATACTCTTGCAACTTGGCCAACGTTGTCTACCTGATACGTTGCAAGAAGGGATGTCCTGAAGCATGGTACATTGGGGAGACCATGCAGACGCTACAACAACAGATGAATGAACATCGCTCGACAATCACCAGGCAAGACTGTTCCCTTCCTGTTGGTGAACACTTCAGTGGTCACGGGCATTCAGCCTCTGACCTTCGGGTAAGCATTCTCCAAGGCGGCCTTCACGACACACGACAGCGCAGAGTCGCTGAGCAGAGACTGATAGCCAAGTTCCGCACACATGAGGACGGTCTCAACAGGGAACTTGGGTTCATGTCACACTGTCTGTAACCCCCGTGACTTGCCTGGGTTTGCAAAACCTCACTCACTGTACTGTCGGGAGACAATACACATCTCTTTAACCTGTGAACAGTGCTCCTTCCACACACATTGTCGGCCACTTTAAGAATCGAATAGCAGGTTCGGTGTAAAGATTCGCATTCCAATCGGTAATCTGTAAACTGTCTGTGCTTTATATGCTCTGTCTGAGGCCAGAACTCTCCATTCACCTGATGAAGTTTAACTTCGAAATCTTGTGAGTTTACGATCAAATAAATCGGTTGGACTTAAACCTGGTGTTGTCAGACTTCTTACTGCGTTTACCCCAGTCCAACACCGGCATCTCCACATCATGACTGGGAATGTCTCAGAGGGAAGTGTTGACCCGTTAGAGAGACTGTCCATTACAAGGGAGGAAGTGTTCGGTTTTTTAGGGAACATTAAAACTGACAAATCCCCAGAGCCTAATGGCATCTATCCTAGACTGCTCAGGGAGACAAGAGGTGAAATTGCTAGGCCTCTGACGGAAATCTTTGTCTCTTCATTGGACACAGGTGAGGTCCCAGAGGATTGGAGGATAGCAAATACGGTACCGTTATTTAAGAAGGGTAGCAGGGATAACCCGGGTAATTATAGGCCAGTGAGCTTGACGTCTGTGGTAGGGAAGTTGTTAATAGAACATAGAACATAGAACATTACAGCGCAGAACAGGCCCTTCGGCCCATGATAGAGGTAGAGAGATTCTTTCCACTTAGAAACGAAACCAGAACTAGAGGACATAGCCTCAAAATAAGGCGGGGGGGGGCAGTTTAGAATAGAGTTGAGGATGAACTTCTTCTCTCAGAGCGTAGTGAATCTTTGGAATTCTCTGCCCATTGAAGCAGTGGAGGCTACCTCGTTGAATATATTTGAGTCACGGATAGATAGATTTCTGATTGATAAGGGAATTAAGGGTTATGGGGAGAGGGCGGGAAAGTGGAACTGATCCACTTCAGATCAGCCATGATCTTATTGAATGGCGGGGCAGGCTCGAGGGGCTAGATGGCCTACTCCTGCTCCTATTTCTTATGTTCTTATGTTTCTTATGTTCTTATGTTGCGCCGACCAGTTAAAAAACAATGACCCACTAACCTAAACCAATCCCTTTCGTCCATAAACCTATCCACGGATCTCTTAAACGCCCCCAAACTAGGCGCATTTACAACCGCAGCAGGCAGGGCATTCCAATCCCTCACCACCCTCTGGGTAAAGAACCTACCCCTGACATCCGTCCTATAACTACCCCCCCTTAATTTAAAGCCATGCCCCCTCGTGCTAGCTTTCTCCATCCGAGGAAAAAGGCTATCACTGTCCACCCTATCTAAACCTCTGATCATCTTATATGTTTCAATAAGATCCCCTCTTAGCCGCCTTCTTTCCAGCGAAAACAACCCCAAATCCCTCAGTCTCTCCTCATCGGACCTCCCCTCCATACCAGGCAACATCCTGGTAAACCTCCTCTGCACCCTCTCCAAAGCCTCCACATCCTTCCTGTAATGTGGGGACCAGAACTGCACACAGTACTCCAAGTGCGGCCGCACCAGAGTTGTGTACAGTTGCAACATGACGCTGCGACTCCTAAATTCAATCCCCCAACCAATAAACGCCAAGACACCGTATGCCTTCTTAACAACCTTATCTACTTGATTCCCAACTTTCAGGGATCTATGTACACATACACCTAGATCCCTCTGTTCATCCACACTATTCAAAGTCCTCCCGTTAGCCCTATACTCAACACATCTGTTATTCCTACCAAAGTGAATTACCTCACACTTCTCCGCATTAAACTCCATCCGCCACCTCTCGGCCCAGCTCTGCAACCTGTCCAAGTATTCCTGCAAACTATGACACCCTTCCTCACAATCTACCACACCTCCGACTTTGGTGTCATCAGCAAATTTACTAATCCACCCAACTATACCCTCATCCAGATCATTAATAAAAATTACAAACAGCAGTGGCCCCAAAACAGATCCCTGAGGCACACCACTCGTAACCGAACTCCATGACGAATATTTACCATCAACCACCACCCTCTGTCTCCTATCTGCTAGCCAATTCCTGATCCAATTTCCTAGATTACCCTCAATCCCACACATCTGCATTTTCTGCAGAAGCCTACCATGGTGAACCTTATCAAACGCCTTACTAAAATCCATATACACCACGTCAACTGCCTTACCCCCATCCACCTCTTTGGTCACTTTCTCAAAAAACTCAATAAGGTTAGTAAGGCACGACCTACCCGCTACAAAACCATGCTGACTATCTCCAATCAATTCATTACTCTCCAAATAACTATAAATCCTATCCCTAATAATTTTTCCTAAAACCTTGCCCACAACAGAAGTGAGACTCACCGGTCTATAATTGTTGGAGAGGATACTCAGAGATAGGATGTATGTGCATTTAGAACGGAACAATCTCGGTAGTGATTGTAAGAGGGAGGTTGTGACTTACAAATTGGGTGCAGTTTTTTGAGGAGGTGACAAAAGCGGTTGATGAAGGAAGGGCCATGGATGTCGTCCATATGGGTTTCAGTAAGGCGTTTGACAAAGTCCCTCGTGGCAGGTTGGTGAAGAAGGTTAAAGCTCATTGGATACAAGGAGAAGTGGCAAGATGGGTAGAGAGCTGGCTTGGCCACAGGAGACAGAGGGGAGCAGTTGAAGGGTCTTTTTCCAGCTGGAGGTCTGTGACCAGTGGTGTTCCGCAGGGATCTGTCCTGGGACATCTGCTGTTTGAGATATATATCAATGTTTTGGAGGAAGGTGTAACTGGTGTTAACAGCAAATTTGTGGATGACAGGAAGATGGCTGGACTTGTGGATAGCGATGAACATTGTCGGACAATACAGCAGGATATAAATAGGCTGGACAATTGGGCGGAGAAATGGCAGATGGAATTTAATCCAGATAAATGCGAAGTGATGCATTTTGGAAGAACTAATGGAGGTGGGGTAGTTATACGATAAATGGCAGAACCATCAAGAGTTTAGAAACACAGAGGGACCGAGGTGTGCAAGTCCACAAATCTTTGAAGGTGGCAGCACAGGTGGAGAAGGTGGTGAAGAAGGCATGTGATCTGCTTGCCTTTATAGGATGGGGTATAGAGTATAAAAGGTGGAGTCTGATGTTGCAGCTGCGTGGAACGTTGGCTAGGCCACATTTGAAGTACTGTGTCTAGTTCTGGTCGCCGCACTACCAGAAGGACATGGAGGCTTTAGAGAGAGTGCAGGGAAGGTTCACCAGGATGTTGCCTGGTATGATGGGTCTGAGCTATGAGGAGAGATTGGGCAAACTGGGGTTGTCCTCCCTGGAAAGACGGAGAATGAGGGGAGACCTAATAGAGGTGTACAAAATTATGAAGGGTATAGATAGGGTGAACAGTGGGAAGCTTTTTCCCAGGTCGGAGGTGACAATTACGAGGGGTCACAGGTTCAAGGTGAGAGGGGCGAGGTTTAACTCAGATATCAGAGGGACGTTTTTTACACAGAGGGTGGTGGGGGCCTGGAAAGTACTGCCAAGTAGGGTGGTGGAGGCAGACACGCTGGCATCGTTTAAGACTTACCTGGATAGTCACCTGGATAGTTACAGAGAGAGATTGAACAGGTTAGGACTTTATTCCCTGGAGTGTAGAAGAATGAGGGGAGATTTGATAGAGGTGTATCAGATTTTGATGGGTATCGATAGAGTGAATACAAGCAGGCTTTTTCCACTGAGGCGAGGGGAGAGAAAAACCAGAGGGCACGGGTTAAGGGTGAAAGCAGAAAAGTTTAAAGGGAATATTAGGGGGGGCTTCTTCACACAGAGAGTGGTGGGAGTGTGGAATGAGCTGCCGGATAAAGTGGTCAATGTGGGGTCACTTTTAACATTTAAGAAAGACTTGGACGGGTTCATGGATGAGACGGGTGTGGAGGGACAAGGTTCAAGTGCAGGTCAGTGGGACGAATGGCTCAGCACACACGGCATCAGGAATTTCGTTATGTTGGGAAAACCAAGGGACCTCCCAGCCAGTTTCACCCACCTGAGGAAAAAAGTTATTCATACATCAGCCAAACGCAAATGTTCTCTGGATGCATGAATACAGGTCAGACTGTGAGATGGTGCATATGAAGTTTATGATAGATTCCACCTGGAGCAAAGTGGAGAAATTGAATTATTAAGAACATTCTAAATGCGAATGGACATGGGGATGTTAATATCTGAACACTGAGACTCAACAGAAACGGCAACAGCAAACAAAGGGACGAGAGGAGAAATATAGAACATAGAACATAGAACATTACAGCGCAGAACAGGCCCTTCGGCCCACGGTGTTGCGCCGACCAGTTACAAAAACAATGACCCACTAGCCTATACCAATCCCTTTTCGTCCATAAACCTATCCAGAGATCTCTTAAACGCCCCCAAACTAGACGCATTTACAACTGCAGCAGGCAGGGCATTCCAATCCCTCACCACCCGCTGGGTAAAGAACCTACCCCTGACATCCGTCCTGTAGCTACCCCCCCCTTAATTTAAAGCCATGCCCCCTTGTGCTAGCTTTCTCCATCCGAGGAAAAAGGCTATCACTATCCACCCTATCTAAATCTCTAATCATCTTATATGTTTCAATAAGATCCCCTCTTAGCCGCCTTCTTTCCAACGAAAACAACCCTAAATCCCTCAGTCTCTCCTCATAGGACCTCCCCACCATACCAGGCACCATCCTAGTAAACCTCCTCTGCACCCTCTCCAACGCCTCCACATCCTTCTTGTAATGCGGGGACCAGAACTGCACACAGTACTCCAAGTGCGGCCGCACTAGAGTAGTGTACAGTTGCAACATTACACTGCGACTCCTAAATTCAATCCCCCTACCAATAAACGCCAAGACACCGTACGCCTTCTTAACAACCTTATCTACTTGATTCCCAACTTTCAGGGATCTATGTACACACACACCTAGATCCCTCTGTTCATCCACACTATTCAAAGTCCTCCCGTTAGCCCTATACTCGACACATCTGTTGCTCCTACCAAAGTGAATTACCTCACACTTCTCCGCATTAAATTCCATCCGCCACCTCTCGGCCCAGCTCTGCAACCTATCTAAGTCTCCCTGCAGACTATGACACCCTTCCTCACAATCTACCACACCTCCAATTTTGGTGTCATCAGCAAATTTACTAATCCACCCAACTATACCCTCATCCAGATCATTAATAAAAATTACAAACAACAGTGGCCCCAAAACAGATCCCTGAGGCACACCACTCGTAACTGTACTCCATGATGAATATTTACCATCCACCACCACCCTCTGTCTCCTATCTGATAGCCAATTCCTGATCCAACTTCCTAGATTACCCACAATCCCATACATCTGCATTTTCTGCAGAAGCCTACCATGGTGAACCTTATCGAACGCCTTACTAAAATCCATGTATACCACGTCAACTGCCTTGCCCCCATCTACCTCTTAAACATTCTTATCTAATTATTAACTGGTTATTGAGATTTACCTGGGACTCCAATAATGGCCAGGATGGGATAGTAAAAGTACTGGAAAATGTTAATTACATATTGGATCCGATGAACTGGCCTTATCCACCAGCTATTTTCATGAAGCCTGTCAATCCAATAGGACAAAGCTCTGTCCATTGCTGTAATATTCCACCAGGTTGTTCTCAGACTCGGAACCATTGCCGTATCATTCAATTGTGTTAATCCCAGATTATCATCAATTGCTGTAACATTCCAATCCATTGTCATTCGATGCTAATGCATTGTTGTGACACTCCAGTCTATTGATCTGAGATTCTGACCGATTCTCTCCTTGTCACTGGCGCTGCTAAACTTTATGAGCTGGAGGTGAAGCTTCTGCGAACACGATCAGCTAACACGTGAATAGGAACCCCTTCTTAACAGGAGATAGAAAGTCTCTTGTGACATCATGAGTATCTACGGAGATTAACATCATTACAGTGACTAAACAAACAAGCTCAGTTAACCCCTTTTTTCAAATACTTTTTATTCCTCATAAAGTAGATAATTTTATCGGATTTAATGGATGCAGGAGGCTTGCTGAATGCAAAAATTGTGGAAGTTTTGGGGCTGCTGTCAACAACATATCAATGATCCCTGGGTGTAAATGTGTTGCTGTGTGTCATCGTTGTGAGTCTGAAATGGTTTTATCATTACTCAGACCTGTCAAAGGCTAATATGTTTGTTGTTAAATTTGTGGTCAGCCTGATGCTTTTCCCCCTTTTTTAACTGACAATGTCTGGGTGACAAGACGGCTCCAGATAATCACAAGCTTGTTTCTGGACTTTTGTTAACTGTTGAAGAGAAAGGCAAACACGTGGAATGTCGAGCTCATTGGATTCGAGAAACATTCCAGTCAAGCCAGCACAATGTTTTAGCAGATGGGAAGTCTGTCCCAGACAGACCTACACCATGGCAGCTGTTTGTATATATTATATTCTTTAACCTTGTGCTAATGGTGAAAACATTCCCTTTCCAGCACGCAATGTCTTTTCATCAGGAATCTCCTTTCAGCAACTTGACATCAGCAGAAGATTAAAAGAAACCATGAAAGTCAATGATTCAAGATTCCAGATTTGGAAAATAAGTACTTTATCCCATATCAGGAAGGAGTGATGTGAGAGATGACAAATTAACTGCCCACAAGCTGCTAGGAATTGGAATATTTCCCTGTGGGAATGAACTCGGGCAGTTACTATTGAAGATCCGAAGAAAATGGACTCCAGGCAGCGGCCTGTCAAACCAGAAAGCAGATAGAAGCAGAAATAACTCTATGTACACTTCAAAATTGTGACCAACTGGAACATTGGTACAAAACAAATTCTACAATGCTCCAAAAATGTGTGGTGATGTCCCACAGAATTGATCAGCGAGCTGGAGTTACAGCATTACCTGACCATTCCTCACATGACAGTCGTGTTACAATAAAGGGAGGATCCTTTATCCCGTTCACCAGCACGGTGGCCAACACCATATTGGATCTTATGCTGAACCGAAAAGTCTGCTGCTCTGCAGATATATTCGTTATGGAGGCAGGCGAGATTCCACACAGAAGGACATCTGTCATTCCAGCGCAGAAAGGTTGGCCCAAGTTCAGGAGCCAACTGCCCAACTATCGCTGTACAGACTAAGAACTCACAGCAGTGGAAGTTGAAACCTTCCAATTGTGATCGACCCTGAAAGGGGACCCTCAAAACCATGCAAAGACAATTAATATTTTCCATTCTCCTGATCTATGGCCAAGCCCCAGTCCCTGGGCTCGAGCAACTGAAGTTCCTCGTTACCCAAGTGAATAGCAGGTTCTCATCTTGACAAGGCAACGCATGATCCCAGGGCTGAGATATCTCAAAGTGAAATGTGCAGCATCCCTCTGTGCATTGTGCAGAACAGCCTAACCTGCACACGACCACTGAGTGCTCATCAACCTAGACCCCTTCGACACCACATCAGTGATTTGGCAAACCTGATCCCCACCCGGGGACAGTGAGATCAGAGTTTGTGCATGAAATGGACATCCTCAAACAGATGGATCATAAATACTCTGCAAGCATCCCAACATTTGCAAATGCCAGGATTTGGTTCTTTCAGATGTCTGAACCAGGATTTAAACCTCAGAAAGAGGATGCAGTGGGGAAAGACCATTTCCCCTGCTGAATGTGTGTTTTATGTGCTGATATGAATGGACCAATACCTGCACAGAACTGCAACTCATATCCCACCTTTCATGAGTCAATATGTGAAATTAAATTATTTTCATTCACTACAGGGAACGTGTTTCATTTCAAAACCAAAAAAAAAACACTTGATATCGCACCCGATCACAAAAACACTCCAGCCAAGCTAACAGAATGGCTTTGAAAATGTAACTTCCGCCACCACCACTTGTGAACAAAGACAATTATTTGCATCTCCTGGCCTCCAACCTGCTGCTAATAGATCATCGAACATTACAGCGCAGAACAGGCCCTTCGGCCCACGATGTTGCGCCGACTAGTTAAAAAACAATGACCCACTAACCGAAACCAATCCCTTTTCGTCCATAAACCTAATGTCATAAGCTTTATTCCTGCCAACGCACAATAGCTTCTAAACCAGGGTCATTGTATCGTAAAACCCAAAACCGGTGTTTTCAACAAGAAAAGGTGCATATGGGGACCCAGGGGCAATGTCACTGGACTATTAATACAGAGATTTTGGACAATGTTCTGAGGGCCCTGTTTCAGTTTCCACTCAAGCACAATACTTCAATGAAAATCTGGAATGAAATGTTGAATGATTACCTTAAATCATTGTCGATTTTTGTAAATAAAAAAATCAGTTTTTATGTTCTTCTTCAGGTTATAACATCTGTTGTCATTCCCTGTTGTGACCTACATGTGATCCCAGATCACAAATAATAAAGTTGACACTTGAAAAATAGCTTTTGAATTATTTTCGTTTCAAGTTTGGAATTGGCATTAAATGCTGTCTCAACCACAGTTGCCCTTGAAAGAGTAAAGAAAGAATCCTGACTCCGATTAAAAACTTCAAGTTTCCACCCCAGTAGGATGCATTTTTTGTCCATTAACTCAAATGTCCATAACTCAAAAAGACCTTGCTCAAACCTAGATTCATTTACAATATTAACAATGGTAAGGTAGATACTGCCCAGTAGAAAGTCTGTACTGTTGACACCCAGGAGAAATTGTCATTCGAGAAAAATAAAACTGCTTCCATTTTATCATTTTTTTCTCAATATTTAATGAATTAACAAATATTTTAAAGTGATATCCCATCATCTCCTTCAATTGTGCTCTGAACGTAGTCTGGGTCACAGCATAAATTCAAGCTTTTGTGCAGCAATTCAGGAGCTGGAGCATGAAGTTCATTTCTCACACACAGTTATGCATAAATACATAGGTAGAATCCATCCAGTGCATTCTGACCCATGAAGAATTTACCATTAAAAGTAACCATAAGTATATAAAATTCCCTGAAATTACAAACAGTTGAATGATGGATTTCCTTCTCCCCTCTATCTCTGGGTCTCTGGGAGCCTTCCCACAATTTTGAGCTCAGAGTCTTCGGCAGGCTGTACTTTTCACCAGAATGTTTCTGATTGTGAAAACATTGATCAGCAGATCAGAACAAATGGGACCACCGGGTTTAAAATGTGATGAAGGAACTCGATTGATCCCCAGGCAGTTGATAATCGAGCATCCTCTGATATAGAGCATAACCAGGGTTGGTTCACCAGTGCATGCCAGCCTGTTAGCATAAAGTAACAAAAAATATTTTTCAAACAACTCAGTACAGTCACAGTTCCTAGAACCATAGTAGCCATTTTCTCAATGCAGTATTTGTATTTGAACTTTTGATAACAAATGACCCAAAAACAATCAAAAGTGAAAGTGACGGTGAACCAGAGTGAACAGCCAGTAGCTGCATAAAGCAGGATGGTGTGTATATTGCACAAAGCGATGGACTCCACAAAAAGATGAGTGAGTAGAAACACAAAGGGTGACATGGTAGCACAGTGATTAGCACTGCTCTCTGACAGCGCCAGGGACCCTGGTCCAATTCCAGCCTCAGGTACTGTCTGTATGGAGTTTCCACATTCTCCCTGTGTTTGTGTGTGGCTTTTCTCTGTTGCTGCCGTTTCCTCCCACATTCTAAAGATGTGTAGGTTAGCTGGATTGGCCATGCTGTGTTCCCCCTTGGTGACCAAGTAATTGTAGGCTCGATTCAGGAGCCATGACAAATGTGTGGGGTTCCAGGTATGGGGCAGGGTGGTGAACCAGGATACTCTTTAGGAAATTGCTTGCAGGCTCGATGGATGTATAGTCTCTTTCAGCAGTGTAGGGAGGTTATGGGAATTGTTCCGGTATTAAGTAATCTTTGCACATGCAAAGATAAACAATGCTACAGTTAATAGTGCAAATGAGAGCAATGGTCCAATTAGGACCAGTGGGATGGAGCTCGGTGGTATGGGGTTCATGTTAATATGTGGGGTCAGTATCCTGTAGCTGATCATTACCCAATCCTGCTGACATTGTTCAAGGGAATGAGTTCATAAGAACATAAGAACATAAGAAATAGGAGCAGGAGTAGGCCATCCAGCCCTTCGAGCCTGCCCCGCCATTCAATAAGATCATGACTGATCTGTCGCTGCTCAGTTCCACTTTCCCGCTCTCTCCCCATAACCCTTATTCAATCTTCACACCATAGAACCACAGAACATTACAGCTCAGAAACAGGCCTTTTGGCATTTTTCTGCCTGGTCCCACTGACCTGCACCTGTACCATATCCCTCCACACCCCTCTCATCCATGAACCTGTCCAAGTTTTCCTTAAATGTTAAAAGTGAGCCCACATTTACCACTTTATCCAGCAGCTCATTCCACACTCCCACCACTCTCTATGTGAAGCAGCCCCGCCCCCTAATATTCCCTTTAAACTTTTCCCCCTTCAGCCTTAACCCATGTCCTCTTGTCTTTTTCTCCCTGAGCCTCAGTGGAAAAAGCCTGTTTGCATTCATTCTATCGAAACCCATCTCATTTTGTACACCTCTATCAAATCTTCCCTCATTCTTCTACACTCCAGGGAATAAAGTCCGAACCTATCCAACCTTTCTCTGTAACTCAGCTTCTCAAGTCCCAGCAACATCCTTGTAGACCTTCTTTGTAATCTTTCAACCTTATTAATATCCTTCCTGTAATGAAGTGACCAAAACTGCACACAATATTCTAAATTCGGCCTCACCAATGTTTTATACAACCTCACCATAACATTCCAACTCTTATACTCAATACTTTGATGATAAAAGACCAATGTACCAAAAGCACTCTTTATGACCCTAATCTACCGGTGACGCAACTTTTAGAGACTTATGTATCTGTATTCCCAGATCCCTCTGTTTTACTCTTCAGTGTCCTACCATTTATATTGTATGTTCTACCTTGGTTTGTCCTTCCAAACTGCAATATCTCACACTTATCTGCATTAAACTCCATCTGCCATTTTTCAGCCCATTTTTCTAACTGGTCCAAATCCCTCTGCAAGCTTTGAAAACCTTCCTCACTGTCCACTACACCTCCAATCTTTGTATTATCAGAAAATTTGCTGATCCAATTTACCACATTATCATCCAGATCATTGATATAGATGACAAACAACAATGGACTCATCACTGATCCCTGTGGCACCCCACTAGTCACAGGCTCAACTCAGAGAAGCAATCCTCCACAACCACTCGCTGGCTTCTTCCTTTGAGCCAATATCTAATCCAATTTACTCCCTCCCCATGTATATCTAGTGACTGAACCTCCTAAGTGACCCTCCATGTGGGACCTTGTCAAAGGATAACCATGACCAAGAGATTCAGAATTGACGTGGGGAGAACCAGCTCAGCTTTCCATTTCCCAAAACATTCCCTGTGTTCTTTTTTTGGGGAGGGGAGGGGGTGTTTATGTTCCTGTTCTTGGTCATCACTTGGTTTTGCAGGATCGGTGTGAAATAACGATACATTTCCATCCTGTTGATCCGTGCGACAAATCTGTCTTCATGTGCAATAAGCAGCCCAGCTTTTTTTCTCCACATTAACACCCAGCGATCCTCGGGTGTTGTTGGAGAGTCTTCCCAAGTTCTTATTCCTTATCATTATCTAGTCAGACTGGGTTAATGTGTAGAATCATGCACCGTTCCAACTTTTGATAATTTCTCTTTGTCTGTGGATCACTGGAGATGAATCAAATGGAAACAATGTCTCTGCTGCCAATTGCTGATGATGTGAAATGAAGACATTGCTGAAGTGTTAAGCTGCCACCCATTGCATTTTTCTACTTTAGAAAGTGTGTGCCTGTCTGATTTCAAGCCTGTGTCAGGTATGTTATTGCCAGGACTACATTCCAATCTTAAATAAGGCCAGAACACAGAGGACAGAACTAACACGAACGCTTCATCACCATCATTGGGAGGCGCGGTAGCACAGTGGTTAACATAGAACATAGAACATTACAGCGCGGAACAGGCCCTTCGGCCCACAATGTTGCGCCGACCAGGCTTATTTTTAAAAAAAAACATTAACCCACTAGTCTAAACCAATCCCTTTTCGTCCATAAACCTATCCACCAATCTCTTAAACGCCCCCAAACTAGGCGCATTTACAACTGCAGCAGGCAGGGCATTCCAGTCCCTCACCACCCTCTGGGTAAAGAACCTGCCCCTGACATCCGTCCTATAACTACCCCCCCTTAATTTAAAGCCATGCCCCCTCGTGCTATCTTTCTCCATCCGAGGAAACAGGCTATCACCATCCACCCTATCTAAACCTCTAATCATCTTATATGTTTCTATAAGATCCCCTCTTCGCCGCCTTCTTTCCAGTGAAAACAACCCCAAATCCCTCAGTCTCTCCTCATAGGACCTCCCCTGCATACCAGGCAACATCCTGGTAAACCTCCTCTGCACCCTCTCCAAAGCCTCCACATCCTTCCTGTAATGTGGGGACCAGAACTGCACACAGTACTCCAAGTGCGGCCGCACCAGAGTTGTGTACAGTTGCAACATGACGCTGCGACTCCTAAATTCAATCCCCCTACCAATAAACGCCAAGACACCGTATGCCTTCTTAACAACCTTATCTACTTGATTCCCAACTTTCAGGGATCTATGTACACATACACCTAGATCCCTCTGCTCCTCCACTCTATTCAAAGTCCTCCCGTTAGCCTTATACTCAACACATCTGTTATTCCTACCGAAATGGATTACCTCACACTTCTCCGCATTAAACTCCATCCGCCACCTCGCGGCCCAGCTCTGCAACCTGTCCAAGTCACCCTGCAAACTTCGACACCCTTCCTCACAATCTACCACACCTCCGACTTTGGTGTCATCAGCAAACTTACTAATCCACCCAACTATACCCTCATCCAGATCATTAATAAAGATTACAAACAGCAGTGGCCCCAAAACAGATCCCTGAGGCACACCACTCGTAACCGAACTCCATGACGAATATTTACCATCAACCACCACCCTCTGTCTCCTATCTGCTAACCAATTCCTGATCCAAGTACCTAAATTACCACCAATCCCATACATCTGCATTTTCTGCAGAAGCATACCATGGTGAACCTTATCAAACGCCTTACTAAAATCCATATATACCACGTCTACTGCCTTACCCCTATCCACCTCTTTGGTCACCTTCTCAAAGAACTCAATAAGGTTAGTAAGGCACGACCTTCCCGCTACAAAACCATGCTGACTATCTCTAATCAATTCATTACTCTCCAAATAACTAAAAATTCTATCCCTAATAATTCTTTCTAAAACCTTGCCCACTACAGAAGTAAGACTCACTGGTCTATAATTCCCAGGGAAATCTCTGTTCCCCTTCTTATACAATGGGACAACATTCGCTGTCCTCCAATCTTCCGGTACTATACCAGAGACCAACGACGACCTGAAGATCAGAGACAGTGGCTCTGCAATCACCTCTCTTGCCTCCCATAGAATCCTAGGGTAAATCCCGTCTGGACCAGGGGACTTATCTATTTTCAACCCTTCTAGAATATCCAACACATCCTCTGTTTCAACTGCAATACTTTCTATTTTACACCCCTTCACCCCAGTGACCTCCTCAGCTACATTCATATCGTCCTGCGTGAACACCGAAGAGAAATAATGGTTCAATGCCTCTCCAATCTCTTCCGGTTCCACACACAACTTCCCCCTACTGTCTGTAACTGGCCCTAATCTTGCCCTAACCAACCTTCTGTTCTTGACATACCTATAGAACGCCTTAGGATTCTCCTTAATCCTATCAGCCAAAGTCATCTCATGCCCTCTTCTAGCCCTTCTTAACTCCCTCTTCAACTCCCTCCTAGCCAATCTAAAGCTTTCTACTGCACTACCCGAGCCCTCAAGCCTCATCCGAACATAAGCCTCCTTCTTCTTCCTAACCAACAAATCAACTTTTTTTGTGCACCACGGTTCCCTAGCCCTACCAATTCCTCCTTGCCTGACAGGGACATACCTATCACAGACTCGCAGTAGCTGCTCCTTGAAAAAACTCCACATTTCAGACGTTCCTAGTCCCTGTAATCTCCTAGTCCAACCAATGCTTCCTAATTCTCTCCTAATGGCCTCATAATTACCCTTCCCCCAGCTAAAACTACTGACCCGAGGTTCATGCCTATCCCTTTCCATCACTAAGGTGAACGTAACCGAATTGTGGTCACTATCACCAAAATGCACACCAACTTCCAAGTCTAGCACCTGGTCTGGCTCATTTCCCAGCACCAAGTCCAATATAGCCTCACCTCTAGTTGGCCTATCTACATATTGAGTCAAAAAACCTTCCTGCACACTTTGAACAAAAACTGACCCCTCTAACGAGCTAGAGCTATAGCAATTCCAATCAATGTTAGTAAAGTTAAAGTCCCCCATAACAATTACCCTATTACTTTCACTCCTAACCAGGATCGTCTCTGCAATCCTTTCCTCAACCACTCTAGAACTTTTTGGAGGTCTATAAAAGACTCTGCTGCTTAACACTGCTGCTTCACAGCTCCAGGGTCCTGGGTTTGATTCCGGGCTCAGGTTACTGTCTGTGTGGAGTTTGCACATTCTCCTTGTGTCTGCGTGGGTTTCCTCCGGGTACTCCAGTTTCCTCCCACAGTCCAAAGATGTGTAGGTTGGGTTGATTGGCGACGCTAAGATATTGTACCTCAGTGTCCAGGGATGCACAGGTTGGAGGGATGAGTGAGTATAATATGGAGGGATATGGAGTTAAAGCCTGGGTGGGATTGTGTTCGGTGCAGACTCAAAGGGCCTCTTTCTGCACCATCGGGGTTTCTATGACTCTATTATCATCCAAGTTGAATATAATAGAACATTGAAAAACGAGAGCACAAACAGGCCCTTCGGCCCACAAGTTGCACCGAACATATCCCTACATAGAAAGTGTACATAGAAACCCGACAGTACAGAAAGAGGCCATTTGGCCCATCGAGTCTGCACCAACCACAATCCCACCCACGCCCTACCCCCATATCCCTACATATTTACCCACTAATTCCTCTAACCTACACAGGGTGGGCAATTCTTTTTTAGCACGGCCAATCAACCTAACCCGCATATCTTTAGTCTGTGGGAGGAAACTCACGCAGACACGAGGAGAATGTGCAAACTCCACACAGACAGTGACCTAAGCCGGGAATTGAACACAGGTCCCTGGAGCTGTGAAGCAGCAGTGCTAACCACTGTGCTACCGTGCCACCCATAAACTACTACCTACTAGGTTTACTTATAACCTTCAATCTTACAAAGTCCCATGTACTCATCCAGAAGTCTCTTAAAAGACCCTATCGAATCCGCCTCCACCACCATTGCCGGCAGCCGATTCCACTCACTCACCGCCTTCTGAGTGAAAAACTTACCCCTGACATCTCCTCTGTACCTACTCCCCAGCACCTTAAACCTGTGTCCTCTTGTGGCAGCCATTTCATCCCTGGGAAAAAGTTACTGAGAATCCACCCAATCAATACCTCTCATCATCTTATTCACCTCTATCAGGTCCCCTCTCATCCTTCATCTCTCTCGTGAGAAAAGACTGAGCTCTCTCAACCTATCCTCAGAAGGCATGCCACCCAATCCAGGCAACATCCTTGTAAATCTCCTCTGCACCCTTCCAATGGCTTCCACATCCTTCCTGTAATGAGGCGACCACAACAGAGCACAGTACTCCAAGTGGGGTTTGACCAGGGTCTTATAAAGCTGCAGCATTATCTCCCAACTCCTAAACTCAGCTCCTCAATTGATGAAGGCCAGTACACCATCCGCCTTCTTAACCACATCCTCTACCTGCGAGGCCGATTTGAGGTTCCTATGAATCCGGACCCCAGCCAGGCTCTGAAGGCACGATCTGCCTTTGACAAAGGCATGCTGAGTATTTTTGATCATACTATACTTCTCCAAATGCTCAGAAATCCTGTCTCTCAGGATCTTCTCCATCAACTTACCAAACACTGAGGTTAGACTCACTGGTCATTAATTTCCTGGGCGATCCGTATTCCCTTTCTTGAATAAAGGAACCACATCCGCAATCCTCCAATCCTCCGGAACCTCTCCCGTCTCCATTGATGACGCAAAAATCATCGCCAGAGGCTCTACAATCTCTTCCCTCGCCTCCCACAGTAACCTGGGGTACATCCCATCCGGTCCCGGTGACTTATCTAACTTGATGCTTTTCAAAAGCTCCAACACATCCTCTTTCTTAATGTCAACATACTCAAGCTTTTCAGTTCACTGCAAGTCAGCACTACAACCAGCAAGATCTTTTTCCACCGTGAATACCGAAGTAAAGTATTCATTGAGTATCTCTGCTATTTCTACCGCTTCTATACAAACTTTCCCACTGTCACATTTGACAGGTCCTATTCCTTCACATCTCATCCTTTTACTCTTCACATCCTTGTAGAATGCCTTGGGGTTTTCCTTAATCTAACCTGCCAAGGCTTTCTCATGACCCCTTCTGGCTTTCCTAATTTCCATTTTAAGTTCCTTCCTACAAGTCATATTCTCCTGTAGATCCCTAACATTACCGAGCTCCCTGAACCTTTTGTACGCTTTTCTTTTCTTTTTGACTAAATTCATTACAACTTTTATGCACCACGGTTCCTGTAATCCTGTTTCCCTGTTTCATCGGAACGTGGTCGTGCAGAACTCCAGACAAACATTCCTTGAAAATCTGCCACATTACTTCTGTACATTTCCCCAAGAAAACCTCCTTCCAATTTATGCCTCTAATTTCCTGCCTGATGGCTTCATAATTCCCCTTCCTCCAGATAAACACTTTCCTGTCTTGCCTGATCCTATCTCTCTCCAATGCTAGTGTAAATGAGACAGAGTTATGATCACTATTCCCAAAATGCTCTCCCACTGAGAGATCTGACACCTGTCTAGGTTCATTACCCAATACCAGATCGAGTACAGCCTCTCCTCTTGTAGGATTATCCACATACTATGTCAGGAAACCCTCCTGAACATACCTAACAAACTCCTCCCCATCCAAACCCCTTACCCTCGGGATATTCCAATCGATATTTGGGAAATTAAAGTCTCCCATCACGACAACTCTGTTATGATTACATCTCTCCAGGATCTGTTTCACTGTCTGCTCCTCAACTTTTGGGTGGCCAATAGAAAACACCCAGTAAAGTTATTGACCCCTTCCTGTTCCAAACTTCCACCCACTGAGACTCCATAGACAATCCCTCCACGGTGTCCACCTTCTCTACAGCTGTGACACTATCTCTGATCAACAGTGCCACTCCCCCACCTCTTTAACCTCCCTCCCTGTCCCTCCTGAAACATCTGAAACCCGGCACTTGAAGTATCCAGTCCTGTCCCTGAGACATCCAAGTCTCTGTAATGGCCACAACATCACATTTCCGAGTAGTGATCCATGCTCTAAGCTCATCCACTTTGTTCACAACACTCCGAGCGTTAAAATAGACACATCTCAAACCTTCAGCCTGAGCACTCCCCTTCTCAAACACCTGCCCATCCTCCCTCTCACACTGTCGACAATCTCTCTCTATCTGTGAGCTAACCTCCTCTCTCCCAGTCACTTCATTTCGATTCCCTCCCCACAACCATTCCAGATTAAACTCTCCCCAGTCGCCTTCGCAAACCTTCCCGCCAGGATATCGGTCCCCCTGGGATTCAAGTGCCACCCGTCCTTTTTGTACAGGTCACACCTGCCCCTAAAGAGGTCCCAATGATCCAGGAACCTGAATCCCTGCCCCCTGCTCCAATCCCTCAGCCATACATTCACCCTCCAACTCATTCCATTCCTGCCCTCACTTTCCCGTGGCACAGGCAGCAATCCCGAGATTACTCCCTTTGTGTTCCTCCTTCTGAACTCTGTACATAACTCCCTATATTCTCTTTCCATGACCCCTTCCCTTTTCCTCCCTATATCAGCGGTTCCAATACGCACCACTCCCTCTGGCTCCTCTCCCTCCCACTTCAGCATTTCTGGGACGCGACCAGAAACATCCCGGATCCCGGCACCAGGAAGGCAAACCACCATCCGAGACTCCCGTCTGCCGCCGCAGACTGGCCTGTCCGACCCCCTCACTGTAGAGTCCCCTATCACTACTGCCTTCCTCCTCCTTTCCTTACCCTTCTGAGCTACAGGGCCAGACCCCACGCCGGAGGCACGGTCACTGCTGCTTCCCCCAGGTAGGCTGTCCCCCTCCAACAGTACTCAAACAGGGGTACTTATTGTTAAGGGGCACGTTCACTGGGGTGCTCTCTGTACCTGACCTTTCCCCTTCCTAACTGTGACCCACATCCCTGCCTCCCGTGGCCCCGGTGTGACCACCTGCCTGTAACTCCTCTCTATCACCTCCTCATTCTCCCTGACCAGACGGAGCTCATCCAGCTGCAGCTCCAGTTCCCTAACGCGGTCCCTTAGGAGCTGCAGCTCGATGCACACGGCACAGATACGGACATCTGGGAGGCCAGGAGACTCGAGGACCTCCCACATCCGAGACTGAGAACGACAAACTGGTCTCAAACTCGTAATTCCCCTTTTCTTCAAATTCCACAGGAAAAGAAACGGAGAATTAAACCTACCCTGCCTCGCCCGTTTCTCACCCGTTGAGCCAAAGCCCTTCAGCTCTCACTCTGCTACCTGCTCACTCCGCTGCCCGTTACCGACACTGCCCGCTGGTTAGTGTGGCCTGCCTTTTAAACCTCACGCTAAAAAAACCCTTCCCAGGTCACCCCGCCGCACACTTCCACTTTTCAGTTAAACTAACTTGTAAAAAGAAAAACCCGCGAAAAACTAAAACAAATCAATCGCTTACCTTCACATTCCAGCCACAAATCGATCCTCCTCTCAGCTTGCTCCAACAAACAATTTTAAACAGATGAGGGTGGCAAAATTCTGGAGTTGAAATGAAATGGATGTACAGTCAGCAGCAATGCCTCCTGTGAGCAGCTGGGTGACTGTGGAGAAGTGTTTGGGTGAGACCACATTTGCAATATTGTGTACAGTTCTTGTCACCTCACTATAAGAAGGATGTGGAAGCATTGGAGAGAGTGCAGAGGAGATTTACCAGGATGCTGCCTGGTTTGGAGGGTAGGTCTTATGAGGAAAGGTTGAGGGAGCTGGGGCTTTTCTCTTTAGAGCGGAGGAGAATGAGAGGCGACTTAATACTGGATGACGGGTATCGATAGAGTGGACGTTCAGAGACTATTTCCTCGGATGGATGTAACTGTTGCTCGGGGGCAGAACTATAAGTTCCATGGTGGGAGATATAGGAGGGATGTCTGAGGTAGATTCTTCACCCAGAGAGTGGTTGGGGTGTGGAATGGACTGCCTGCTGTGATAGTGGAGTCGGACACTTTAGGAACTTTCAAGCGGTTATTGGATAGGCACATGGAGCACTCCAGAATGATAGGGAGTGGGATAGCTTGATCTTGGTTTCGAACATAGCTCGACACAACATTGAGGGCTGAAGGGCCTGTACTGTGCTATGATGTCTGTGTTCTATGAATTCAGGCACAGTGAGTAGAGATAAATACTAAACACTGCCAGGAATTATTGGTGAAATTGTATTTCCACAATACATTAATTCAAATGCTTGTTAAAATATAACCTGGAAATTATATCTAGAAACATAAAAGATAGGAGCAGAAGGAGGCCACTTGTCCCTTCGAACCTGCTCTGCCATTCATCACAATCATGGCTGATCATCCAACTCAATCGCCTAATCTTGCTTTTTCCCCATAACCTTTGATCCCATTCGCCCCGAGTGCGATATCCAGCTGCCTCTTGGATGCATTCAATGTTTTGGCATCAACTACTTCCGGTGGGAATGAATTCCACAGGCTCATCACTGTTTGGGTGAAGAACTGTCTCCTCACCTCCGCCCTAAATGGTCAACCCCGTGTCCTCAGACTGTGACCTCTGGTTCTGGACTCCAGCACCATTGGGAATATCTCCCCCCCCCACCCCCCCACGCATTTACCCTGTCTAGTCCTGTTCGAATTTGATAAATAATTAGCCCCACAACACCAGGTTAAAATCCATCAGATTTATTTGGAGACACAAACTTTCAAGAGCTGTAATAAAGGAAATTTGGCAACTTATTTACTCACAGCACGATGCCACAATGAGCAAAGTAATTCAGGTGCGGAAGACAGGGTTGTTTATGATGGGCAACGGGCAATCAATGGTCGCAGGACACCAGGGAGAGCTCCCCAGATCTTCT
The DNA here is from genome assembly GCF_965287045.1 of Carcharhinus amblyrhynchos. Classification (NCBI taxonomy): domain Eukaryota; kingdom Metazoa; phylum Chordata; class Chondrichthyes; order Carcharhiniformes; family Carcharhinidae; genus Carcharhinus; species Carcharhinus amblyrhynchos. Next base: position 1,463,861 of record NC_137355.1, read on the forward strand.
CCCAGTGGTGACCCTTGGAGATTTTCAGTAGCGTGAGGTTAGCAAACCAGTACACATAGATTCTGCAGAACTATCAAAACAATTTATTTGTATGCAATGAGTTGTGCTCCCTGAGTTGTCCACAAGGAAAACACAAAAGTCATGAATACAGCCCAATCCATCATGCAAGCCATCCACCCATCCATTGACTCTGTCTACACTTCCCGCTGCTTTGACAAAGCGGCCAGCAGAATTACGGACCCCACACACCCCGGACATTCTCTGATCCACCTTCATCCTTCGTGAAAGTCTGGGATCATGTACCAAATGACTCAAGAACATCTTCTCCCTTGTTGCTGTCAGACTTTTGAATGGCCTCACCTCGCATTAAATTGATCTTTCTCTCCACCCTCGCTATGACTGGAACATGACATTCTGCACTCTCTCATTTCCTTTTCTATGAACGGTATGCTTTATCTGTCTAGTGCACAAGAAACAAGACTCTCCACTGTATGTTAATAGATGCAACAATAATAAATCAAATCAAATCAAATAAAAGTGATCTCCAATCCCTTTAATCGTGCCGTTTTTCCATCCTTGCACAGACGTCAAACTGTAAAGTTTGTGATCTTTCTGTTGTCTGAGGTTTATTCACTTTTTGTAGAACTTTGAAGGCACTCCCAGAACTTTTTGAGGTTCTCACTTTAAACCCCACAGAGCAGAAGTAGGCAATTCAGCTGCTGGATTCCACATTGAATCCCTGAAGAGAATTCTAAATCAATCCGACCCCACACCGCTCAATCTCCACAACCCCGCACATTTCCCTTCGCTAATCCTTTTAACGACAGTGCCAGTGTGCGTGCCTATCCCCACCTGCGGTAAATCTTCAACCCACACTCCTTCCCTTTGAATTTACCATTTCCAAGACCATTAAAAATTTGTTGCTTTAAATTCCACAAAGAGCCGGCAGTTATTTGATGCGATACCAGTTGCTCAGTCCAGGCTCTTCAAATCCCGAATGGATACTGGGAACAGAACGATGATGCAATTTGTGTTTGTTGAGGGTTTTTTCAGAAACTCAGATATAAAACTTTTGAAATGAAAGTTGATGGATTTTTATTCAAGTTCAACATTTATTACAATAAAGAAGAAGTGATATTTAAAGCAGAACAGCACCTCCTTACAGGAATTAGTACTTTGAAAATTATCCCTTAAAGATTTCAGTTTATGTAATCAAATCTTTAGAAGGTCTTCAGATACTGCCTTCTATACCGCTCCCATGGTTTGTGAAATTTTGGTTTATTAATTTATGATGTGCAATATTCAAGCTCTTTTCCTGTCCTTCTGCAGAGTGATAAAACTGTTCCCTGCTCCTGGGAACACAATCAACTCAATTTACTTTTGCTGTCTCAGTGTTACTCCCGGGTTTCTAATATTAAAAATAAAACTATTTCATATTCCTTGTGTTTGTTATACAGTTGTAAATTTCCCATTGCAATTTAAATCTTTTAACAAACCAATGCACTTACTGGTAACTTTGAACATGAAAGACAACTGAAGAAATAAAATCTAAAAACCCAATTTGAAAATCTAGATTCTGACCAACACACAGGGATCAAAAAGTAGATTTTCACGATTTTCTAATAAATATTATATCTTCCCAAATATTATTGACTTTGATCCATTACATGGTGGAGCAGCGAACTTACAACCCAACAACTTCCCTTCTGTTCACGGTATACATTCACCTCTACTGGATAGAGGATGATATCTCACTCGCTCCTCTGCTCTACCAGATCCATCACCACATATCCTCTCTGCATGTCATCAATCACAAACACTCCCCCAGTGCCTGTTGCACAGATCCCAAAATTCCAATGTGACTAAATTCTCCATTAATTCCACATATACTGATACCCACATTGTTTATCTGCTCTATCACTCACCTCACCAGTGTAACGGTTTTCTCACTCCATCTCTGCCACTTATAACACACACATTCTCCCACTGTGATTTTGTTCTGTCCCATCCATTCGCGAATTGCTTGTTTATCTATCACCTGCTCTTATTTTGCAAAGCATTCAAATCTCATCAATTGGTATAAATGCTGAATCATCCATTCCACACATGCTCTGAATGGATGAATCCATTTCCCTCAATAATTACCATCATCGCACCCTCTTCCCAGTATTCCTTTCTGGGAGGTCCATGCTGCTGGGTGGAGGTGTAGAGCTGGAGGAGACAGGGGGCTATCCATCTGTATTCAATCTTTGAATGTTAAATTGGCTGCGTGCTCTGTGAGGAACTGACTGAGAAGTTTCAGCGTTGCACCAAATCCTAATTCTGTTGAAATCCTACTGCGAGTTTCCTGCAGCGTTTATTGCCACCGCTCAGACAGATTCCTCCGACATTGTCAAAAATAATTCAACACCATCATAGCAACAGGTTCTTCCCGCGATGCCCCATATTTGAATTTAATTCCCTACAATCTGTAAACACATCAACAGGGCACAAACTGCTCTATCACCATTGGCCCTGTCATGTTGGGAAATGTGCAATTAAATCAAGGATTCCATGAATTATTCTTTGCCTGTTATGAGCTTCGTTGAAGTAATTGCACAGTGAGCACAAAGGGACATTTGAGCATATTCTTCAACTGCTCTCTGAACTTCCTCTGGGTCACAGCATATATGCAAGTATTTGTGCAGCAACTCGTGAGCTGAAGCGTGAAGCCGAACTCCTGAACAATATCATCCATCCAAACAGCATGATAACCTAAATAAAACATCCGCCTCCATACAGAGTATACCATTATCGTTGCCCATAATATGATAAAATTCATTGAGATAGCAAAGAGCAAAATAATAGATTTCCTTCGATTCTGCATCTCTGGGTCTTTGGTATCTTTTCCATTGACAGGAGTTCGGAGTCTCCTGCGAGATCTGCTGCTCACTAAAATGTGCCTGACGGTGCAAATATTAAACAACAGAATCAGAACAAATGGGACACAGGGGTTTAGAATATGATGGCTGAGTTCAACGGCAATCCAGACAGGAGAATCAATGACACTGAAAGGCACAAAACAAAACCATGGGTTGTTCCTCAACCCATATGAATTTGACAACATAAAATACCAAAAAATGTTCTTACAACAGCTCAGAACAATGATTGATCCCAGGACAACTTTAGCCATTTTGGCAGTGCAAAATTTACTTTTCAGCATGGGGCAACAAATTGTCACAAGTCGATCAAAGGTAAAAGCGACAGTGAACCAAACAGAACAGTCAGTAGCTGCATAAAGGAGCACAGCGTGGATATTACACACATCCATGTCCCAGAGGAATTGGAAATGCTCCCAATAAACAATTGGAATTTGTCTCAACATCACGTCAAAAATAACGACCAGTAGATCAGCGGCTGCCATCGAAATCAGGTAGTGTGTTACACATTTGGAGAGACCACATCTTTCCTGAGAGAGTATTCCAATTGTCATCACGTTAACTTTAAGGAGCAGAAATAAATCCAGATATTAGACATCAAGCTTTATAGGCACAGACTATGGAAACATTTTGTTGTGTTAATTCATCCTGAGATTTCTGGAATTAACACAAGTGAAGGGACAGCAAAGTCTTCAAAATACTGCAAAATATTCACAATGAAATGATCAAAGGCATCGTGGTCAAATTGCCAATCCTTCTTCAAATCATTGCAATGACTGCCTTCCTATCCAGAAACAATTCAACATTAAGCAATCGATAATGCTGGAAAACATTCAACTCTGATGAATGAACTCAACTGACATTTAAGAACATAAGAACATAAGAAATAGGAGCAGGAGTAGGCCATCTAGCCCTTCGAGCCTGCCCCGCCATTCAATAAGATCATGGCTGATCTGTCATGGCTCAGTTCCACTTTCCCGCCCTCTCCCCATAACCCTTAATCCCCTCTCTTATCAAAGACCCATCAACCCGCGTCTTACTGGAAATGTTCATGCTGATAGAATATAACCTGCCTGCTCTGATTTCAAAATGGATCCAATTTCAAAGTAACTGCATCCATGGACAAAATCCAAGAGTGCCTGCTGAGTGTTTTGGAAGGAAGCCTGGAGGTGGTGATGTTCTCATTTACCATCAGTTTTTATCCAGCTGGATAGTGAGGGCTGTGATTTTTAAAGGAGATGTCAATGGTGATTTGCTGAAGTTCTGCAGACCATGCTGAGATGGTGCTCACTGTCAGCCATGGGGAAAGAACATGTTGTTAGAAGAGATGGAAAATAAGCCAGCTCCTTTTATCCTGGGTGATGTTGATCTTCCTGCGTGTAGGTAGAGCTTCACTCATCCAGACAAATAGAGACAACTCCATCACACTGCGGACTTGCAACTCTTAGATTGTGGACGGGCTTTGGGAGTCATAAAGCGAGTTACTACCCGTTGGATTTAAGGCTACTCACCACATTTTGCATTCTCAGAATGAGTATGTTGTTGTAGTTTGATTTCTGTTTGCGGTAACTCCCAATGCATGTTGATACACGGGGGCAGGGAGGAGCGGGGACTAGCAGTGTAGCCAATCTGTTGTTGTACTTGTTTCATGAATGTATTTTAAGGATGAAAATCTGTTATCGTTACCTGATCTGGCCTTCCTGTGATTCCAGATTCACAGGAATATGATTGATTCCTACATTCCCTCAGGAGAGACTAAAACATCCAAATTTGTATTCCTTGGTGTTGAAAAGTGACAGGTGACTTTATTCCAACATAACATCCTAACTGGTATTGATAGACTAGATAGAACATAGAACAGTACAGCACAGTACAGGCCCGTCTGCCCTCGATGTTGTGCCGAGCTTTGTCCAAAACCAAGATCAAACGATCCCAGTCCCTATTATTCTGGTGTGTTCCATGTGCCTATCCAATGACCACTTGAAAGATCCTAAAGTCCGACTCCACAATTTAGTGTCCTTCATTTTTGCAATGGAGAGGGATCGGGTCACACGGCAGGGCAAGGTTTATAACTCGGGCAGGGGTAATTATGATGTGATTAGGCAAGAATTAGGGGGCATAAGATGGGAACAGAAACTGTCAGGAATGGGCACAGATGAAAAATTGAGCTTGTTCAAGGAACAAATACTACGTGTCCTTAATAGGTATGTCCCTGTCAGGCAGGGAGGAAATGGTCGAGTGAGAGAACCATGGTTCACAAAGGAGATTGAATGTCTTGTCAAGAGGAAAAAGGAAGCAGATGAAAGGATGAGAAAACAAGGTTCAGTTGGGTCGCTTGAGGGTTACAAGGTAGCTAGGAATGAGTTTAAAAAGGGCTGAGGAGAACCTGGAGGGGTCATGAGAAGTGGAACCAGGTTTCCTGCATGAGGCTGCAGCAGTCCATGGAGGTGAGGGTGATTTGACTGGGAGACACTGGGAATTTGAAGAGCGCGGTATACAATGGGCAGCGGGAGGGTGGGTGGGAGAGCAATCTTGATGACTGGGTGAAGCAGCGGAGGAAGTGCAATGGGGATTGAAACAAAGGAATAACAGGGGGAGGTTTTGGTGTGTTGTTTTTTCCACTGAGTCAGATGTTATCGGACAATAAATTTTATGAAATTGGGTACACAATATGGAAGCAGACTGATGCTGCACTCAGAGCCTCCCCACTAAAGGTTACAGGGGAACAGACACAGACTCGCAGGCAAGGACATGCTTTTAGAATGTAAATAAGGGCTATCACACAAAGGGAACGGGACAGGATGGCACCGACAGGAACTAAATTAAAAAGCACACCCCCATCCCACCAAATCAGCACCTCTGATCTAATCAAGCAACCCTCTGTGGAGACACCTGAAGATTAGCATCACTAAGGAAGGATCCCTGGCCCCATAAACTCCCTGAGAATAAACACCCATTGTTCAAACCCCGGAGATTCTAGACCATTAATAAACCCATCAGACAGAAACGATTAACACACACTTAAAACATCGTTACAATACTTGAAGACATTGAAACAGGATGGTCAGAGTCGAACACTGTTAACAAAACATTAGCATTTGAATTGTACAGTGTGTCAAGTTCAGGTATAACTGTACCCATTGCGGTGGGTCTTTAGAGCGCTTTCAGGACAGTTTGGATTGTATGTCCTGACTGTACCTCCGTCAACGTAAAAAATAAAGCTGTCCCGCTGTTGAACCTGACCCGGAGTCCGTAGTGATCGTGTTCGCCCACTCACACTAACACAGAACATTGGCGGGTGTCTGGGGAGAGGAGGAGAGGGGGTTGGGGGGAGAGGTGAATAAATCGAACGTTTGAGAAACAGGATTTGGGAGTTGGTGGATGAACTGGAATAGCCAAGGCTGGGGATATAAAATATCTGATGGTGGGAGGATTGAGGCGTGAGTGCTTCATTCCTCATTGTGTGAAGATGCCGGCTTAGACTGGGGTAAACACAGTCAGAACTCTTCAACACCAGGTTAAAGTCCAACAAGTTTATTTGATATTAAACACACAAGCTTTCGGAAATACTGTTCCTTCATCAGGTATGTGGGAACTTTCTCAGCATTCCAAGGGAAATTAGGCATCTCCCACATTGCTGTTGATTTGCAGTCACATGTCAGCAAGTCCAGGTAACAGGGACACTTTTCCTTCTATGAAGGGTATTATGGATGCTGATATATTTTTAAGACAATAAACAATGCTTCCGTGGTCAACATCAAAAAGGGAGAGAGAGACAGAAAGAAATAGAGAGAGGGAGGGGAAGAGAGAGAGGAGAGAGAGAGTGTGACTTACCAGGGACTCCAATAACAGCGAGGAGGGGATAGTAACCAGCCTGAATAACCTGCAGGGCCCAAAGGATCCGGAGTTTCAATGACATCCATCTATAATAGGTAGAAAGGTTGTATATTGCCGCTGATAAGCCCTTCTCCATTATTGTGACCTTGTGATCCGATGCACTCAGATTCTGACCTGTTGTTCCAGCTCTCTCCGTTATTGTTCTTATATTCTCACCTATAGATGTAGCGTTCCAATCTACTGAACTGAGATTGTTTCCCATTGTTTCACCATTCCAGATCATTGGTCTCAGATACAGTCCCATCTCTGGAGCACTTCAATCTATTCCTCATATGCTGAGGAAGCTGCTTTCTCTCTCTTTCACACTGCAGCCCGCTGCAGCTGGATTTCACACTACTGCTGAGGCGATTGGGTGACTCATTGACAGGAATCTCCCTTTAAAAAAGGGAAAATCCCTCGACTGCACCGGGAGGAATCTATGGGGGAATGACATTCATTCCGCTCACTGAACAAACAGAATCACTGAAGCCCTTTCAATCGGACAGGATTTCTATTCTATTAACATCCATGACCTTTCTACTTGCAAAGTGCAGCAATGCAATGGAGCTGCCAAATCCCAATAACATCTGGTTAAATGATATCACTACAACCAGTGTGATGCTCTCTCGGGGAAATGTCAAGGGGCTTTAACCAAGGTTAGAGATGAGATTGGCTTCAGAGAAATTGGATAATCCCTGACACCAGAACCAAATAGTGAATGGGAAATGATATCTGGGAATATTGATCAGATGAATAAATTGATTGTTGATGATAGTGTCGCTGACGGCATGTGTCAGTAATTTCAAAGACAGCCGTGTGAAGGGATCAGTTGGGCCGATGTTAAATGTGATTCGCCGAATCAAGCTGTCACAGATCGCGGATTAAGCAGATAGGATTTTCAAACAAGAATTTGAAAAATATCACTCTTCAGCAGCAACACAATATAAGAGAGAATTTTGGTGTCACTGAGCGTGTGCCGCGAGTTATTCATTGGGCTCCTTGTCAGTGGTGTACGAGGCATTGCACCTCTTCCGGGCTCCCTTCACCCTTTCGAGAAACTCCTCCTGCATTAGGCTTGACTTTTCTGTGAGCTCGCCACCCTGGCTCCAGGGTGTGTGTGTGTGTGTGTGTGTGTTTCTCTGTGTGTGTGTGTGTGTGTGTGTGTGTGAGTGTTAGTGTGTGTGCGTGTGAGTCTGTGTTTCTGTGTGTCTGTGTGTGAGTGTGTGTGTTTCTGTGTGTGTGTGTGTGTGTGTGTGTGCGTGTGTGTGTGTGTGTGTGTCTGTGTGTGTGTGTGTGTGTGTGTGCGTGTGTGTGTGTGTTGTTACAAAACGGGCCATTTAAGATGATGGTTTGCAAGGACACGCTGGGATAATTGGACGAGAGCTGAAACAGACAGGCTGCAGCCTCTAAAGGAATTTGACAGCGAGAAACAGGCTGTAGCTTCAAGAGCTGGAATACACAGGATATTGGCCATCTCCAGGACACAGGACACATTTTGGTCAATTGGGTTGTTTAGCAGACACAGGGATGCCTCATCCCCTTATCTGGAGGGAGGTATGTGACCTCCGTGCCTCCAGCACCTACAGGCATGGCCGTCGGGTTCACACCCAGAGATCGGTCTGGCAGTACCTGTCAGTCAGAGTGATCGAGCCCAGATCAATTGATTGGTAATCGTCAAAAGGATGTGAAAACCGACGCGGTATAAAGGGTGTGGCGTAACGGAAGATTCTCTTTCTCTCTTTTCCCCAACAAACAACGACCAACATGAGGAGAGGCTCCCCACACAAGTAGGAAGGAAGACCAGAGCCAGAGTATCCGACCAGACCAACAAAGAACAAAGAAGAAAGAACAAAAACAGCCCGGGAAACAGACCCTTTGGCCCAACGAGCCCGCGCCGCCATTTTAACATTACCAGTCACCCCCTCCACCCATGACCCTTATCTATTGTTTTATGGCAATCCACATTGAGGGAACCTAATTTAGGGACAATTTATTACTTCCAATCAGCCTAAATAGCACATCTTTGGGGTGTGGGAGGAAACCGGAGCACATGGAGGAAACGCGCGCAAGCACGGGGAGAATGCGCAAACTCCCACAGACACCGGCCCAAATCCATGTGTCTGCACAGCAATCAGTGATAGTCACTGAGCTGTCGTCTTGCCCAGTATCTGGTCCAGTTTAGGCACATACTAACGACATGAAGCACTAGGCGACTCTCGAAACAACCAAGAGCAGCCCCAGTACGACCCATCGCGTGTATGCCCTTCGTTGGACAACAAGGCGGACCGACTTACAACCTGTGAATTAAAAGAGAAAAAACATTATTATCATACCATATCCTTTTACATTACCAGAGACGTCCCAATGCTAATGAACCTTATTTAAAACAATCTCCTATACCCTCCCATCTCCAACCCACTCATGTGCCTGACTAAGTTACTCTTAAACAACTCTAGCGTGCTTGCCTCCACCACCTTACTTGGCAGAGCATTCCATACCCCCACTACCCTCTGTGTGAAAAACCTCCCCCTCATACCTGTTATACCTCTCCCCCCTCACCTTAAGCCCATGGCCCCTCGTACTGTATGTCTCTAACATAGAGTAAACAGAGGTAAGCTACTTCCTATCTATACCCTTCATAATCTTATATACCTCTATTAGATCCCCCCTCAGTCGGTGTCTTTCAAGGGAAAACAGCCCCAATTGGTTCAATCTTTCCTCATACCCCAGTCCTTCCACACCAGGCAACATCCTGGTAAACCTCCTCTGCACTCTTTCCAGAGTCTCCACGTCCTTCCGGTAGTAAGGTGACCAGAACTGGACGCAGTACTCTAAATGCAGCCTAACCAACGTTCTATACAACTGCAACATTAGACTCCAGCTCTTATACTCTATACCCCTTCCTGTAAAGGCGAACGTACCATGGTCTTTCTTCACAACCTTCTCCACTTGTACTGCCACCTTCAAAGACTTGTGCACTTGTGCCCCCAGGTCTCGCTGCGATTCTATACTCCTTATGGGCTTACCCTTTATCGTATAACTCCCCACTATGTTATTCCAGACAAATTGCATCACCTCACATTTATCCGGATTAAACTCCATTTGCCATTTATCTGCCCAATATACCGGCCTACCAATATCCCGCTGTATTGCCAGACACTGCTCCTCACTGCCCGCCAATCCAGCCACCTTAGTGTCATCAGCAAATTTGCTGATCACACCACCTACTCCCTCTTCCAAATCATTTATATACACGACAAAGAGAAGAGGTCCCAGTACTGAGCCCTGTGGCACACCACTAGTGACAGACCTCCAGCTAGAAAAGGACCCCTCCACTACTACTCTCTGTCTCCTCTTAGCAAGCCAGTTCTCCACCCATCTAGATACCTGGCCTTGTATCCCATGAGCCTTAATCTTTTCTACCAACCTACCATGAGGGACTTTGTCAAATGTGTCCTAAAGTAGACAGAGTTGTGGTCACTGTTAGCCACATGTTCACCTACCGCAACCTCAACCATCTGACCTGGCTCGTTGCCCAGAACTAAAGCCAGTAAGCCCCCTCTCTCGTCGGGCTATCAACATACTGCTCCAAGGACCCTTCCAATACACATCTTATGAATTCCTCCCCGTCCAAACCCCCAGCTCTAGGCATCTTCCAACCCACTCCAGGGAGATTAAAATCTCCCACTACAACAACCCTGTTCTTCTTACACTTGTCCAAAATGTCCCTACATATACCCTCTCCCACTGCCCGCGGGCTATCGGGCAGCCTGTAGTACACTCCTAGCATAGTAATGGCCCCCTTCCTATTCCTCAACTCCACCCACAGAGACTCAATTTCCAACCCCTCCATGTTATCCTCCCTCTGCACCGCTGTGATCTGCTCCCTAACTAACAGCGCCACTCCCCCTCCTCTTTTTGACCCTCCCCTGTCACGCTTAAAACACTTATACCCTGGAATATTTAGCTGCCAGTCCTGCCCCTCCTTTAACCATATCTCTGTCACTGCCACCACATCTAAATTCCTCGCGAACATCATCCGTCTTACCCGTCACACTCCTCGCATTAAAACAGATGCACTGAAGACACTCAGGCCCACTTGGATCCTCCTTCTCCTGGGAGATTTTCCTCCCATCTAGACTTATCCTGTCACCCAACTCACTCCCACTCCCAGTGCCTACTGAGCTATCTGTCTCCTCCCCACCCCCCCCTCCGTATTAGTTTAAACCCTGCCGAAACACTCCAGCTAACCTCCCAGCTAAAATATTTGTTCCCTTCCCATTTAAATGTTCCCCATCCCACTTGTACAGGTGCCCTTCCCTCACAAAGACTTCCCAATGGTCTACAAAACTAAAACCCTCTGTCCTGCACCAATCCCTCAGCCACGCATTCAGCTGCAGGGTCTCATTATTCTTATCCCTGCTATTACTGGGCACTGGCAGCAGCCCAGAGATCGCCACCCTGGAGGCCCTGCACTTCAGCCTGGCTCCCAACTCCCTGAACAGCCTACGTATATCCCCCTACTCATCCTTCCTACGTCCCTCTCTCCTACGTGTATAATTACATCCGTCTGGGTCCCTTGGCCCTTCAAGATTCCCTCTACCCTCTCCAACACATCCTATACCCCAGCTCCAGGGAGGCAGACTGCCATCCTGGAGTCCCACTTTTGCCCACAGAACCGCCTATCAATTCCTCTAACCCTCCCGCCCCCCACCACTATCTCACATCCAGCCCCCTTCCTTCCCTCTGAGGCATCCTGGTCTTCCTCTCTTGCCCTTTCCACCCCAGCTGTCGCCTTACCCCTGCTGTCTTGAGAGACTACCCCTGGGGCAGCCTTTGGAACATTACTCCTCTTCTTTTTCCCTTTCCTAACTGTAACCCACCCATCCCCACCCACCCCATCAGGCTCTGGGATCCCCTCTTGAATCTGGTTCCTATTCATTATCACCTCATTCTCCCCTCACTAAAAATAAATCCTCCAGCCTCAGCTCCAGTTGCCTGACCCAGGCCCCCAAACGCTGCAACTCCAGACATTTGGTGCAGATGTGGACTCTCCGGAGATCCTGTGTCTCCAGGAACTCCCACATATTGCCCCTAACGCAGCTGACACGTCTCCCCAAGGACCCTGCCATTTATTTGACCACCCTTAGAATTTTGGACACAGATGGAAAAATTTGACCAGTATCTCACATTGCCTAAGCCCTGCTCTCACCTAAGCATTCACTCAGCACCCACCTCACTCCGCTGCCCACTGTCTATTGCAGCCTTCTTTTTGTACTCCCGCGCTCCCTTCCCGACTGCCCTTGCGCCTAGGTCCCGCTACGGGAAGCGCAAACTAACAAAAACCCCGCAAACCGGCAATACAATTGAGAATTACAGTACAATCGTAATTCAGACTCACCAGCCACCAGTGCACTGCTCCGGAGAACCTTTGTGAATACTGATACAAAGTATCGATTCCGGACCTCATCCATTCGATCCGGCTCAAGACACACATTCCCTACTTTTTCCTTGAGTGGACATATACTTTCCGAGGCACCCTCTTGTATAGTGAACCTATCTTATGTATATATAAAACACCTTGGGATTTTTCTTACTGCTATTTGCCATGGAAAGTTTATAGTCCCTTTTAACCCTCATAACTCCTGGTTTATATTATTCCCTGCTTCATAGAAACATAGAAAAACTACAGCACAAAACAGGCCCTTCGGCCCACAAAGTTGTGTCGAACATATCCCTACCTTAGAGATTACTAGGCTCACCTATAACCCTCTATCTTACTCAGTTCCATGTACTGATCTAAAAGTCTCTTAAAAGACCCTATCGAATCCGCCTCTGTCACCATTGCTGGCAGCCCATTCCACGCACTCACTACTCTCTGAGTGAAAAACTTACCCCTGACATCTCCTCTGTACCTCCTCCCCAGCACCTTAAACCTGTGTCCTCTTGTGGCAACTATTTCAGCCCTGGGAAAAAGCCTCTCACTATCCACCTGATCAATACCTCTCAACATTTTATACACCTCTTTCAGGTCACCTCCCATCCTTCGTCTCTCCAAGGAGAAAAGGCCAAGTTCCCTCAACCTATCCTCATAAGGCATGCCTCCCAATCCAGGCAACATCCTTGTAAATCTCCTCTGCACCCTTTCAATGGCTTCCACATCCTTCCTGTAATGAGGCGACCAGAACTGAACACAGTACTCCAAGTGGGGTCTGACCAGGGTCCTATATAGATTATCTCCCAACTCCTAAAGACAATTCCTTGAGTGATGAAGGCCAGTACACCATCCGCCTTCTTAATCACATCCTGCAAACGTCCTTTATATTCTTTGAGGGCTCTGCCCTTCATCCCCTTAAACCTCAAGTTTCCTCGGTTTTTTAAAACTAATTTATCTTGTCATCCAAGGTTCCAGAATTTTGCCATCCATGTCCTTCATTTTCACATCACGTTGCAGTTCCTGAACTCTAATCAACTGGCAGATAAACATTTCTTCATGGCAATTGTGGATTTGCTGTTAAACAGTCGTCCTCAATCCACATTTCCCACAACCTGACTCACATTTTCATAGTTAACCTTCCCTCCGATTTAATCCTTTCACTGGAGGATGATTTGGAGTACGCTGGGAATCCGATGAACCTCAGTCAAGTTTGGTGACTCTGGACTGAGTCATTCCGCAGTGAATGGAGCTGCAAAGGCAACGTACGGAACCTCAGGTGGGAATGTTGAAAGTTGCATCTCTCCCCGGACTGCAGATCCGACAAAAGGAATCTAAATGCCTTCCCTCTGAGGAAATCGTGCTGGCAGTTTGAAGCAGGGAGGCTAAAACTGTCAGCGCTGCGTCCGCAGTCACCACCTTGGAGCAGGACATCAGCACTGCTCTCCTGGAGGCTGTGACTCCATTGTACAGGGTATCAGCTCCATGGTGGGGAATGTGAGCCCCAGAATGCAGATACCTGTGACCATCGACGAGTTCCCGAGCTAAAAGACAGCGAGGTGTGTGGATCTCACTCCAGCTGCCCCGAAATACCAAGGAAGGAAGTCAGGGGCCCTCAGAAATCCAGAGGATCGAGAAGAGACTTGTCTATAGCCAGGGACCTTTCATCAAAGCGACTCTGGGGCTGTCCAGCCCGTCTGACTCCCCCTTCCCCAATCTTTAGAATGCAGGTCCATCCACGCACAGTGAGGAGGGTGACACTAATGACCCAGAAGCACCCTACAAACAGCCTGGGCCCTCCAGGCCCCTGTGTCAAAGAAGATGCAAGTCAAGGTCGCTGGAGAGAAAAGGGCGCGACTCACGAGAGGTTCTATCTGCCATTGCCCTGGATCCAGATAGACAGCAAGACATTGCTGTAGTGCTGGAGAGGAGATGAAATGTCAATGATACAGACTGGGCACTGGAGTCACTCGCCCACTGGAGACAGAGAACCCAAATGAATGGATCAACGCACAATTTTCAACGTATTAAATTTTTGCCTCTATTTGTGCCTGCCTTCTTCCATTCGATCTGTGGTGAAGTGGCACCGAGGCTGTTGCATAAAACTAGCACAAAAAGGCTGGATGTTCACACACAGACTCTCCTTGATCACCTCATATAAAGCAGGCAGCTCATTTTCTGGCACTACCCCACACTGACCCAGCACATCAGTAATGCCAGCATCGCCCAGAAAATTCAGAGCTCCCCCACAATTGTCAAGCCCACTATCAGCCCCATCATTGAGACTCACTGTCAGCAGCATGGCAGCACAATTGTTAGCACTGCTGCCTCACAGCGCCAGGGACCCGGGGCTTCCTGGGAATTCTTCCTGGATTATTGATTAAATTTGGATTCATTGATCACTGCACCGTTTCTGTGTCTCTTTTCTCAGTCGGGTCAGTGTGTCACATACTGGGGTTGTGGAGGACAGAAAGTGGCAGAGCCACAATTGCATCATGTCGGTCAAAAATACTGTTCCCACCAGAATCAGAACGTAAACACGATGCCACAAATATCTCTGTCAATGTCATTCCCCACCAGATAAGCTGCCATCGGCGTGTACAGTCAGTAAGTACATGCACTGTGCACACTCTTCACTGGCTCCATTCCAGAACATCACACGTTATTGGGACAAATTTTGCAAAGAAAATCTCTTCCTACAACCCTCATATATTCAATCCCAACTCCATTTTAAACTGTGTGGGATGAAGCAGTGCGAATAGGAAAGGCAGATAATGTCCTATTGTGCAGCAAGGCTTCCTCACTGGCACAAATAGTACCTGGGATAATGGATCCAGCGAGCCAGAAGCGGGAGAACAAACATGAGGTCTGATTCGACATGGACTCATCCCACTAATCAGACAGATTACAGATCACAGGCTGATGGACCTGTCTGGAAAAAGTGTTGGTTGGAACAGTATCTGGACAGTGCTCATGATTAGAAACTGGCTTCATACTGAGGATACACTCCATCGTGTTGGGTGGTTGAATTGCTCGCAAGGGGATGGACTCAGAGCAGATCGAGCTGCTCAATCCTTCACATCCACCAGAAGCTGCGAGTCATCAGTAACAGCAGCAGAATTGAATTCAAACACAAGACGTGTGATCCTGAACAGATTCCTCGCTCTATTACTCCATCAAATCCCTGACGTGTGCAGAAGTCAGTGCAGCATCACTTATATCAGGAAAGGAGGGCTGAATGACATTTTCCATCGGCTGTAATTAATGCAAATATGCAATGTTTGAAATTTTAATGGATACTGCCGAATATAAAGAATCCAATCAGTTAAAAGAGAAAGTAAAATAAAATGAAAAGCCCATCTCTGATTAACCAGAAAAATAGTGTTGAACTTAAAGAACAACAAATATTTCCTTTAAACTCAGAGGCAGGTTCGAACGTCAACATCATATAAATAACATAAGTGAATGACAAGGAAAAAGTACATTGAGGACGAGGAAAACCTCAAGATTTAAAAAGTAGACTGGAAGAGATTCCACAGATATATAAATAAGAAAAGTGTTGACAAATTGAGCATTGATCTTATGTAATATATATCTGGGGACTTGTCAATGGAAAGGACGGTTTGATTTTGCAACTGCCTTTACTGTAGAGGATGCAACTCGTCAACAAAGAATACCCACAAAACAGGGAATGGAAAGGAGGGTTGAAATCTGAATAAATGCAACCACCAGAGAAACAGTATTCAACAATTAGTTCAGCCGACTGCCCACAAAATCATCTCGTACCCAAACATCTTCAATTAAGTTCCAAATAAGATCATTGATCCAGTGCTTCTGATTTTAATACCAAAAGAAACTTCTTTGTTTAAACGGTGAGGGAGACACATCATCAGAAATTAAAAGCCAACAATCCATTAATCTGCCATAGGGAAGTATTTGAAACCACCACTTAATTATAAGATTTCATTTTTACTTTATTACTACTAGAAGATTTTCATCGTAACTTCATTGCAGTGTTGATGTGAACCTACTTGTGACACGAGGAATAAATACATTTGAAACTTAAACTTAGCGATATTTGATCAGAGCACTTAGAAAACTTCAAGGCAATCTGGCGGAGTGAACATGCTTTTGTGAAAAGGGTTTCACGTTGACCCAATTTATTAGAGATATTTTAAAGAATCACATATGGATACAGAGGGAAGCTGCAGATGTATCTCGATTTCCGGATGGTTTTTTAAAAGGTATCACACCTACATTTATTGCAGCAAATAAAAGTGCATGGTGTACCGGGTAACGTTGTGATTGGTTAATGAATGACCAGCTTACTGGAAACAGAGATGGAAAATGTATATAGATTGTAAAATCTAGTTAGCAGGATATGACCAGTGACGTACTGCGGGGATCAGTCCTGGCCCTCCAATTTTTACAATTGAGACAAACAGCTTGAATTAATGGAGAGAGAAGCTAAATTTTCTGAGGACAGAAATTTTGGTGAAAATTAAATAGTGAAGAGGACACGACAAGGCTACAAAATAACGGAGATTCACTCAGTGAGTCGGGAAACAATGTTTAAAAATGACTCGTAACTTATTTAAGAGAGACAGGAAGAGTTGATTTCTCTGAAGAACACTGTTGCTCAGAAGAGAATGGAAGGAGAATCTTTGAATATTTTTTAATGCGGACCTGTATAGCTTCTCGCTAAACCATGGCTGAAAGGTTGTTGGATCGGAGCTAATATCACCTTCCGGGTTAGCTCAATGAATGGCACAGTGGGATCGATGGGCCGTACACGTGGATATGCTGAGGGTTAAGTAAGATGTTAAACAGTACATAAGCTTAACAATGAAAATTCTGAATTTCTACATCTCATTGAAATATTGTTCAGATGGCAGTTTGCTGACATATCTTTAAATGTCAATATGTTGTAATGAATAAGAGAGCATCTTGGGAATGGTGATCATAATTCTATCTCCTTCACAATTGCATTGGAACGAGATCGGATCAGGCAGGCTAGGAAGGTGTTTGTCTGGAGTAAGGGGAAATATGAAGACATCAGGAAGTGAATTGGACAAATAAACTGGAAGGAGGCGTTCTTCGGGAAAAGTACAGAAGGAAGGTGGCGGATATTCAAGGAATGTTTGTCTGGAGCTCTGCACGACAACGTTCTGATGAGACAAGGAGGTTTTGGTAGGTCGCGGGAACCGTGGTGCACGAAGGCTGTGGTGAACCTAGTCAGGAGGAAAAGGAAGGTGTACAAAAGGTTCAGGGAGCTAGGAGATGGTAAGGATCTTGAGGAGTATAAGGATTGTAGAAAGGAGCTTAAAAGGGAAATTAGGAGAGCCAGAAGGGGTCATGAGAAGGCCTTGGCGGGTAAGGTTAAGGAGAATCCCAAGGCCTTCTATAAATGTGTGAAAAGTAAAAGGATGAGAAGAGAAGGGATAGGACCTATAAAAGGTGAAGGGGGAAAGGTCTGTGTGGAACCAGAAGAAATGGCAGAGGTGCTTAATGAGTACTTTGCCTCAGTATTCATGGTGGAAACTGATCTGGGAGATTTTGCCACAGATTTGCAGCAGATGGAAAAGATTGAGTATGTGGATATTAAGGAAGAGGATGTGTTAGAACTTTTGAATTCTATCAAGATAGTTAAGTCGCCGGGACCAGGTGGGATGTACCCCAGGTTACTGTGGGAGGTGAGGGAGGTGATTGCAGAGCTCCTGGTGATGATCTTTGCGTCGTCAATGGAGACGGGAGAGGTTCCGGAATATTGGAGGATTGCGAATGTGGTTCCTATTTTCAAGAAAGGGAACAGAGATAGCCCGGGAAATTACCGACCGGTGAGTCTGACCTCAGTGGTTGGTAAGCTGATGGAGAGGCTTCTGAGGGACAAGATTTACGAGCATTTGGAGAGGTTTGACATGATCAGAAATAGTCAGCATGGTTTTGTCAAGGGCAGGTCGTGCCTTACGAGCCTAGTTGAGATCTTCGAAAATGTGCCTGAACACATTGACGATGAAAGTGCAGTGGACGTGGTGTACATGGACTTCAGCAAGGCATTTCATAAGGTCCCCCATGCAAGACTTCTTGAGAAGGTGAGAGGGTATGGGATCCAAGGGCCTTTGGCCTTGTCGATCAAGAACTGGCTTGCCTGCAGAAGGCAGAGAGTGGTTGTGGATGGGTCTTTTTCTGCATGGAGGTCAGTCACCAGTGGAGTGCCCCAGGGATCTGTTCTAGGACCCTTGCTGTTTGTCATTTTCATAAATGACCTAGATGAGGAAGTGGAGGGATGGGTTAGTAAGTTTGCCGATGACACGAAGGTCAGTGGTGTTGTGGATGGTCTGGAAGGATGTCAGAAGTTGCAGCAGGACATAAATAGGATGCAGGGCTGGGTGGAGAAGTGGCAGATGGACTTCAACGCGGATAAATGTGTCGTCGTCCATTTTGGCGGGACCAATGGGATGAACGAGTACACTATCAAGGGCAGGAGTCTTAGCAGTGTTGCGGAGCAGAAGGATCTTGGGGTCCGGGTCCACAGGACTCTTAAATCGGCCTCACAGGTGGAGGATGTGGTCAAGAAGGCGTATGGTGTACTGGCCTTCATTAATCGAGGGATTGAGTTTAGGAATCGGGAGGTAATGCTGCAACTTTATAAGACCCTTGTCAGGCCTCACTTGGAGTACTGTGCGCAGTTCTGGTCGCCTCACTATAGGAAGGACGTAGAAGCTATTGAAAGGGTACAGAGGAGATTTACAAGGATGTTGCCTGGATTGGGAGGCATGCCTTATGAAGATAGGTTGAGGGAGCTGGGACTCTTCTCCCTGGAGAGACGAAGGTTGAGAGGCGACCTGATAGAGATTTATAAAATGTTGAGAGGAATAGATAGGGTGAATTCTCAGAGGCTATTTCCTCGGGTTGAAATGGTCGCTACGAGAGGACACAGATTTAAGGTGCGGGGAGGCAAGTACAGAAGTGATGTTAGGGGTAAGTTTTTCACTCAGAGGGTGGTGAGTGAATGGAATCGGCTGGCGTCAGTGGTGGTGGAGGCGAACTCGCTGGGGTCTTTTAAAAGACTTCTGGATGAGTATATGGGATTTAGTGGGATTGGGGGTTATAGATAGGTCTATGGATTGGTAGGTATTGATGTGATCGGCGCAACTCGTGGGCCAAAGGGCCTGTTTGTGCTGTAGTGTTCTATGTTCTATGTTCTAAGTTCTAACATTAAAGGTGGAAAAATGACAGTGATTTGAACTGGGGTTTTAATCAGAACAAATGCATTTACAATTTGGGCTCCAGTGAGTCGAGCATTATCCATGAGATAAAGCCATACTAGATGTTGATTGGCGAGACGGGTAGCCTAAGGAATGGAATTGTACAAAGAAGGCATAAATTAAGGCCACCGTGTTGTGTAAAGCCAGGAGAACCTTTTCCAATTGGTCAAGAATTGACAAGTTTGGATACAAGCTGAGTTTAGATTGCTGCAGAAAAATCTTCTCAGTAGAAAATTGTCGCAAAAAGTATGTCTTTATTACTGGCTGCCTACACTTAACGAGAGGAACAGCATCCAGGAGGCCGAATAGACAATGCAGATGTCTTTAGTCGGCAACCATGAGCAGTGACCCCACTGGTGCTAGTTGCAACGGAAGAGGCGGTGATGGTAATGAACGTTATGGAACTCTCCCAGTGGCAGCAAATAATATGAAGCTGTGGATGGAAGGAGATGCAACCCTCACAAAATTGAAAGTGCTGAGGGTGAAATAAAAATTCCACCCGTACTGGAGCGGGGGAGAGTAGCTGACCGTGCAAGATGGTCTACACCTCAGTGGCTGCAGAGTTCACGCCCGAGCGAACACCACCGTCCCATCCTGGTTAAACTTCACCATTTCCAGCCTGAAATGACAAAAATGAAAATGTTTGCAAATAGTTAGATCTGAAGGCCAGGAATGGATACAGAGACAGCCGCGTCATGGGTCAGTGTCGGCAATGCCAACAAAGACAGAAGCTATCACCAGCAGCTCGTCTGCACCCGTGAGAATGTCCAAAAAGGCCGTGGACTCAGCCATCCATCACAGCTTCAATGTTCTGCTCAAAACAGATAGATGTAACAGGGTGAATCCATGAAGCACAAGAAACTTTCTGCCTCTTTCCCAACACCTGGGATCCCAGAGGTGCTGGTTTCCATCAATGACCATCCTTCTTTTGCCATGAATGCGCTGATTTTATGAATCCGAATGAAATACGACACAATAGATTGGCACCATGTGACCCATCATCGCATGGCCTGGTGTGAAAAGAAGCCCAAATGAAAAACCCTGCTTTAATGAAGCATTCGTAGCTTCCTTCAACGGCAAACTATCCAGATTCATCTTGGCTCACAGGACGATCCCCCAGGCAAATACCAGAATAACGCCAGCTGGATAATCGACTCCACATGAGGTTCAGCCTGATCTTCCCGAACCTGTGGGTAGGGTGGAAAAACTTCAAGAAGCCCAGTTCCGAGCTCACAGCAACACCAACACATGAAGGCAGGAGACAGAATGTTATTAAATAATCAGTGTAATAGCCCTTGTAGTTACAAAGTAATTCAAATTCCCTATCTCCAGCCTTTGGAACAGCTGAGTCTGAAATGGGCGCTTTCCGCATCAGTTCCCTTGCAGTTTGATGAAGGAACTGAACCTGTGCTTCAACTCTCCAGGCGAAAGTGGTGGCTCCGGACCACTGCACTCTGCCTACTTCAGAAACAGAACTGCAGGATCCTGTTCCAGTGTTGAAATGTCGCAAGAGGCTCAGAGAGCCTCAGATCACAGGGGGAGGAATGCAATGACAATATCGATTGAGGCAGTTAATGTTGTCTACATGGGGGGTTTTGCAATGGCATACAGTGCGGAGTGTCCGTTTTACCGGCACCCAGGGTGTGTACATTCTACTGGGAAGTATCGATCTTACCATTGATAAGTATTGGAAATGAATCTAGATTTGATCAAGGGAGTTATGTTGAGTTATGAACATTTGAGTTAGTGGGAAAAAAATGCATCCTAGTTGGGTGGAAACTTGAGGTTTTTAATAGGAGTGGGACGCTTTCTTTACTCTTTCAAGGGGATTTGGGCAACTGTGGTTGAGACAGCATTTAATGCCAATTCCAAAGTTTAATGGAGAGTAATTCAAAGGTCATTTTTCAAGTGTCAACTATGTTATTAGAGGTTGGGGGTCGCATGCGGGCCACAACAGATAATGACAACAAATTTTATCTCCTGAAGGAAACAGTAAACCAAATTGTTTTTTAATGAAATTACACAATGATTTGAAGTATTCATCAAGCATTTAATTCCAGATTTTCATCTCTCCCCCCTGAGGCCCTCTGAGCCTTCAGATTTTCATTGAATTATTTGGCCTGGGTGGGACCTGAAACAGGGGCCCCCAGAACATTGTCCAAAGTCTCTGTGTTAATAATCCAGTGACAATACCACAAGGCCCCCTGTATGCTTACTGAAAACTCTGGTTTCAGATTTCACTATATTATCATGTTGCTTTCGTACATTGGCAGGTGGAAAACTTATGACATTAGTACCAGGTTGGAGGCCAAGAGATGCAAATAGTTCACAGCTGGTGGTGGCAGATATTCCATCTTCGAAGCCATTCTGTTAGTTTATGTGATCGGGTGCGACATTCAAGGGTTTTTTTATTCTGACTTCAAACATGTTCGCCTTCGTGATAATGAAAATAATTTAATTTCACATATTGACTCATGGAAGGTGGGATATGAGTTGCAGTTCTGTGCAGGAATTGGTCCATTCATATCAGCATATAAAACACACATTCAGCAGGGGAAATGGTCTTTCCCCACTGCATCCTCTTTCTGAGGTTTAAATCCTGGTTCAGACATCTGAAAGAACCAAATCCTGGCATTTTCAAATGTTGGGAGGCTTGCAGAGTATTTATGATCCATCTGTTTGAGGATGTCCATTTCATGCACAAACTCTGATCTCACTGTCCCCGGGTGGGGATCAGGTTTGCCAAATCACTGATGTGGTGTCGAAGGGGTCTAGGTTGATGAGCACTCAGTGGTCGTGTGCAGGTTAGGCTGTTCTGCACAATGCACAGAGGGATGCTGCACATTTCACTTTGAGATATCTCAGCCCTGGGTTGTCTTAGTTCACTTGGGTGACGAGGCACGTCAGTTGCATGAATCCAGGGAATAGAGTTTGGCAAACGATAAGGAGAATGGGAAGGAATAATTGTCTTTGCACAGTTTTGAGGGTCACCTTTCGGGGTCTATGACAATTGGGGACTTTTTTCTTTGGAGCGTAGGAGGCTGAAGCGTGAGCTGATAGAAGTCTATAAAATAATGATAGGCATAGACAAGGTAGATCGTCAACATTTTATTTCCAAAGGGTGGAGAATCTAAAACTGGAGGGCATAGGTTTAAGGTAAGAGGGGAGAGATACAGAAATGTCCAGAGCATTTTTTTTTCACACAGAGGGTGTGAGTGTGTGGAACAAGAGGTAGTAGTGGAGGCGGGTACAATTTTATCTTTTAGAAAGCATTTAGATAGTTCTATGGGTGCAGAGGGATATGGGCCAAATGTGGGCAATTGGGATTAGTTTAGTGGTTTTTTAAAAAAGGACAGCATGGAGAAGTTGGGCTGAAGGGCCTGTTTCCATGCTGTAAACCTCTATGACTCTATGACCCAAGGAAACAGAAATGAGGAAGGACAGAAACAGATATGACAACACCAACAACGTCTAAGGCGGAGACTGGCCTGCAACCCTGGCACCAACCGAGGGCTACACAACACCACCGATGATAACCAGTCGCGATCAGGGATCTGCGGCAGGCCGGACTGCTACCTCAGCACTGCGGCCCTGCAGAATTTTGTCAGTGCCAGAGGCATACAGACTTGGAGCATGCTGACTGAAAGACATGTAAGAACTGTCAAATTGTTCAAATTTTGAAATATCTTTACAGTTTGCTTCCATAAATGTACGCAGCATTAAAGAACAAAGAACAAAGAAAATTCCAGCACAGGAACAGGCCCTTCGGCCCTCCAAGCCTGTACCGACCATGCTGCCCGACTGAACTAAAACCCCCTGCACTTCCGGGCACTATATCCCTCTATTCCCATCCTATTCATGTACTTGTCAAGACGCCCCTTAAATGTCACGACCATATCCGCTTCCACTACCTCCCCCGGCAACGAGTTCCAGGCACCCACTACCCTCTGTGTAAGAAATCTGCCTCGTACATCTCTTTTAAAACTTGCCCCTCGCACCTTAAACCAATGCCCCCGAGTAATTGATTCTTCCACCCCAGGAAAAAGCTTCGACATCTTCTCCAGAGTCTTCAACACATCATTGATGAAGATGAACATCTCACCAGGGCCATCCCCACACCCCCACTTCTTGCCTTCAAACAACC
>NC_137355.1:1490000-1590000 GCF_965287045.1 Carcharhinus amblyrhynchos
GGCAATATACAACCTTTCTGCCTATTATAGATGGATGTCATTGAAAATCCGGATCCTTTGGGCCCTGCAGGTTATTCAGGCTGGTTACTATCCCCTCCTCGCTGTTATTGGAGTCCCTAGTAAGTCACACTCTGTCTCTCCCTCTCTCTCTTCCTCTCCCTCTCTCTATTTCTTTCTTTCTCTCTCTCCCTTTTTGATGTTGACCACGGAAGCATTGTTTATTGTCTTAAAAATACATCAGCATCCATAATACCCTTCACAGAAGGAAAAGTGTCCCCTTAACCTGGATTTGCTGACATGTGACTGCAAATCAACAGCAATGTGGGAGACGCCTCATTTCCCTCGGAATGCTGAGAAAGTTCCCACATACCTGATGAAGGAACAGTATTTCAGAAAGCTTGTGTGTTTAATATCAAATAAACTTGTTGGACTTTAACCTGGTGTTGAAGAGTTCTGACTGTGTTTACCCCAGTCTAAGCCGGCATCTTCACACAATGAGGAATGAAGCACTCACGCCTCAATCCTCCCACCATCAGATATTTTATATCCCCAGCCTTGGCTATTCCAGTTCATCCACCAACTCCCAAATCCTGTTTCTCAAACGTTCGATTTATTCACCTCTCCCCCCAACCCCCTCTCCTCCTCTCCCCGGACACCCGCCAATGTTCTGTGTTAGCGTGAGTGGGCGAACACGATCACTACGGACTCAGGGTCAGGTTCAACAGCGGGACAGCTTTATTTTTTACGTTGACGGAGGTGCAGTCAGGACACACAATCCAAACTGTCCTGAAAGCGCTCTAAAGACCCACCGCAATGGGTACAGTTATACCTGAACTTGACACACTGTACAATTCAAATGCTAATGTTTTGTTTCCAGTATTCGACTCTGACCATCCTGTTTCAATGTCTTCAAGTATTGTAACGATGTTTTAAGTGTGTGTTAATCGTTTCTGTCTGATGGGTTTATTAATGGTCTAGAATCTCCGGGGTTTGAACAATGGGTGTTTATTCTCAGGGAGTTTATGGGGCCAGGGATCCTTCCTTAGTGATGCTAATCTTCAGGTGTCTCCACAGAAGGTTGCTCGATTAGGTCAGAGGTGCTGATTTGGTGGGATGGGGGTGTGCTTTTTAATTTAGTTCCTGTCGGTGCCATCCTGTCCCGTTCCCTTTGTGTGATAGCCCTTATTTACATTCTAAAAGCATGTCCTTGCCTGCGAGTCTGTGTCTGTTCCCCTGTGACCTTTAGTGGGGAGGCTCTGAGTGCAGCTCCAGCCTGCTTCCATATTGTGTACCCAGTTTCATAAAATTTGTTGTCCGATAGCATCTGACTCAGTGGAAAAAACAACACACCAAAACCTCCCCCTGTTATTCCTTTGTTTCAATCCCCATTGCACTTCCTCCGCTGCTTCACCCAGTCATCAAGATTGCTCTCCCACCCACCCTCCCGCTGCCCATTGTATACCGCGCTCTTCAAATTCCCAGTGTCTCCCAGTCAAATCACCCTCACCTCCATGGACTGCTGCAGCCTCATGCAGGAAACCTGGTTCCACTTCTCATGACCCCTCCAGGTTCTCCTCAGCCCTTTTTAAACTCATTCCGAGCTACCTTGTAACCCTCAAGCAACCCAACTGAACCTTGTTTTCTCATCCTTTCATCTGCTTCCTTTTTCCTCTTGACAAGACATTCAATCTCCTTTGTGAACCATGATTCCCTCACTCGACCATTTCCTCCCTGCCTGACAGGGACATACCTATTAAGGACACGTAGTATTTGTTCCTTGAACAAGCTCAATTTTTCATTTTTGCCCATTCCTGACAGTTTCTGTTCCCATCTTATGCTCCCTAATTCTTGCCTAATCACATCATAATTACCCCTGCCCCAAATATAAACCTTGCCCTGCCGTGTGACCCTATCCCTCTCCATTGCAATAATGAAGGAAACTGAATTGTGGAGTCGGACTTTAGGAACCTTCAAGTGGTTATTGGATAGGCACATGGAACAAATCAGATTGATAGGGAGTGGGATCACTTGATCTTAGTTTTGGAGAAAGCTCGGCACAACATCGAGGGCAGACGGGCCTGTACTGTGCTGTACTGTTCTATGTTCGATCTACTCTATCAATACCAGGTAGAGTGTTATGTTGGAATAAAGTCACCCGTCACTTTTCAACACCAAGGAACACAAATTTGGATGTTTTAGTCTCTCCTGAGGGAATGTAGGAGTCAATCATATACCTGTGAATCTGGAATCACAGGAAGCCCAGATCAGGTAATGATAACAGATTTTAATCCTTAAAATACATTCAAGAAACAAGTACAACAACAGATTGGCTACACTGCTAGTCCACGCTCCTCCCTGCCCCCGTGTATCAACATGCATTGGGAGTTACTGCAAACAGAAATCAAACCACAACAACATACTCATTCTGAGAATGCAAAATGTGGTGAGTAGCCTTAAATCCAACGGGTAGTAACTCGCTTTATGACTCCCAAAGCCCGTCCACAATCTAAGAGTTGCAAGTCCGCAGTGTGATGAAGTTGTCTCTATTTGTCTGGATGAGTGAAGCTCTACCTACACGCAGGAAAATCAACATCACCCAGGATAAAAGGAGCTTGCTTATTTTCCATCTCTTCCAACAACATGTTCTTTCCCCACGGCTGACAGTGAGCACCATCTCAGCATGGTCTGCAGAACTTCAGCAAATCACCATTGACATCTCCTTTAAGAATCACAGCCCTCACTATCCAGCTGGATAAAAACTGATGGTAAATGAGAACATCACCACCTCCAGGTCTCCTTCCAAAACACTCAGCAGGCACTCTTGGATTTTGTCCACAGATGCAGTTGCTTTGAAATTAGATCCATTTTGAAATCAGAGCAGGCAGGTTATATTCTATCAGTATGAACATTTCCAGTTAAATATTTAAATCTGTCAGAGTCAAACACAGCTCGGCCAAACGTCAGTTGAGTTCATACATCAGAGTTGAATGTTTTCCAGCATTATCGGTTGCTTAATGTTGAATTGTTTCTGGATAGGAAGGCAGTCATTGCAATGATTTGAAGAAGGATTGGCAATTTGACCACGATGCCTTTGATCATTTCATTGTGAATATTCTGTGGTATTTTGCAGACTTTGCTGTCCCTTCACTTGTCTTAATTCCAGAAATCTCAGGATGAATAAACACAGCAAAATACTTTCATAGTCTGTGCCTATAAAGCTTGATGTCTAATATCTGGACTTATTTCTGCTCCTTAAAGTTAACGTGATGACAATTGGAATACTCTCTCAGGAAAGATGTGGTCTCTCCAAATGTGTAACAGACTACCTGGTTCTGATGGCAGCCGCAGATCTACTGGTCATTATTTTTGATGTGATATTGAGACAAATTCCAATTGTTTATTGGGAGGATTTCCGATTCCTCTGGGACATGGATGTGTGTAATATCCACGCTGTGCTCCTTTATGCAGCTACTGACTGTTCTGTTTGGTTCACTGTCGCTTTTACCTTTGATCGACTTGTGACAATTTGTTGCCCCATGCTGAAAAGTAAATTTTGCCCCGACAAAATGGCTAAAGTTGTCCTGGGATCAATCACTGTTCTGAGCTGTTGTAAGAACATATTTTGGTATTTTATGTTGTCAAATTGGTATGTGATGGGGAATAACCCATGGTTTTGTTTTGTACCTGTGGATGTCATTGCATCTTCTGTCTGGATTGCTGTTGAATTCAGCCATCATATTCTAAACCCCTGTGTCCCATTTGTTCTGATTCTGTTGTTCAATATTTACACCGTCAGGCACATTTTAGTGACCAGTAGATCTCGCAGGAGACTCCGAGCTCCCATCAATGGAAAAAGTGCCAAAGACCCAGAGATGCAGAATCGAAGGAAATCTATTATTTTACTCTTTGCTCTCTCAGTGAATTTTATTATATTATGGGCAACGATAATGGTATACTCTGTATGGAGGCGGATGTTTTATTTAGGGTATTATTCTGTTTGGATGGATGATTCTGTTCAGGAGTTTGGCTTCACACTTCAGCTCATGAGTTGCTGCACAAATACTTGTATATATTCTGTGACCCAGAGGAAATTCAGGGACCAGTTGAAGAATGTGCTCAAACGACCCTTTATGTTTGCTGTGCAATTGTTTCAATGATGCTTGTAACGGGATAATTTATGGAATCCTTGATTTAATTGCACATTTCCAATGTGACAGGGCCAAATGTACAGAGCAGGTTGTGCCTGGTTGATGTGTTTATAGATTGTAGAGAATTAAATGTGAATACGGGGAAAGGCAGGAAGACCCTGTTGCTATGGTGGTGCTGAACTCTTTTTGACAAGGTCGGAGGCGCCTGCCTAAAGGTTGGCAATAAACGCTGCAGGAAACTCGCAGTGGGATTTGAACAGAATTAGGATTTGGTGCAAAGCTAAAGCTTCTCAGTCGGTTACTCGCAGAGCAAGCAACAAATTTAACCTTCAAAGATTGAATACAGTTGGATAGCCCTCTGTTTCCTCCAGCTCCACGCCTCCACCAGCACCATGGACCTCCCAGAAAAAAAATACCAGGAAGAGGGTACGATGGTGGTCGTTATAGAGGGAAATGGATTCATCCATTAGGAGCATGTGTGGAATGGATGATTCAGCATGTATACCAATTGATGAGATTTGAAAGCTGCACAAAATAAGAGCAGGTGATAGATAAACAAGCAATTCGCGAGCGGATGGGATCGAACAAAATCACAGTGGGAGAATGTGTGTGTTATAACTGGCAGAGATGGAGTGAGAAAACCGTTACACTGGTGAGGTGAGTGATAGAGCAGGTAAACAATGTGGGTATCAGTATATGTGGAATTAATGGAGTATTTAGTCACATTGGAATTTCGGGATCTGTGCAACAGGCACTGGGGGAGTGTTTGTAATTGATGACATGCAGAGAGGATATGTGGTGATGGATCTGGTAGAGCAGAGGAGCGAGTGAGATATCACCCTCTATCCAATAGAGGTGAATGTATACCGTGAACAGAAGGGAAGTTGTTGGGTTGTAAGTTCGCTGCTCCATCATGTAATGGATCAAAGTAAATAAATATTTGGGAAGATATAACATTAATTACAAAATTGTGAAAATCTACTTTTTGATCCCTGAGTGTTGGCCAGAATCTAGATGTTTAAATGGTGTTTAGATTTTATTTCTTCAGTTTCTTTCATTTCCTAAGTTACCAGTCCGTTCATTGGTTCGTTAAAAGATCTCAATTGCAACGGGGGATTTACAACTGTATAACAAACACAATGAATATGAAATATTTTTATTTTTAATATTAGAAACCCGGGAGTAACACTGAGACAGCAAAAGTAAATTGAGTTGATTGTGTTCCCAGGAGCAGGGAACAGTTTTATCACTCTGCAGAAGGACAGGAAAAGAGCTTGCATATTGCACATCATAAATTAATAAACCAAAATTTCACAAACCATGGGAGCGGTATAGAAGGAAGTATCTGAAGACCTTCTAAAGATTTGGTTACATAAACTGAAATCTTTATTGGGTAATTTTCAAAGTACTAATTCCTGGAAGGAGGTGCTGTTCTGCTTTAAATATCACTTCTTCTTTATTGTAATAAATGTTGAACTTGAATAAATAATCATCAACTTCTATTTCAAAAGTTTCACATGAGTTTCTGAACAAACCCTCAACAAACACAAATTGCATCATCGTTCTGTTCCCAGTATCCATTCGGGATTTGAAGAGCCTGGACTGAGCAACTGGTATCGCATCAAATAACTGCCGGCTCTTTATGGAATTTAAAACAGGAATTTTTTGATGGTCTTGGAAATGGTAAATTCAAAGGGAGGGAGTGTGGGGAGAAGATTTACTGCAGGTGGGATATCGGCACTCACACTGGCACCGTAGTTAAAAGGATTAGCTATGGGAAATGTGTGGGGTTATGGAGATTGAGTGGGGTGGGGTGGGATTGGGGTAGGATTCTCTTCAGGGATTCAATGTGGAATCCAGCAGCCGAATTGCCTACTTCTGCACTGTGGGAAATTTCTGTTTCCATTCTGCAATGAAATGGGTGGGGTTTAAAGTGGGAACCTCAAAAAGTTCTGAGAGAGCTTTCAAAGTTCTACAAAAAGTGAATAAACCTCAGACAACAGAACTGTCACAAAATTTGCAGTTTGACGTATGTGCAAGGATGGAAAAATGGCACGATTAAAGGGATTGGAGATCACTTTTATTTGATTTGATTTGATTTGATTTATTATTGTCACATCTATTAACATACAGTGAAAAGTATTGTTTCTTGTGCACTATACAGGCAAAGCATACCGTTTATAGAAATGGAAACGAGAGCGTGCAGAGTGTTGTGTTACAGTCATAGCTAGAGTGTCGAGAAAGATCAATAATGAAAACATGAACCATTTGATCCAACTTGCTACTTTCAAAATGCAATCCAATTATCCTCACTTCCCTCTGCTCTTTGACTCTAACCAGACAATAACACCCTCTCCTAAATTAATAATCCAATTCACCCTGTAAGATAATTTGTGTATTTTTCCCCATTGACAATTCAGGCAGCATGTCCCAACTCACAACTCATTGCAACAAATAAATTATTTTGATAGTTCTGCAGAATCTACGTGTACCGGTTTGCTAACCTCACACTTCCGAAAATCTCCAAGGGTCATGGGTGGAGGGGGGACTCATCATGTTAAAATGGCTGAGCGGGCTCGTTGGGCCGAAGGGCCTGCTTCCCGTGCTGTGTTGTTCTTTGTTCTTGGTCACCACTGGGGGAAGATCTGGGGAACTCTCCCTGGTGTCCTGCGACCATTGATTTCCCATTGCCCATCATAAACAACCCTGTCTTCCACACCTGAATTACTTTGCTCATTGTGGCATCGTGCTGTGAGCAAATAAGTTGCCACATTTCCGATATTACAGCTCTTGAAAGCTCGTGTTTCCAAATGAACTTGTTGGATTTTAACCTGGTGTTGTGGGGCTACTTTTCGACGAGGCGGGATTGACCGGAAGGTTAGATAGGGTGGACAGTGAGAGCATTTTTCCTCGATGGTGATGGCTAACACGAGGGGACATAGATTTAAATGGAGGGGTGATGAATATAGGATGGATGTCAGAGGTAGGTTCTTTACTCAGAGGGTAGTAAGGGCGTGGAATGCCCTGCCTGCAGCAGTTGTGGACTCGCCAACTTTAAGGGCGTTCAAATGGTCAGTGGATAGGCATCTGGATAAGATTGGAATAGTTGAGGTTAGAGGGTCACTAGATTGGTTCCACTGGTCGGTGCAACATCGAGGGCCGATGGGCCTATACTGCGCTGGAATGTTCTATGTTCGATGTCCTATTTACTTATTAAATTCTAACAGGACGAGACAGGGTAAATGCAGTGAGGATATTCCCACTGGTGGGGGAGTCCAGAGCCAGAGGTCACAGTCTGAGGACAGGGGATTGACCATTTAGGGCGGAGGTGAGGAGACATTTCTTCACCCAAAGAGTGATGAGCCTGTGGAATTCATTCCTACCGGAAGTAGTTGATGACAAAACATTGAATGCATCCAAGAGGCAGCTGGATATCGCACTCGGGGCGAATGGGATCAAAGGTTATGGGGAAAAAGCAAGATTAGGTGATTGAGTTGGATGATCAGCCATGATTGTGATGAATGGCGGAGCAGGTTCGAAGGGACAAGTGGTCTCCTTCTGCTCCTATCTTTTATGTTTCTAGATATAATTTCTAGGTTATATTTTAACAAGCATTTGAATTGATAATGTGTTGTGGAAATACAATTTCACCAATAATTCCTGGCAGTGTTTATTATTTAACTCTACTCTCTGTGCCTGAAGTTGTGTGGTAGCCTTCCTGCTGGATAACACTTCTACACAGTCACTCGGCTGCTCACAGGAGGCATTGCTGCTTACTGTACATCCATTTACTTTCCATTTCTTAATTTTGTGACCCTCGGGTTGCTTATTGCACATGAAGGCCGATTTGTCACATGGATCAACAGGATGGAAATGTATCGTTATTTCACACTGATCCTGCAAAACCAAGTGATAACCAAGAACAGGAACATAAATTACTTCCCACCCTCTCCCCTCCCTCCAAAAAAAGCAGAACACTGGGAATGTTTTGGGAAATGGAAAGCTGAGCTGATTCCCCCCACATCAATCCTGAAACTCTTGGTTATGGTACAAAGCTTGAATTCATTCCCTTGAACAATGTCAGCAAGATTGGGTAATGATCAGCTGCAGGATATTGACCCAACATATTAACAGGAACCCCACACCACCGAGCTCCGTCCCACTGGTCCTAATTGGACCATTGCTCTCATTTACACTATTATCTTTAGCATTATTTACCTTTGCATGTGCAAAGATTACTTTAGTTTGGATCAATTCCCATAACCTCCCTACACTGCTGAAAGAGACTATACATCCATCGAGCCTGCAAGCAATTTCCGAAAGAGTATCCTGGTTCACCACCCTGCCCCATACCTGGAACCCCACACATTTGTCATGGCTCCTGAATCGAGCCTACAATTACTTGGTCAGCGAGGGACAACACAGCATGGCCAATCCAGCTAACCTACACATCTTTAGAATATGGCAGGAAATGGCAGCACCCGGAGAAAAGACACACACAAACACAGGGAGAATGTGGAAACTCCATACAGACAGTACCTGAGGCTGGAATTGGACCAGGGTCCCTGGCGCTTTCAGACAGCAGTGCGAATCACTGTGCTACCATGTCACCCTTTGTGTTTCTACTCGCTCATTCCAAATTATAATTTATATTCAATGATTGATTTGATTAGATATTATTCATTCATTGTCGGGGATAATTGGTTCCAGGGACAATCATTACAAATTGCCACTGGATATAAAAAAATCTTTCACACTCAAATTTGAAAACCTCTCAGCCTGGTGCATTATTTACTTTTTGACTTTCTTTCTTTACAGTTAACCGAGTGACCATTATCATCTTGTCGTGGGAAAAATGTTGTCTCTCCAAATGTGTAACTCGCTCCCTGATGGCCATGGCAGCAGCAGATCGATTGGTTGTCATTTTCGACCTAACCTTGAAACAGATTCCTATTCTTTGTTGGGAAGTGTGCCTTTTTGTGGAGTCCATCGCTTTGTACAATATACACACCATCCTGCTTTATGCAGCTACTGGCTGTTCACTCTGGTTCACCGTCACTTTCACTTTTGATCGTTTTGTGGTCATTTGTTATCAAAAGTTCAAATATGAATACTGCATTGAGAAAATGACTACTATGGTTCTCGGAACTGTGACTGTACTGAGTTGTTTGAAAAATATTTTTTGTTACTTTATGCTAACAGGCTGGTATGCACTGGTGAACCAATCCTGGTTATGCTCTATATCAGAGGATGCTCGATAATCAACTGCATGGGGATCAATCGAGTTCCTTCATCACATTTTAAACTCGGTGGTCCCATTTGTTCTTGTTCTGCTGATCAATGTTTTCACAATCAGAAACATTCTGGTGAAAAGTATAGCCTGCTGGAGACTCTGAGCTCAAAATTGTGGGAAGGCTACCAGAGACTCAGAGATAGAGGGGAGAAGGGAATCCATCATTCAACTGCTTGTAATTTTGGGGAATTTTATACTCTTATGGTTACTTTTAATGGAAAATTCTACATGGGTCAGAATGCACTGGATGGGTTTTACCTTTGGATTTATGCATAACTGTGTGTGAGAAATGACCTTCCTGCTCCAGCTCCTGAATTGCTGCACAAAAACTGCATTTATGCTATGACCCGACAAAGTACAGAGCACAATTGAAGGAGATGATGAAATATCTCTTTAAAATATTTGTAAATTCATTAAATATTGAGAAAAAATTACAACTTGAAAGCAGTTTTATTTTTCTCAAACAATTTCTTCTGTGTGTCAATGGTACAGACATACTGGGGGCATTTTGCTATATCTTGGGCTCTGCAAGGCATCTCCAGTTTTTGTTGTGCTCCTGGAACAAAATCCTAAATTAGAACATAGAACAGTACAGCACAGCACAAGCCCTTTGGACCTCGATGTTGTGTCGAGCTTTGTCCGAAACCAACATCAAGCTATCCCATTCCCTATCATTCTGGAGTTCTCCTGCCTATCCAATAACCGCTTCAAAGTTCCTGAAGTGTCTGACTCCACTATTACAGCAGGCAGTGTATTCCACACCCCAACCACTCTCTGAATAAAGAATCTAGCTCAGACATCCCTCCTATATTCAACTGCTTGTAATTTTGGGGAATTTTATACTCTTATGGTTACTTTTAATGGAAAATTCTACATGGGTCAGAATGCACTGGATGCACTTAGATAGGGTGGATAGTGATAGCCTTTTTCCTCGGATGGAGAAAGCTAGCACGAGGGGGCATGGCTTTAAATTAAGGGGTGGTAGTTATAGGACGGATGTCAGGGGTAGGTTCTTTACCCAGAGGGTGGTGAGGGATTGGAATGCCCTGCCTGCTGCAGTTGTAAATGCGCCTAGTTTGGGGGCGTTTAAAAGATCTATGGATAGGTTTATGGACGAAAAGGGATTGGTATAGGCTAGTGGGTCATTGTTTTTGTAACTGGTCGGCGCAACTTCGTGGGCCGAAGGGCCTGTTCTGCGCTGTAATGTTCTATGTTCTATGTTATATCTCCCACCATGATCATTATAGTTATGCCCCCTCGGAACAGCTACATCCATCAGAGGAAATAGTCTCTGCATGTCCACTCTATTAATCCCTCCCATCCAACATTAAGTTGCTCTGATCCTCTTCCTCTCTAAAGAGAAAAGCCCCAACTCCCGCAACCTTTCCTCATAAGACCGACCCTCCAAACCAGGCAACATCCTGGTAAATCTCCTCTGCACTCTCTCCAATGCTTCCACATCCTTCTCATAGTGAGGTGACCAGAACTGCACACAATGTTCCAAATGTGGTCTCACCAAGGGAGTTGCAGCATACCCCCACGGCTCTTAAACTCTAACCTGTTAATAAACGCTAACACACTATAGGCCGTCTTCACAGCTCTATCCATTGGAGTGACAACCTTCAGAGATCTGTGAATATGAACCCCAAGATCTCACTGTTCCTCCACTTCCCCCAGAACCCTGCTGTTGACCCTGTAATCCACATTCAAATTTGTCCTACCAAAATGAATTACCTCGCACTTATCAGGGTTAAACTTCATCTGCCATTTCTCGGCCCAGCTCTGCATCCTAACAATTTCTCCTTGCAGCCGACAAGAGCCCTCCACCTCATCCACTACTCCACCAATCTTGTCATCAGCAAATTTACTGACCCATCCTTCAGCCCCGTCCTCCAAGTCATTGATAAAAATCACAAATAGCAGAGGACCCAGTACTGATCCCTGTGGTACACCGCTGGTAACTGGTCTCCAGTCTGAAATTTTTCCATCCAACACCACTCTCTGTCTTCTATGAGATTCAGTGAGAAGTCTCACAACACCAGGTTAAAGTCCAATAGGTTTATTTGTAGCAAACATCACTAGCTTTCGGAACTGGCTGTTCCTTCAATGGGAGTTCTGGAACATTAACCTGGTGTCGTGAGACTTCTTACTGTGTTTACCCCAATCCAACACCAGCATCTCCACTTCTATGAGATAGCCAGTTACTTATCCAATTGGCCAAATTTCCCTCTTTCCCACACCTCCTTACTTTCTTCCTGAGCCGACCTTGGGAACTTTATCAAACACCTTACTAAAATCCATGTATACGACATCAACTGCTCTTCCTTCATCCACACACTCAGTTACCTCCTCCTCAAAGAATTCAGTCAAGTTTGTGAGGCAAGACATACTCTTCACTAATCCGCGTTGACTATCCCAGATTAAGCTATATCTTTCATGCACAAACTCTGATCTCACTGTCCCCGGGTGGGGATCAGGTTTGCCAAATCACTGATGTGGTGTCGAAGGGGTCGAGGTTGATGAGCACTCAGTGGTCGTGTGCAGGTTCGGCGGTTCTGAACAATGCACAGAGGGATGCTGCACATTTCACTTTGAGATATCTCAGCCCTGGGATCATGCGTTGCCTTGTCAAGATGAGAACCTGGTATTCACTTGGGTAACGAGGAACTTCAGTTGCTCGAGCCCAGGGACTGGGGCTTGGCCAATGATCAGGAGAGTGGAA
Source organism: Carcharhinus amblyrhynchos (assembly GCF_965287045.1). Lineage (NCBI taxonomy): Eukaryota > Metazoa > Chordata > Chondrichthyes > Carcharhiniformes > Carcharhinidae > Carcharhinus > Carcharhinus amblyrhynchos. Next base: position 1,502,164 of record NC_137355.1, read on the forward strand.
AATATTAATTGTCTTCGCATGGTTTTGAGGGTCCTCTTTCGGGGTCTATCACAACTGGGAGGTTTCAACTTCCACTGCTGTGAGTTCTTAGTCTGTACAGCGATAGTTGGGCAGTTGGCTCCTGAACTTGGGCCAACCTTTCTGCGCTGGAATGACAGATGTCCTTCTGTGTGGAATCTCGCCTGCCTCCATAACGAATATATCTGCAGAGCAGCAGACTTTTCGGTTCAGCATAAGATCCAATATGGTGTTGGCCACCGTGCTGGTGAACGGGATAAAGGATCCTCCCTTTATTGTAACACGACTGTCATGTGAGGAATGGTCAGGTAATGCTGTAACTCCAGCTCGCTGATCAATTCTGTGGGACATCGCCACACATTTTGGAGCATTGTAGAATTTGTTCTGTTCCAATGTTCCAGTTGGTCACAATTTTGAAGTGTACATAGAGTTATTTCTGCTTCTATCTGCTTTCTGGTTTGACAGGCCGCTGCCTGGAGTCCATTTTCTTCAGATCTTCAATAGTAACTGCCCGAGTTCATTCCCACAGGGAAATATTACAATCCCTAGCAGCTTGTGGGCAGTTAATTTGTCATCTCTCACATCACTCCTTCCTGATATGGGATAAAGTACTTATTTTCCAAATCTGGAATCTTGAATTCTTGACTTTCATGGTTCCTTTTAATCTTCTGCTGATGTCAAGTTGCTGAAAGGAGATTCCTGATGAAAAGACATTGCGTGCTGGAAAGGGAATGTTTACACCATTAGCACCAGGTTAAAGAATATAATATATACAAACAGCTGCCATGGTGTAGGTCTGTCTGGGACAGACTTCCCATCTGCTAAAACATTGTGCTGGCTTGACTGGAATGTTTCTCGAATCCAATGAGCTCGACATTCCATGTGTTTGCCTTTCTCTTCAACAGTTAACAAAAGTCCAGAAACAAGCTTGTGATTATCTGGAGCCATCTTGTCACCCAGACGTTGTCAGTTAAAAAAGGGGGAAAAGCATCAGGCTGACCACAAATTTAACAACAAACATATTAGTCTTTGACAGGTCTGAGTAATGATAAAACCATTTCAGACTCACAACGATGACACACAGCAACACATTTACACCCAAGAATCATTGATATGTTATGGGCAGCAGCCCCAAAACTTCCACAATTTTTACATTCAGCAAGCCTCCTGCATTCATTAAATCCGAGAAAATTATCTACTTTATGAGGAATAAAAAAGTATTTGAAAAAAGAGGTTAACTGAGCTTGTTTGTCTAGTCACTGTAATTATGTTAATCTCCTTAGATACTCATGATGTCACAAGAGACTTTCTATCTCCTGTTAAGAAGGGATTCCTATTCACGTGTTAGCTGATAGTGTTCGCAGAAGCTTCACCTCCAGCTCATAAAGTTTAGCAGCGCCAGTGACAAGGAGAGGATCGGTCAGAATCTCAGATCAATAGACTGGAGTGTCACAACAATGCATCAGCATCGAATGACAATGGATTGGAATGTTACAGCAATTGATGATAATCTGGGATTAACACAATTGAATGATACGGCAATGGTTCAGAGTCTGAGAACAACCTGGTGGAATATTACAGCAATGGACAGAGATTTGTCCAATTTGATTGACAAGCTTCATGATAATAGCTGGTGGATAACGTCAGCTCATTGGATCACATTTGTAATTTACATTTTCCAGTACTTTTACTATCCCATCCTGGCCATTATTGGCGTCCCAGGTAAATCTCAATAACCAGTTAATAATTAGATAAGAATGTTTGACGGTATTTCTCCTCTCGTCCCTTTGTTTGCTGTTGCCGTTTCTGTTGAGTCTCAGTGTTCAGATATTAACATCCCCATGTCCATTCGCATTTAGAATGTTCTTAATAATTCAATTTCTCCACTTTGCTCCAGGTGGAATCTATCATAAACTTCATATGCACCATCTCACAGTCTGACCTGTATTCATGCATCCAGAGAACATTTGTGTTTGGCTGATGTATGAATAACTTTTTTCCTCAGGTGGGTGAAACTGGCTGGGAGGTCCCTCGGTTTTCCCAACATAACGAAATTCCTGATGCCGTGTGTGTCTCTGTTGGTCCCCAAAAGAAATTTCAACAATGCCAAAAACCTTATCAGTATCTCCTGCAATTAATCTTCGACTTTTCTGACAGTCTCTTTAGTTACTTAATTCTGAAACAGGCAGCCAGTCCCAGCATTTGTGCCACTCTGACTGAGAATGAGAGATATCTTCTCAGAGGTATTTCTTTATTATTATTCATTCCTGGGACATGGGCGTCGCTGGCTGGTCAGCATGTATTGCCCATCTCTTGTTGCTCTTGGAGGGCAGTTCAAATTTAACCCCACATTGCTGTGGCTTTGCAGTCGCATGTCGGTCAGTGCAAGTAAGGATGGCAGATTTCCTTTCCTAAAGAACATGAGTGAACCAGATGGGATTTTCTGAAAATCGACAACGGTTTCACGTTCGTCAGTATATTCTTCATTCCAGATTTTTTTATTCCATTCAAATTCCACCAACTGCCGTGAAGGGATTGGAACCCCGGTCCCCAGGACACTCGCTGCGTTTCTGGATTTCTGGGATCTAGCGATAATACCACTGGGCCATTGCATTGAATGTCCCTCAATACAAAGCACAACACTCAAAAAATCTTCACTAGTTGATTGTGAGCCCACCATGTAGAAATATCATATGTATTGTGAGTGCAGGAGAGTCTCTATGTGCATGGTGGAGCTGACCACCAGTGTGATGAACTGGTGCTGTAGATATTTGAAGCGATGAGAAATAGCCTCCAGTACACGCTGAGCATGTGTCCAAGTTCAAGGTTTTCTGCTGCAGTCTTCATATCAATACCTTCACAGGAAATAAATATTCTCACCAGGTATTTAGTGAACACCTGAGGAAGAAAAATTCTTCTTTGCTCGACACATTCTTCCTGAACGGGTTGAGTATTTTATTCATTTCCACGTGACGTGGGTGCCGTTGGCGATGCCACCATTAGTTCCCCATCACTGGTTGCCATTGATGACAATGGGGTTTAGGTCCACACACAGTTAGGTTAGGGAGAGAAGACCAGGAATTTGACCCAGTGACAGTGAACGAAAGGCGAGACATGTCAAAGTCAGGATGGTACATGTTTGGGAAAAGAGGTCATTCATGATCTCCCTTCTGTTGATTCCCTCACCATGTTCCACACGTCTAGTCTAGCAGTTTGGTCAGTTGGAACATGGCCAGCTGAAACTGTGGTGACACTACAGATCCATTTTTGATGATGACATTGAAGCCACCCACCCACAGTGCTTTGTGCGTTCTTGCCACCCCCTCCCCGCACCATCCCCCCTCTCCCACTCCCGTGCTTACTCAAGGGTTGTTCATCATGGAGGAACACTGACTCACCAGCCGTAGGTGAACGGTTGCAGTTATCGATGTCCATGTTTGACCTGATGCCATGAGACTTCATGCAGATTCGATACTGCGGCCTGCCAGGACAACCCCCTCTCGAATGGAGACCATTGTGCCATTCCCTCTGCGAGTTTTGTGCTGCCTCTGAGGCAGGACATATCCAGGAATAGTGATGCTGGCGTCTCTGACATTATCTGAAATGTGGGAATCTGTGTGAAGAACAATGATTGGCTGTTGCTTGACTCGCCTTCCGAGCAACTCTCCAAATTTCCATACATCGACCCAAATGGTGGGAAGGAGAACTTTGCAGCGTCGCCAAGGCTGGGTTTGCTGTTGTTGTTTCGAGTGCCTCGGTCAATGTTGGGTGGAATGTTAGATTTCAATCATTTGTATCTTCTTTGCAGCGCTGAATACAACTAAGTGGCATTTTGGGCAATATGTGAATAAAGACAGACAGAGAAACAGACACGGAGAAAGGCTGAGGCATGGACTGACCAGAGACAGAGAGGGACAGGCAGATAGACAGACATGCTGACAGATGCTCAGGTGGTTCGATGAAGAGACAGAGATGCAGGTTGCAGCATCGAGCAGGCCGAAGATGGACCTTTGAAAATGGCTGAAGACGGTCATGAGAGCAAGGAGCTGAATGAAAATGCTGAGACACGTTTTGTCTAACAATGACCAAATCTTGCATGACAGGCCATTGAGTAGCAGTTACTATCAGACTTGCCTTGCCCATTTCATTCCTGTACAATGTTAACCTGTGGGACTGTGGTGGGTTCATTTCACCACTGCTTCTGGGATTGTGCTCTGCTCTGAAGAAGTTTCTGCAACATCGCAGGGGTTTGATGAGGTCCCCCATGCAAGACTTCTTGAGAAAGTGAGAGGGCATGGGATCCAAGGGGCTGATGCCTTGTGGATCCGGAACTGGCTTGCCTGCAGGAGGTAGAGAGTGGTTGTGGATGGGTCTTTTTCTGCATGGAGGTCGGTCACCAGTGGAGTGCCCCAGGGATCTGTTCTTGGACCCTTCCTGTTTGTCATTTTCATCAATGACCTGGATGAGGAAATGGAGGGATGGGTTGGGAAGTTTGGTGATGACACAAAGTTTGGTGGTGTTGTGGATAGTCTGGAGGGATGTCAGAAGTTGCAGCAAGACATCGATAGAACAAAACAAAGAACAAAGAACAAAACAGCCCGGGAAACAGGCCCTTCGGCCCAACGATCCCGCGCCACCATTTTAACACCACCAGTCCCCCACTCCACCCATGACCCTTATCTGTTCTTTTATGGCCACCCACATTGAGGGAAACTAATTTAGGGACAATTTATTCCTTCCAATCAGCCTAACAGCACATCTTTGGGGTGTGGGAGGAAACCGTAGCACCCGGAGAAAACCCACGCAAGCACGGGGAGAATGCGCAAACTCCCACAGACACCGGCCCAAATCCATGTGCCTGCAAAGCAATCAGTGATAGTCACTGAGCTGTCGTCTTGCCCAGTATCTGGTCCAGTTTAGGCACACACTAACGACATGAAGCACGAGGCTACTCTCGAACAACGAAGAGCAACCCCAGTACGACCCATCGCGTGTATGCCCCTCGTTGGGCACAAGGCGGACTGACTTAAATCCTGTGAATGAAAAAGAGACAAAACGTTATTATCACACCAGATCCATTTACCTTACCAGGGGCATCCCAATGCTAATGACCCTTATTTAAAACAATCTTCTAGATCCACCCATCTCCAACTCACTCATGTGCCTGTCTAAGTTACTCCTAAATGACTCTAGTGTGTTTGCCTCCACCACCTTACTTGGCAGAGCATTCCATACCCCCACTACCCTCTGTGTGAAAAACCTCCCTCTAATTTCTTTGTTATACCTCTCGCCCCTCACCTTCAGTCCATGGCCCCTCATACTGTGTGTCTCTATCATAGGAAATAGCTTACCTCTGTTTACTCTATCTGTACCCTTCATAATCTTATATACCGCTATTAGATCCCCCCTCAGTCGCTGTCTTTCAAGGGAAAAGAGTCCCAATTTGCTCAATCTTTCCTCATACCCCAGTCCTTCCATACCAGGCAACATCCTGGTAAACCTCCCCTGCACTCTCTCCAGAGTCTCCACGTCCTTTCGGTAGTAAGGCGACCAGAACTAGAAGCAGTACTCCAAATGCGGCCTAACCAACGTTCTATACAACTGCAACATTAGACTCCAGCTCTTATATTCTATACCCCTTCCTATAAAGGCTAACATACCATAGGCTTTCTTCACAACCTTCTCCACTTGTACTGCCACCTTCAAAGACTTGTGCACTTGCACTCCCAGGTTTTGCTGCGATTCTATGCTCCTTATGGGCTTACCCTTTATCATATAACTCCCCCCTACATTATTCCGGCCAAAATGCATCACCTCACATTTATCAGGATTAAACTCCATTTGCCATATATCTGCCCAATCAACCAGCCTATCAATATCCTGTTGTATTGCCAGACACTGCTCCTCACTGCCCGCCAATCCAGCCATCTTAGTGTCATCAGCAAATTTGCTGATCACACCACCAACTCCCTCTTCCAAATCATTTATATACACGACAAAGAGAAGAGGTCCCAGTACTGAGCCCTGCGGCACACCACTAGTGACAGACCTCCAGCTAGAAAAGAACCCCTCCACTACTACTCTCCATCTTTTCTTTGCAAGCCAGTTCTCTACCCATCTAGATACCTGGCCTTGTATCCCATGAGTCTTAATCTTTTCTACCAACCTACCATGAGGGACTTTGTCAAACTCCTTACTGAAATCCATATAGACGACATCAACGGCTCGTCCTTCGTCGACCGTTTTTGTCACCTCCTCAAAAAATTCTACCAGATTCGTAAGGCAAGTCTTCCCCTTGACAAAGCCATGCTGCATATCCTTAATCAGATCACAACGCTCTAAGTGCTCGTACATCCTATCCCTAAGAATCCTCTCCATCAACTTGCCTCCCACTGACGTTAAACTCACCGGCCTATAGTTACCCTGGTTATCCCTCCTACCCTTTTTAAACAACGGTACCACGTTCGCTATCCTCCAGTCCTCTGGGACCTCACCTGTGTCCAAAGAAGAGACAAAGATTTGCGTCAGAGGCCCAGCAATCTCATCCATCACCTCCCTAAGCAGCCGAGAATAAATGCCATCGGCCCCGGAGATTTATCGGTTTTAATGCTAGCTGAAAACCCTAACACTTCTTCCCTCGTAATCGATAAATCCTTCAATTGGTCTACCGCTCCCTCGATGTCCGTACCAGACATCAAGCCCCTCTCCTTCGTGAATACCGATGCAAAGTATTCATTCAGGATCTCCCCCAATCCCTCAGACTCCAAGCACAATTCTCCTCGTCTGTCCCTGAGGGGACCAATTTTACCCCCAGCCACCCTTTTGTTCCTAACAGAGGAGTAAAACACCTTTGGATTTCCCTTAATTCTACCTGCCAAAGCCATCTCATGCCCCCTCTTTTCTCTCCTAACTCCCCTTTTGAGATCCCTCCTACTCTCTCTGTATTCCTCCAACGCCCTCTCCGTTCCCAGCTGCTTAGACCTCACATAAGCCTCTCGTTTCTTCCTAACCAGGTCTTCTATATCTTTAGTAATCCACAGCTCTCTAATCCTACCTTTCCCATCCTTCCTCCTAACTGGCACGTGCCTTTCCTGCACCCATTGCAGTTCTCCCTTGAAAGACTCCCACATGCCTCACGTGGACTTGCCCTCCAACAGCCTATCCCAGTCTGTATCCCTAAGCTCCTGCCTAATCCGGCTGTATCTAGCCCTCCCCCAATTTAGCACTCTCCCCTTAGGACAGCACGCAGATAGGATGCAAGACTGGGCAGAGAAGTGGCAGATGGGCTTCAAAGCGGATAAATGTGTCGTGGTCCATTTTGGCAGGACCAGTGGGATGAAGGAGGACAATATCAAGGGTAGGAGTCTTAGCAGTGTAAAGGATCAGATAGACCTTGGGGTCCAGGTCCATAGGACTCTTAAATCAGCCTCACAGGTGGAGGTTATGGTCAAGAAGGCGTATGTTGTGCGAGCCTCCATTAACCAATGGATTGAGTTAGGAGTTGGGAGATAATGCTGCAAATTTATAAGACCCTTGTCAGACCCCACTTGGAGTACTGTGCGCAGTTCTGGTTTGCCTCACTACAAGAAGGGTTTGGAAGCTATTGAGAGGGTGCAGAGGGGATTTAGAAGGATGTTACCTGGATTAGGTGGCATGCCTTATGAAGATAGATTGAGAGAGCAAAGTCTTTTCTCCCTGGGAGATCCTGAATGAATATTTTGCGTCGGTATTCACGAAGGAGAGGGGCTTGATGTCTGGTTGAGAGGTGACCTGATAGAGGTTTAAAAGTTGTTGAGAGGTGTAGATAGGGTGGATTCTGGGGGGCTATTTCCCAGGGCTGAAATGTTCGCTATGAGTGAACACAGGTTTAAGGTGCTGGGGAGCAGGTACAGAGGAGATGTTAGGGGTACGTTTTTCACTCAGAAGGCGGTGTGTGCCTTTATATGTCCCATTTCTGATCAAAACTTTCCACACTCCTGACGAAGGAACCATATGCTGAAAGCTTGTGGGTTTACTATCAAATAAACTTGTTGGACTTTAACCTGGTGTTGTGAGAATTTTTACTGTGTTTACCCCAGTCCAACACCGGCATCTCCACATCATTTCATCCGTGTATGCAGTTACTTAGAAATTTGACCCATTTTGAATTAAAACCCGGCAATTTCTATAATATTAACATGAACATTTCCAGTTAAATATTTAAATCTGTCAGAGTCAAACACAGCTCGGCCAAATGTCAGTTGAGTTCATTCATCAGAGTTGAATGTTTCCCGGCATTTTCAGTTGCTTAATGTTGAATTGTTTCTGGATAGGAAGGCAGTCATTGCAATGATATGAAGAAGGATTGGCAATTTGACCACGATGCCTTTGATCATTTCACTGTGAATATTTTGCGGTATTTTGCAGACTTTGCTGTCCCTTCACTTGCGTTAATTCCAGAAATCTAAGGATGAATTAACACAGCAAAATGCTTCCATAGTCTGTGCCTATAAAGCTTGATGTCTAATATCTGGATTTATTTTTGCTCCTTAAAGTTAACGTGATGACAATTGGAATACTCTCTCAGGAAAGATGTGGTCTCTCCAAATGTGTAACACACTACCTGGTTTCGATGGCAGCCGCTGATCTACTGGTCGTTATTTTTGATGTGATATTGAGACAAATTCCAATTGTTTATTGGGAGCATTTCCAATTCCTCAGGGACATGGATGTGTGTAATATCCACGCTGTGCTCCTTTATGCAGCTACTGACTGTTCTGTTTGGTTCACTGTTGCTTTCACCTTTGATCGACTTGTGACAATTTGTTGCCCCACGCTGAAAAGTAAATTTTGCACCGACAAAATAGCTAAAGTTGTCCTGGGATCAATCACTGATCTGAGCTGTTGTAAGAACATATTTTGGTATTTTATGTTGTCAAATTGGTATGTGTTGGTGAACGACCCATGGTTTTGTTTTGTACCTTTCAGTGTCATTGATTCTCCTGTCTGGATTGCCGTTGAACTCAGCCATCATATTCTAAACCCCTGTGTCCCATTTGTTCTGATTCTGTTGTTTAATATTTGCACCATCAGGCACATTTTAGTGAGCAGCAGGTCTCGCAGGAGACTCCGAGCTCCCATCAATGGAAAAAGTACCAAAGACACAGAGATGCAGAATCGAAGGAAATCTATTATTTTACTCTTTGCTATCTCAATGAATTTTATTATATTATGGGCAATGATAATGGTATACTCTGTATGGAGGCGGATGTTTTATTTGGGGTATTATGCTTTTTGGATGGATAATATTGTTCAGGAGTTTGGCTTCATGCTTCAGCTCATGAGTTGCTGCACAAATACTTGCATATACGCTGTGACCCAGAGGAAATACAGAGAGCAGTTGAAGAATGTACTCAAATGTCCCTTTGTGCATGTTGTGCAATTATTTCAATGATGTTTCTCACAGACATGAAATCATTGATGTAATTGCACATTTCCCAACATTACAGGGCTAAATGTGACAGTGTAGGTTGTACCCTGTTGATGTATTTATAGACTGTAGGGAATTAAATCTGAAAATGGGGAAAGGCAGGAAGACCCTGTTGCTATGGTGGTGCTGAACATTTTTTGTCAATGAAGGAAGAGCCTGTCTAAACAGTGGCAATAAACACTGCAGGAAACTCACAGTGGGATTTGAATGGAATTGGGATTTGGTGCAATGCTAAAGCTTCTCAGTCAGTTACTTGCATAGCAAGCAGCAAATTTAACCTTTGAAGATGGAATAGAGATATATATCCCTCTGTCCCTTCCTGATCCACACCTCCACCAGCACCATGGACCTCCTAGAAACCAATACCAGGAAGAGGATGTGATGGTGGTAATTATAGAGGGAAATGGATCCATCCATTCGGAGCATGTGTGGAATGGATGATTCAGCATATATACCAATTGATGAGATTTGAAAGCTGCACAAAATAAGAGCAGGTGATAGATAAACAAGCAATTCTTGAGTGGATGGGATCGAACAAAATCACAGTGGGAGAATGTGTGTGTTATAACTGGCAGAGATGGAGTGAGAAAACCGTTACACTGGTGAGGTGAGTGATAGAGCAGATAAACAATGCGGGTATCAGTATATGTGGAATTAAGGGAGTATTTAGTCACATTGGAATTTCAGGATCTGTGCGCTGATCAAGATTTCGGGATGGAGCCCGCACAGGATATGGGGTGTGAAGCCTGGAGTCAAAGTCACTGTAGAAATCATTGGGCGAAAACTGGACCCTAGTGGACAGTGTGTCCCAGAAATGGAGACAGAGAGGGTCAAAGCAGGGAAGAGAAGTGTCAGAGATGGACCATGTGAAGGTGATAGATGAGTGGAATTTGGAAGCAAAATTGACATTTTTTCCAGATCCAGATGAGAGAATGAAGCGGCAGCAAAATAATTGTCAGTGTATCGATAAAGGAATTGTGGGAGGGAGCCGGAGTAGGACTGGAATAGGGAATGTTCCACACAGCCCATAAAGAGACAGACATAACTGGGAACGATGCCCTTAGCAACACCTTTAATCTGGAGGAAATGAGATGATTTAAATGTGAATTTGTTGAGTGAGAGGACAAGCTCAGACATACGGAGAAGAGTTGTGGTGGTTGGGGATTGTTCAGACCTCTGTTCGAGGATGAAGCGATGAGCTTTGAAGCCATCCTGTTGGGGAATGGAGGCATTAATGGATTGGTCACACATGGTGAGGAGGAGGCAGTTTGAGCCGGGGAACTGGAAGTTGTTGATATGGCGTAGGACATCAGAGGAATTGTGGATATCAGTGGGAAGGGAATGGATGAAAGAACAAAGAATACAGACAGGATAGGACGGAGGGATTTCGGTGAGGCAGGAACAGGCTGATGCAATGGGCCTCCTGGGACAGTCCTGTTTGTGGATATTGGGATCGGAGTAGAAAGGGGTGTCTGAGGTTAGGAAACGATGAGGTTGGAGGCTGGAGATGAATGTTTTCTTCTGGAGGTGAAGTCAGTGAGAGTCCTGGAAACAGTTGTTTGATGTTCAGTGATCAGGTCGTGGTCCAGGGAGAGATAGGAGGAAACGTCCAAGAGTTGGTGCTCAGTTTCTGTGAGGTAGAGATCCGTACGGCAGACAACAATGGCATCACCTTGTCGGCAGGTTTGATGACACAGCCAGGGTTTGTCCTGAGAGAAAATTCAGCAGCAAGTTCGGAAGGAGACAACCTCGAGTGGTTGAGTGGAGTGGAGGAATTGAGAATGGCAATTTCACACCGAGAATTCTGGATGGAAAGATCAAAAACAGGTTCGAGCCAAATGGAGGCTCCCTGGTGGAGGGGGTGGGTGAAAGGATCTGATTACCTGGAGGAAGACACCTGTACAAAGAAGTGAAGGGGATGAAGGTGGTGAATAAAGAATTCAGCATCATGAACCCAACATTCATTGAGGTGAGGAAATAAGTTTACGAAGCTGAATCCTTTCCTGAGCACAGCACACTCAACCTCAGAGAAAGAAAGGCCAGAGGGTATGGTGATGAAGTGACAAGGGCTTGGATTAGTGGGGAGGAGACGTGAAGGATGGGAGGATGTGGAGCATCAGTGGCACAGTAGCGCAGTGCTTAGCACGGCTGCTTCGCAGCTCCAGGGTCCTGGGTTCGATTCCCTGCTCGGGTCACTGCCTGAGTAGGGATTGCGCATTCCCCTCGTGTCTGTGCGGGTTTCCTCCGGGTGCTCTGGTTTCCTCCCACAGTCCAAAGATGCGCGGATTAGGTTGATTGGCCATGCTAAGAAATTGCAACTTCGTGTCCAGGGATGCCTAGGTTAGAGGGATTAGTGGTTATCGGAAGTGGGGGTAGGGCCTGGGTGGTGCACAGTGTGCTCGGTGCCCACTCGATGGGCCGAAGGGGCTCTTTCTGCACTGTAGGGCTCTTTGATTCATCCTGGATGCCTTGTTGAAGTCCATATAAACCACATCCACCGCTTTTTCTCTGTCAATGTGTTGAGTCACATTTTCAAAAACCTCAACCAGGCTCATAAGGCACGACCTGCCTTTGGCAAAGTCATGCTGACTACTTTTGATCGTACTGAACTTCTCCAAATGTTCATTAATGTTGTCCCTCAGGATCCTCTCCACCAACTTACCAAACACTGAGGTCACACTCACTGTTGGTAATTTCCTGGGCTATCTCTTTTCCCTTTCTTAAATAAAGGAACCACATCCGCAATCCTCCAATCCTCCGGAACCTCTCCCGTCTCCATCAACGACACAAAGATCATCGCCAGAGGCTCTGCAATCTCTTCCCTCGCCTCCCACAGTAACCTGGGGTACATCCCATCCAGTCCTGGCAACTTATCTAACTTGATGCTTTTCAAAAACTCCAACACATCCTCTTTCTTAATGTCAACATACTCAACCTTTCAGACAGCCGTAAGCCTGCACTGCAACCACCAAGATCATTCTCCACCGTGAATACCGAAGTATTCATTGAGTATCTCTGCTATTTCTACCGGTTCGAGACAAACTTTCCCACCGTCACATTTGATAGGTCCTATTCCTTCACATGTCAAGCTTTTACTCTTCACATCCTTGTAGAACTAAAGAACAAAAAAAGAACAAAGAACAAAATCAGCCCGGGAAACAGGCCCTTCGGCCCAACGAGCCCGTGCCGCCATCTCAACACCACCAGTCCCCCTCTCCACCCACGACACCTGTCTAATGATTTATGGCCATCCAGATTGAGGGAATCTGATTTAGGGGCAATTTATTCCTGCCAATCAGCCTAAAAGCACATCTTTGGGGTGTGGGAGGAAACCGGAGCACCCGGAGAAAACCCACGCAAGCACGGGGAGAATGCGCAAACTCCCACAGACACCGGCCCAAATCCATGCGTCTGCACAGCAATCAGCGATAGTCACCGAGCTGTTGTCTTGCCCAGTATCTGGTCCAGTTTAGGCACACACTAACGACATGAAGCACTAGGCCAATCTCAAACAACCAAGAGCAGCCCCAGTACGACCCATCGCGTGTATGCCCCTCGTTGGACACGAGGTGGACCGACTTACAACCTGTGAATGAAAAGGGAAAAAAAAACATGATCATACCATATCCATTTACCTTACCAGGGACGCCCCAATGCTAATGACCCTTATTTAAAACAATCTCCTGTATCCACCCATCTCCAACCCACTCATTTGCCTGTCTAAGTTACTCTTAAACAACTCCAGCGTGTTTGCCTCCACCACCTTACTTGGCAGAGCATTCCATACCCCCACTACCCTCTGTGTGAAAAACCTCCCTCTAATATCTGTGTTGTACCTCTCCCCCCCTCACCTTAAGTTCATGGCCCCTTGTCCTACGTGTCTCTATCATCGGAAATAACTTACCTCTGGTTACTCTATCTATACCCTTCATAATCTTATATACCTCTATTAGATTCCCCCCTCAGTCGGTGTCTTTCAAGGGAAAAGAGCCCCAATTTCTTCAATCTTTCCTCATACCCCAGTCCTTCCATCCCAGGCAACATCCTGGTAAACCTCCTCTGCACTGTCTCCAGAGTCTCCACGTCCTTCCGGTAGTAAGGTGACCAGAACTGGACGCAGTACTCAAAATGTGGCCTAACCAATGTTCTGTGCAACTGCAACATTAGACTCCAGCTCTTATATTCTATACCCCTTCCTATAAAGGCTAACATACCATAGGCTTTCTTCACCACACTCTCCACGTGTACTGCCTTAGGGTTTCCCTTAATCTAACCTGCCAAGGCCTTCTCATGACCCCTTCTGGATCTCCTAATTTCCTTTTTAAGTTCCTTCCTACAAGTCATATTCTCCTGTAGATCCCTAACATTACCGAGCTCCCTGAACCTTTTGTACGCTTTTCTTTTCTTTTTGACTAAATTCATTACAACTTCCGTGCACCACGGTTCCGGTAATCCTGTTTCCCTGTTTTATCGGAATGTCGTCGTGCAGAATTCCAGAAAAACATTCCTGGAAAATCTGCCACATTACTTCTGTACATTTCCCTGAGAAAACCTCCTTCCAATTTATGCCTCTAATTTCTTGCCTGATGGCTTCATAATTCCCCTTCCTCCAGATAAACACTTTCCTGTCTTGCCTGATCCGATCTCTCTCCAAGGCTAGTGTAAATGAGATAGCGTTATGATCACTATTCCCAAAATGCTCTCCCACTGAGAGATCTGACACCTGTCCAGGTTCATTACCCAATACCAGATCGAGTACAGCCTCTCCTCTTGTAGGATTATCCACATACTGTGTCAGGAAACCCTCCTGAACACACCGAACAAACTCCTCCCCATCCAAACCCCTTACCCTCGGGATATTCCAATCGATATTTGGGAAATTAAAGTCTCCCATCACGACAACTCTGTTATTATTACATCTCTCCAGGATCTGTTTCACTGTCTGCTCCTCAACTTTTGGGCGGCCAATAGAAAACACCCAGTAAAGTTATTGACTCCTTCCTGTTCCAAACTTCCACCCACTGAGACTCCATAGACAATCCCTCCACGGTGTCCACCTTCTCTACAGCTGTGACACTATCTCTGATCGACAGTGCCACTCCCCCACCTCTTTAACCTCCCTCCCTGTCCCTCCTGAAACATCTGAAACCCGGCACTTGAAGTATCCAGTCCTGTCCCTGAGACATCCAAGTCTCTGTAATGGCCACAACATCACATTTCCGAGTAGTGATCCATGCTCTAAGCTCATCCACTTTGTTCACAACACTCCGAGCGTTCAAATAGACACATCTCAAACCTTCAGCCTGAGCACTCCCCTTCTCAAACACCTGCCCATCCTCCCTCTCACACTGTCGACAATCTCTCTCTATCTGTGAGCTAACCTCCTCTCTCCCAGTCACTTCATTTCGATTCCCTCCCCACAACCATTCCAGATTAAACTCTCCCCAGTCGCCTTCGCAAACCTTCCCGCCAGGATATCGGTCCCCCTGGGATTCAAGTGCCACCCGTCCTTTTTGTACAGGTCACACCTGCCCCTAAAGAGGTCCCAATGATCCAGGAACCTGAATCCCTGCCCCCTGCTCCAATCCCTCAGCCACACATTCACCCTCCAACTCATTCCATTGTTCTCAGTAATCAGATTCACTGCAGCGACAACAGTTCCATTTGTGTTTGAATTACCACCCGGTTTTCTGCTAGAAATTATTTTATTGTTGCTTCAATGGTTTAAAATTAGTTTTATTTGTTTTTAATTTGTACTTCAGGTATTTTCTGGGATTTGTCTTATGACCCTGCATTGTTAGGAATCTGTCCTGGTTGTCTTTTGGAAAACAATATTTCCCTCTCTCTCTTTGTGTCTCTCTCCCTCTCCCTGGCATTGGAAACTCTGCTGGCCAGGTGAAAGCAAGGATCCTGGCCTTTCCAGAGTGCATATGTTGCTGTTGCTGGTTCTCTGGCTAGTTACTGGAGTCCTTTTCTCTTTGAGAGGCTATTCTGACATCGAGCTTGTCTGTCTGTTCATCAAGGGAATTGTCGAGTTTTGCCAAAAAAAACTAAGTTTCAGCATCACGAGAGCATTTATATTTTCTGCCCTAAACCTGTAGTAAGACCTTTATATGGTGAAGTTTGTATGATTGAAACATTTCCTATATTCAATAAGGCATATACAGTATCATGGTTATGCTTTTTGCGTGTAATTGTAAACATTTTATTTCTGTACATGTGAACTGTATTCTGAAATAAACATTGGCTGATAAAAACTCCCTCGTGAGTCATTTGAATCAGATTTGAAATGAAATATCTCATTCTCACCCGAGTCAAATTCAAAGTACAAAATGTGTGACCCGGGCGGGCTCCATAAAACACTTTGGAGTTTCTGACCTGAACCATAACAGAGCTGAACTCTTCATTTTTGGCCTCTTTGCAACAGTGAGTATGTGACTGAACCAATCCATTGGAACCAGTTGCACAGAGTAACACTGGAAGAAAATTCTGGCATCGCACTCTGAAGCTGATGGTGGTCTGCTGTGACCCAGGCAGTAGCTTGAACAAGAATACAGGTTAGACATGTTTTAATGTGTGGAGCCTCTTCAAATGCAGGGTTAAATCAAACATTTCATGCTCACATCACAGAGAAATGGTGAGGGATGTAGCATCACATGGACAAACACTGAGTCCCTTCATCTCTGATATCCAGTTGGTGGCGGTGTGCCCCATGTGAAACGTACACTGCAGGAAGTCACTACTTAGAACATAGAAACACAGAACATTACAGCACAGTACGGACCCTTCAGCCCTCAATGTTGTGCCGAGCTTTGTCCAACCCCAAGATAAAGCTATCCCACTCCCTATCATTCTAGTGTGCACTCTATCAATCCCTCTCATCATTTTATGAACCTCTATTAAGTGGCCTCTCATCCTCCTCCGCTCCAAAGAGAAAAGCCCCAACTCCCTCAACCTTTCCTTATAAGACCTACCTCCAAACCAGGCAGCATCCTGGTAAATCTCCTCTGCACTCTCTCCAATGCTTCCACATCCTTCTTATAGTGAGGTGACCAGAACTGCACACAATATTCCAAATATGGTCTCACCAATGTCCGGTGTAGTTGCAGCATAACCCCACGGCCCATAAACTCAAACCCCCTGTTAATAAATTCTAACACACAATAAGCCTTCTTCACGGCTCTATCCACTTGAGTGGCAATCTTCAGAGATCTGTGGATATGAACCCCAAGATCTCTCTGTTCCTCCACATTCCTCAGAACCCTGCCATTGACCCTGTAATCCACATTCAAGTTTGTCCTCCCCAAAATGAATCACCTTGCACTTATCAGGGTTAAACTCCATCTGCCACTTTTTGGCCCAGCTCTGCATCTTATCAATGTCTCTTTGCAGCCGACAAGAGCCCTCCACCTCATAAGAACATAAGAACATAAGAAATAGGAGCAGGAGTAGGCCATCTAGCCCTTCGAGCCTGCCCCACCATTCAATAAGATCATGGCTGATCTGTTGTGGCTCAGTTCCACTTTCCCGCCCTCTCCCCATAACCCTTAATCCCCTCTCTTATCAAGAACCCATCAACCCGCTTCTTAAAAATATTTAGCGAGGCAGCCTCCACCACTTCAACGGGCAGAGAATTCCAGAGATTCACCACCCTTTGAGTGAAGAAGTTCCTCCTCAACTCCGTTCTAAACCGCCTCCCCTTTATCTTGAGGCTGTGCCCCCTAGTCCTACTGTCTTTTTTGAGCGGGAAGAGTCTCTCCACCTCTATCCTATCCATCCCATTCATCATCTTATACGTCTCAATGAGATCTCCCCTCATTCTTCTAAACTCTAACGAGTACAAGCCTAGTTTATTCAGCCTCTCCTCATAGCTCAACCCCCTCAACTCCGGTATCAGCCTAGTAAACCTCCTCTGCACTCCCTCCAGGGCCAAAATATCCTCATCCACTACTCCACCAATCTTGTTGTCAGCAAATTTACTGACCCATCCTTCTGCCCCCTCTTCCAAGTCATTGATGAAAATCACAAATAACAGAGGACCCAGCACTGACCCCTGTGGTACACCGCTGGTAACTGGCCTCCAGTCTGAAAATTTTCCCTCCACCACCACCCTCTGTCTTCTATGACACAGTAAAAAGTCTGACAACAACAGGTTTAAGCCCAACCAATTTATCTGATAGTAAATTTTCAAGCTTTTGGGTTTGTCCCTTCGTCAGGTGAATGGAGAGTTCTGGCCTCAGGCAGAGCATATAAAGGACAGACAGCTTACAGATCACTGATTAGAATGCGAATCTTTACACCTAACCTGCTGTTCAAGTCCTAAAGTGGCCGACAATGTGAGTGGAAGGAGCACTGATCACAGGTTAAAGAGATGTGTATTGTCTCCAGACAGCACAGTGAGTGAGGTTTTGCAAACCCAGGCAAGTCAAGGGGGTTACAGATAGTGCGACATGAACCCAAGATCCCTGTTGCGACCGTCCTCATGTGTGAGGAACTTGGCTATCAGTCTCTGCTCAGCGACTCTGCGCCATCGTGTGTCGTGAAGGCTGCCTTGGAGAATGCTTACCCGAAGGTCAGAGGCTGAATGCCCATGACCACTGAAGTGTTCACCAACAGGAAGGGAACAGTCTTGCCCGGTGATTGTCTTCTATTAGACAGCCAGTTACTTATTCAATCAGCCAAATTTCCTTCTATCCCACACATCCTTATCTTCCTCATCAGTCTACCATGGGGAACCTTATCAAACGCCGTACTAAAATCCACATATTCGGCATCAACAGTTCTATCTTCATCCACACACGTGGTTTCCTCCTTAAAGAATTCAATCAAATTTGTGAGCCAGGACTTACCCCTCATGAATCCGTGCTGACTATCCCGGATTAAACTGCATCTTTCCAAATGGTCATAAATCCTGTCTCTCAGGATCCTTTCCTTTAACTTACTGACTACTGAAGTAGGACTCACTGGCCTATAATTACCAGGGTCATTCCTATTTCTTTTCTTCAAGACAGAAACAAAATTAGCCATTCTCCAGTCCTCTGGCACTATCCCAGTGGACAGCGAGGACCCAAAGATCAAAGCTAAAGCCTCTGAAATCTCATCCCTTGCCTCCCAAAGTATCCTAGGATGTATCCCATCTGGTCCAGGGGACTTATCCACTCTCAATTTTTTTTCTTCAAAATTAGCGATTCATCTTCCCTCAGGACATCTACCTCCTCCATCCTATCAGCCTGTATCACACTCTCACCCTCAAAAACATGGCCTTTCTCCTTAGTGAACACTGAAGAAAAGTATTCATTCAACGCCTCACCTATCTCTTCTGACTCCATGCACAAGTTCCCACTACGAGCCTTGACTGACCCTAACCTCACCCTGGTCATCCTTTTATTTATTTTATTCATTATGCAGCAAATTCTATCCCAAGGGAAGGCAATGGCTGAGTGGTATCAGCTCACATCCATTGAATGACAGCTCGGGACCGACCAGAGGAATGTCCTCATTCCAATTTGCATCTTTATACTCAGTGTGCAGTTAGATATATACTGACCTTCTCTGTAAAGTGAGGCGCCCACTGTTCCATCGGCATCGATGGACTCTATAAGGACCAGGAATGCAATTAGGAGAAAGAGTGCCTTCATCATCCTGCACTGATCTCCTCACGATCAAACTGAGATTGTAAAGTACATGAGCTCTTTATATGAGCACACAGAGTATTCAAAGTTAATAATCAGACACATTGGATACGTTGAATGGACACTCCATTAACTGAACCCAACATTAACTGGAATCATTATTTAAAATTAAAATTGGTGTGACTGGTCTAACAAATGATTGATCTGAGGAAGGTTTATGCACATAATTTATTGCATTCAAAGATGAACAAAACAATAAAGACAGAAACCATTTGATCCAACTTGCTACATTCAAAATGCAATCCAATTATCCTCACTTCCCTCTGCTCTTTGACTCTAACCATGCAATAACACCTTCTCCTAAATTAATCATCCAATTCATCCTTTAAGGGAATTCGTAGGTTTTTCTCCAAAGACAATTCAGGCAGCATGTCCCAACTCACAACTGATTGCAAGAAATAAACTATTTTTATTGTTCTGCAGAATCTATGTGTACAAGTTTGCTGACCGCGCGCTTCTGAAAATCTCCAAAGGTCACGACTGGGAGAGGATCTGGAGAGATCTCCCTGGTGCCCTTCCACCATTGATTGTCCTTTTATCCATCATTTGGGCAGCACAGTAGCACAGTGGGTTAGCACTGCTGCTTCACAGCTCCAGGGTCCTGAGTTCGATTCCCAGCTTGGGTCACTGTCTGTGTGGAGTTCGCGCATTCTCCTTGTGTCTGCGTGGGTTTCCTCCGGGTGCTCCAGTTTCCTCCCACAGATCAAAGATGTGCAGGTTAGGTTGATTGGCCATGCTAGAATTGCCCTTAGTGTCCTGAGGTGCGTAGGTTAGAGGGATTAGTGGGTAAATATGAAGGGATTTGTTGTAGGACCTGGGTGGGATTGTGGTCAGTGCACACTCGATGGGATGAATGGCCTCTTTCTGTGCTGTCGGGTTTCTATGATTCGATGAGAAGCAACCCTGTCTTCCACAGCTGAATCACGATGTTAATTGTGACATCTTGCTGTGAGAAAATTAGTTGCTAAATTTCCTGTATTCCAGCTCCTTAAAGGTTGTACAACCAAATAAACCTGTTGGACTTTAACCTGGTGTTGTGCGACTGCTTACTTCTAAAATTCTAACAGGACTAAACAGGGTAGATACAGGGAGGATATTCCCGATGGTGGGGGAATCCAGAACCAGGGGTCACAGTCTGAGGGTTCAGGGTCGACCATTTAGGACGGAGCTGAGGAGACATTTCTTCACCCAAAGATTGGTGAATCTGTGGAATTCATTCCCATTGGAAGTCGTTGATGGCAACACATTAAATGGCTGGATCTAGAACTTGGGGTGAATGGGATCAAAGAATCTGGGGAAATTGCAGGATGAGGCTATTGATTGGATGATCAGCCATGATCGTGATGATTGGTGGATCAGGATCGAAGGCCAAATGGCCTCCTTCTGCTCCGATATTTTATGTTTCTATGTTTCGATCTGTAATTTCCAGGTTACATGTTAATAAGCATTTGAATTGATAATGTATTGTGGAAATACAATTTCACCAATAATTCCTGGCAGTGTTTATTATTTAACTCTACTCTCTGTGCCTGAAGTTGTGTGGTAGCCTTCCCGCTGGATACTGAAGGAAGAAGTTGGATCAGAGACTGGCCGAGGTGTGTGGGGTCTGTAATTAATGAAATAAACCTGTTTGATTTTAACCTGGTGTTGTGAGGCTAATTATTTATCAAATTCTAACAGGACTGGACAGGGTAGATGCAGGGGGGACGGGGGGGTGGGGTGGGGTAGGGTTCTCCCCCATGGTGCTGGAGTCCAGAACCAGGGTTACAGTCTGAGGACACGGGGTTGACCATTTAGGGCGGAGGTGAGGAGACATTTCTTCACCCAAAGAGTGATGAGCCTGTGGAATTCACTCCCACCGGAAGTAGTTGATGCCAAAACATTGAATGCATCCAAGAGGCAGCTGGATATCGCACTTGGGGCGAATGGGATCAAAGGTTATGGGGAAAAAGCAAGATTAGGCGATTGAGTTGGATGATCAGCCATGATTGTGATGAATGGCGGAGCAGGTTCGAAGGGACAAGTGGCCTCCTTCTGTTCCTATCTTTTATGTTTCTAGATATAATTTCCAGGTTATATTTTAACAAACATTTGAATTAATGTATTGTGGAAATACAATTTCACCAATAATTCCTGGCAGTGTTTATTATTTATCTCTACTCTCTGTGCCTGAATTCATAGAACACAGACATCATAGCACAGTACAGACCCTTCGGCACTCAATGTTGTGTCGAGCTATGTTTGAAAACAAGATCAAGCTATCCCACTCCCTATCATTCTGGAGTGCTCCATGTGCCTATCCAATAACCGCTTGAAAGTTCCTAAAGTGTCCGACTCCACTATCACAGCAGGCAGTCCATTCCACACCCCAACCACTCTCTGGGTGAAGAATCTACCTCAGACATCCCTCCTATATCTCCCACCATGGAACTTATAGTTCTGTCCCCCAGTAACAGTTACATCCACCTGAGGAAATAGTCTCTGAACGTCCACTCTATCGATCCCCGTCATCCAGTATTAAGTCGCCTCTCATTCTCCTCCGCTCTAAAGAGAAAAGCCCCAGCTCCCTCAACCTTTCCTCATGAGACCTACCCTCCAAACCAGGCAGCATCCTGGTAAATCTCCTCTGCACTCTCTCCAATGCTTCCACATCCTTCTTATAGTGAGGTGACAAGAACTGCACACAATATTCCAAATGTGGTCTCACCCAAACACTTCTCCACAGTCACCCAGCTGCTCACAGGAGGCATTGCTGCTGACTGTACATCCATTTCATTTCAATTCCAGAATTTTGTGAACCTCATCTGTTTAAAATTGTTTGTTGGAGCAAGCTGAGAGGAGGATCGATTTGTGGCTGGAATGTGAAGGTAAGCGATTGATTTGTTTTAGTTTTTCGCGGGTTTTTCTTTTTACAAGTTAGTTTAACTGAAAAGTGGAAGTGTGCAGCGGGGTGACCTGGGAAGGGTTTTTTTAGCGTGAGGTTTAAAAGACAGGCCACACTAACCAGCGGGCAGTGTCGGTAACGGGCAGCGGAGTGAGCAGGTAGCAGAGTGAGAGCTGAAGGGCTTTGGCTCAACGGGTGAGAAACGGGCGAGGCAGGGTAGGTTTAATTCTCCATTTCTTTTCCTGTGGAATTTGAAGAAAAGGGGAATTACGAGTGTGAGACCAGTTTGTTGTTCTCAGTCTCGGATGTGGGAGGTCCTCGAGTCTCCTGGCCTCCCAGATGTCCGTATCTGTGCCGTGTGCATCGAGCTGCAGCTCCTAAGGGACCGCGTTAGGGAACTGGAGCTGCAGCTGGATGAGCTCCGTCTGGTCAGGGAGAATGAGGAGGTGATAGAGAGGAGTTACAGGCAGGTGGTCACACCGGGGCCACGGGAGGCAGGGATGTGGGTCACAGTTAGGAAGGGGAAAGGTCAGGTACAGAGAGCACCCCAGTGAATGTGCCCCTTAACAATAAGTACCCCTGTTTGAGTACTGTTGGGGGGGGACAGCCTTCCCGGGGGGAAGCAGCAGTGACCGTGCCTCCGGCGTGGGGTCTGGCCCTGTAGCTCAGAAGGGTAAGGAAAGGAGGAGGAAGGCAGTAGTGATAGGGGACTCTACAGTGAGGGGGTCGGACAGGCGAGTCTGCGGCGGCAGACGGGAGTCTCGGATGGTGGTTTGCCTTCCTGGTGCCGGGATCCGGGATGTTTCTGGTCGCGTCCCAGAAATGCTGAAGTGGGAGGGAGAGGAGCCAGAGGGAGTGGTGCGTATTGGAACCACTGATATAGGGAGGAAAAGGGAAGGGGTCATGGAAAGAGAATATAGGGAGTTATGTGGAGAGTTGAGAAGGAGGAACACAAAGGTAGTAATCTCGGGATTGCTGTCTGTGCAACGGGAAAGTGAGAGCAGGAATGGAATGAGGTGGAGGGTGAATGTGTGGCTGAGGGATTGGAGCAGGGGGCAGGGATTCAGGTTCCTGGGTCATTGGGACCTCTTTAGGGGCAGGTGTGACCTGTAGAAAAAGGACGGGTGGCACTTGAATCCCAGGGGGACCGATATCCCCTTTGCGAAGGCGACTGGGGAGAGTTTAATCTGGAATGGTTGTGGGGAGGGAATCGAAATGAAGTGACTGGGACAGAGGAGGTTAGCTCACAGATAGAGAGAGATTGTCGACAGTGTGAGAGGGAGGATGGGCAGGTGTTTGAGAAGGGGAGTGCTCAGGCTGAAGGTTTGAGATGTGTCTATTTGAACGCTCGGAGTGTTGTGAACAAAGTGGATGAGCTTAGAGCATGGATCACTACTCGGAAATATGATGTTGTGGCCATTACAGAGACTTGGATGTCTCAGGGACAGGACTGGATACTTCAAGTGCCGGGTTTCAGATGTTTCAGGAGGGACAGGGAGGGAGGTTAAAGAGGTGGGGGAGTGGCACTGTTGATCAGAGATAGTGTCACAGCTGTAGAGAAGGTGGACACCGTGGAGGGATTGTCTATGGAGTCTCAGTGGGTGGAAGTCTGGAACAGGGAGGAGTCAATAACTTTACTGGGTGTTTTCTATTGGCCGCCCAAAAGTTGAGGAGCAGACAGTGAAACAGATCCTGGAGAGATGTAATAATAACAGAGTTGTCGTGATGGTAGACTTTAATTTCCCAAATATCGATTGGAATATCCCGAGGGTAAGGGGTTTGGATGGGGAGGAGTTTGTTCGGTGTGTTCAGGAGGGTTTCCTGACACAGTATGTGGATAATCCTACAAGAGGAGAGGCTGTACTCGATCTGGTATTGGGTAATGAACCTGGACAGGTGTCAGATCTCTCAGTGGGAGAGCATTTTGAATCTGTTTTGGGGCCACTGCTGTTTGTAATTTTTATTAATGATCTGGATGAGGGTATAATTGGGTGGATTAGTAAATTTGCTGATGACACCAAAGTCGGAGGTGTGGTAGATAGTGAGGAAGGGTGTCTTAGTCTACAGGGAGACTTGGATAAGTTGCAGAGCTGGGCCGAGAGGTGGAGGATGGAGTTTAATGCGGAGAAGGGTGAGGTAATTCACTTTGGTAGGAATAACAGATGTGTTGAGTATAGGGCTAACGGAAGGACTCTGAATAGTGTGGATGAACAGAGGGATCTAGGTGTATGTGTACATAGATCCCTGAAAGTTGGGAATCAAGTAGATGGGGCATAGCTTTAAATTAAGGGGTGGTAGTTATAGGACGGATGTCAGGGGTAGGTTCTTTACCCAGAGGGTGGTGAGGGATTGGAATGCCCTGCCTGCTGCAGTTGTGGATGCGCCTAGTTTGGGGGCGTTTAAGAGATCCGTGGATAGGTTTATGGATGGTAAGGGTTTGGTTTAGGTTACAGGAGATGTTGAGAGGAATAGATAGGGTGGATTCTCGGAGGCTATTTCCCAGGGCTGAAATGCTCACTACGAGAGGACACAGGTTTAAGGTGCTGGGGAGCAGGTACAGAGGAGATGTTAGGGGTAAGTTTTTCACTCAGAGGGTGGTGAGTGAATGGAATCGGCTGCTGTCAGTGGTGGTGGAGGCAAACTCGCTGGGGTCTTTTAAAAGACTTCTGGATGAGTATATGGGATCCAATGGGATTGGGGGTTATAGATAGTTCTCTGACTTGGTCGGTATCGATGTGATCGGCGCAACTTGTGGGCCGAAGGGCCTATTTGTGCTGTAGTGTTCGATGTTCTATGTTCGATGTTAATAGATCTGACAATAATAAATCAAATCAAATCAAATCAAATGGAAGTGATCTCCAATCCCTTTAATCGTGCCGTTTTTCCATCCTTGCACATACGTCAAACTGCAAATTTGTGACAGTTCTGTTGTCTGAGGTTTATTCACCTTTTGTCGAACTTTGAAAACTCTCTCAGAACTTTCTGAGGTTCCCACTTTAAACCCCACCCATTTCATTGCAGAATGGAAACAGAAATTTCCCACAGAGCAGAAGTAGGCAATTCGGCTGCTGGATTCCACATTGAATCCCTGAAGAGAATCCTACCCCAATCCCACCCCACCCCACTCAATCTCCATAACCCCACACATTTCCCATAGCTAATCCTTCTTATTGAATGGTGGGTCAGGCTCGAAGGGCTGGATGGCCGACTCCTGCTCCTATTTCTTATGTTCTTCTGTTCTTTTAACCCCGGTACCAGTTTGCATTCGTATACCCACCTGCAGTAAACCTTCTCCCCACACTCCCTCCCTTTGAATTTACCATTCTCAAGGCCATCAAAAAATTCCTGTTTTAAATTCCACAAAGAGCCGGCAGTTATTTGATGCGATACCAGTTGCTCAGTCCAGGCTCTTCAAATCCCGAATGGATACTGGGAACGGAACGATGATGCAATTTGATTGTTGAGGGTTTTTTATAGAAACTCAAATATAAAACGTTTGAAATAAAAGTTGATGGTTATTTATTCGAGTTAAAGATTTATTACAATAAAGAAGAAGCGATATTTAAAGCAGAACAGCACCTCCTTACAGGAATTAGTACTTTGAATATTATCCATTAAAGATTTCAGTTTCTGTAATCAAATCTTTAGAAGGTCTTCAGATTCTGTCTTCTATACCGCTCCCATGGTTTGTGAAATTTTGGTTTATTAATTTATGATGTGCAATTTGCAAGCTCTTTTCCTGTCCTTCTGCAGAGTGATAAAACTGTTCCCTGCTCTTGGGAACACAATCAACTCAATTTACTTTTGCTGTCTCAGTGTTACTCCCGGGTTTCTAATATTAAAAATAAAACTATTTCATATTCCTTGTGTTTGTTATACAGTTGTAAATCCCCCCATAGCTTAACAAACCAATGAACTTTCAGGTAACTTTGAAAATGGAAGACAACTGAAGAAATAAAATATAAATACCATTTAAAAATCTAGATTCTGACCAACACACAGGGATCAAAAAGGATATGTTCATGATTTTGTTAAAAAAAAACTTCCCAAGTATTATTTACTTTGATCCATTACATGATGGAGCAGTGAACTTACAACCCAACAACTTCCCTTCTGTTCACTGTATACATTCACCTCTATTGGATAGAGGGTGATATCTCACTCGCTCCTCTGTTCTACCAGATCCATCACCACATATCCTCTCTGCATGTCATCAATCACAAACACCCCCCCAGTGCCTGTTGCACAGATCCCGAAATTCCAATGTGACTAAATTCTCCCTTAATTCCACATATACTGATACCCGCATTGTTTATCTGCTCTACCACTCACCTCACCAGTGTAACGGTTTTCTCACTCCATCTCTGCCAGTTATAACACACACATTCTCCCACTGTGATTTTGTTCGATCCCATCCACTCGCGAACTGCTTGTTTATCTATCACCTGCTCTTATTTTGTGCAGCATTCAAATCTCATCAATTGGTATAAATGCTGAATCATCCATTCCACACATGCTCCTAATGGATGAATCCATTTCCCTCTATAATTACCACCATCGCATCCTCTTCCCGGTATTGGTTTCTGGGAGGTCCATGGTGATGGTGGAGGTGTGGAGCTGGAGGAAACAGAGGGCGATCCAACTGTATTCAATCTTTGAAGGTTAAATTTGCTGCTTGCTCTGCGAGGAACTGACTGAGAAGCTTTCACTTTGCACCAAATCCTAACTCCGTTCAAATCCCACTGCGAGTTTCCTGCAGCGTTTATTGCCACTGTTTAGACAGGCTCTCCGACATTGTCAAAAAATGTTCAGCACCACCATAGCATCAGGGTCTTCCTGCCTTTCCCCATATTCAGATTTAATTCTCTACAATCTAAAAATATATCAACAGGGTACAACCTGCTCTGTCACGTTTGGCCCTGTCACATTGGAAATATGCAATTAAATCAAGGATTCCACGAATTATTCTTTGCCTGTTATCAGCATCATTAAAATAATTGCAGTGTGCATAAAGGGATATTTGAGCACATTCTTCAACTGCTGTCTGAATTTCCTCTGGGTCACAGCATATATACAAGTATTTGTGCAGCAACTCATTTGCTGAAGCATGAAGCCGAACTCCTGAACAATATCATCCATCCAAACAGCATTATACCCCAAATAATACAACCGCCTCCATACAGAGTATACCATTATCGTTGCCCATAATATGATAAAATTCACTGAGATAGCAAAGAGTAAAATAATAGATTTCCTTCGATTCTGCATTTCTGGGTCTTTGGTACTTTTTCCATTGATGGGAGTTCGGAGTCTCCTGCGAGATCTACTGGTCACTAAAATGTGTCTGACGGTGTAAATATTGAACAACAGAATCAGAACAAATGGGACACAGGGGTTTAGAATCTGATGGCTGAGTTCAACGGCAATCCAGACAGGAGATTGCATGACACTGAAAGGTACAAAACAAAACCATGGGTCGTTCACCAACGTATACCAATTTGACAACATAAAATACCAAAAACTGTTCTTACAACAGCTCAGAACAGTGATTGATCCCAGGACAACTTTAGCCATTTTGTCAGTGCAAAATTTACTTTTCAGCATGGGGCAACAAATTGTCACAAGTCGATCAAAAGTGAAAGCGACAGTGAACCAAACAGAACAGTCAGTAGCTGCATAAAGGAGCACAGCGTGGATATTACACACATCCGTGTCCCTGAGGAATTGGAAATCCTCCCAATAAACAATTGGAATTTGTCTCAATATCACATCAAAAATAACGACCAGTAGATCAGCTGCTGCCATCAAAACCAGGTAGTCTGTTACACATTTGGAGAGACCACATCTTTCCTGAGAGAGTATTCCAATTGTCATCACGTTAACTTTAAGGAGCAGAAATAAATCCAGATATTAGACATCAAGCTTTATAGGCACAGACTATGGAAACATTTTGCTGTGTTAATTCATCCTGAGATTTCTGGAATTAATGCAAGTGAAGGGACAGCAAAGTCTGCAAAATATCACAGAATATTCACAATGAAATGATCAAAGGCATCGTGGACAAATTGCCAATCCTTCTTCATATCATTGCAATGACTGCCTTCCTATCCAGAAACAATTCAACATTCAGCAACTGATAATGCAGGAAAACATTCAACTCTGATGTATGAACTCAACTGACATTTGGCCGAGCTGTGTTTGGCTCTGACAGATTTAAATATTTAACTGGAAATGTTCATGTTAATATTATAGAAATTGCCTGGTTTTAATTCAAAATGGGCCGAATTTCTACGTAACTTCATACATGGATGAAATGGTGTGGAGATGCCAGTGTTGGACTGGCATAAACACAGTAAAAAGTCTCACAGCACCAGGTTAAAGTCCAACAAGTTTATTTGAGAGTAAACCCACAAGCTTTCGGAATGCTGTTCCTTCGTCAGGAGTGTGGAAAGTTTTGATCAGAAACAGGGCATATAAAGGCACACACAGTTTACAGATTACTGATTAGAATCTGAGTCTTTGCAGCTACTCTGCTATTCAAGTCTAAAAGGTGCAAACAATGTGAGTGGAGATAGCATTAAGCATAGTTCAAAGAGATGTGTACTGTCTCCAGAAAGGACAGTAAGTGACATGTTGTATAAGAATATACGAGCATAAGAAATAGGAGCAGGAGTGGGCCATCCAGCCCCTCGAGCCTGCCCCGCCATTCAATAAGATCATGGCTGATCTGAAAGTGGTTCAGTTCCACTTTCCTGCTTTCTCCCCAAAAACCATAATTCCCTTATTGATCAGAAATCTCACTAACTGTGACTTAAACATATTCAACGAGGTAGCGTCCACGGATTCAATGGGCAGAGAATTCCAGAGATTCACCACCCTCTGAGAGAAGAAGTTCCTCCTCAACTATGTTCTAAACTGCACCCCCCTCCTTATTTTGAGGCTGTGCCCTCTCGTACTGGTTTCCTTTCTAAGCGGAAAGAATCTCTCTACCTCGACCCTATCTAGCCCCTCATTATCTTGTCAGTCTCGATAAGGTTCCCCCTCAGCCTTCCAAACTCCAGTCAGTACAGGCCTAGTCTATTCAGTCTCTCTTCATAAGCCAACACCCTCATCTCCAGTATCAGCCCAGGGAACCTTCACTCAGAGGGTGGTGACTTCACTCAGAGGGTGGTGAGTGAGTGGAATCAGCTGCCATTGGCTGTATCCCACAAGTTGCGCCGATCATATCCTTACCTACCAGGCCAATCTATAACCCTCAATCCCACTAAATCCCATGTACTCATCCAGAAGTCTCTTAAAAGACCCCAGCAAATTTGCTTGTACCACCACCAATGGCAGCCAATTCCATTCACTCAATACCCTCTGAGTGAAAAACTTGCCCCTAACATCTCCTCTGTACCTGCTCCCCAGCACCTCACACCTGTGTCCACTCGTAGCGACCATTTCAGCCATGGGAAATAGCCTCCCAGAATCCACCCTATCTACACCTCTCAACAACTTTTAAACCTCTATCAGGTCAACTCTCAACCAGACATCAAACCCCTCTCCTTCATGAATACCGACGCAAAGTATTCATTCAGGATCTCCCAAGGCATGCCACCTAATCCAGGCAACATCCTTCTAAATCCCCTCCGCACCCTCTCAATGGCTTCCAAACCCTTCTTGTAGTGAGGCGACCAGAACTGAGCACAGTTCTCCAAGTGGGGTCTGACAAGGGTCTTATAAATTTGCAGCATTATCTCCCAACTCCTAAACTCAATCCGTTGGTTAATGGAGGCTCGCACAGCATAAGCCTTCTTGACCATAACCTCCACCTGTGTGGCTGATTTAAGAGGCCTATGGGCCTGGACCCCAAGGTCCATCTGATCCTTTACACTGCTAAGACTCCTACCCTTGATATTGACCTCCTTCATCCCACTGGTCCTGCCAAAATGGACCACTACACATTTATCCGCTTTGAAACCCATCTGCCACTTCTCCGCCCAGTCTTGCATCCTATCTGCATGCTGTCCTAAGGGGAGGGTGCTAAATTGGGGGAGGGCTAGATACAGCCGGATTAGGCAGGAGCTTAGGGATACAGACTGGGATAGGCTGTTGGAGGGCAAGTCCACGTGAGGCATGTGGGAGTCTTTCAAGGGAAAACTGCAATGGGTGCAGGAAAGGCACGTGCCGGTTAGGAGGAAGGATGGGAAAGGTAGGATTAGAGAGCTGTGGATTACTAGAGATATAGAAGACCTGGTTAGGAAGAAACGAGAGGCTTATGTGAGGTCTAAGCAGCTGGGAACGGAGAGGGTGTTGGAGGAGTACAGAGAGAGTAGGAGGGATCTCAAAAGGGGAGTTAGGAGAGAAAAGAGGGGGCATGAGATGGCTTTGGCAGATAGGATTAAGGAAAATCCAAAGGTGTTTTACTCCTATGTTAGGAGCAAAAGGGTGGCTGGGGGTAAAATTGGTCCCCTCAGGGACAGACGAGGGGAATTGTGCTTGGAGTCTGAGGGATTGGGGGAGATCCTGAATGAATACTTTGCATCGGTATTCACGAAGGAGAGGGGCTTGATGTCTGGTACGGACATCGAGGGAGCGGTAGACCAATTGAAGGATTTATCGATTACGAGGGAAGAAGTGTTAGGGTTTTCAGCTAGCATTAAAACCGATAAATCTCCGGGGCCCGATGGCATTTATTCTCGGCTGCTTAGGGAGGTGAGGGATGAAATTGCTGGGCCTCTGACGCAAATCTTTGTCTCTTCTTTGGACACAGGTGAGGTCCCAGAGGACTGGAGGATAGCGAACGTGGTACCGTTGTTTAAAAAGGGTAGGAGGGATAGCCCGGGTAACGAGAGGCCTGTGAGTTTAACGTCAGTGGGAGGCAAGTTGATGGAGAGGATTCTTAGGGATAGGATGTGCAAGCACTTAGAGCGTTGTGATCTGATTAAGGATACGCAGCACGGCTTTGTAAAGGGGAAGTCTTGCCTTACGAATCTGGTAGAATTTTTTGAGGAGGTGACAAAAACGGTCGACAAAGGATGAGCCGTTGATGTCGTCTATATGGATTTCAGTAAGGCGTTTGACAAAATCCCTCATGGTAGGTTGGTAGAAAAGATTAAGGCTCATGGGATACAAGGCCAGGTATCTAGATGGGTGGAGAACTGGCTTGCTAAGAGGAGATGGAGAGTAGTAGTGGAGGGGTCCTTTTCTAGCTGGAGGTCTGTCATTAGTGGTGTGCCACAGGGCTCAGTACTGGGACCTCTTCTCTTTGTCGTGTATATAAATGATCTGGAAGAGGGAGTAGGTGGTGTGATCAGCAAATTTGCTGATGACACTAAGATGGCGGGATTGGCGGGCAGTGAGGAGCAGTGTCTGGCAATACAGCGGGATATTGATAGGCTGGTTGACTGGGCAGATATGTGGCAAAAGGAGTTTAATCCTGATAAATGTGAGGTGATGCATTTTGGCCGGAATAATGTAAAGGGGAGTTATATGATAAAGGGTAAGCCCATAAGGAGTATAGAATCACAGCGAAACCTGGGAGTGCAAGTACACAAGTCTTTGAAGGTGGCAGTACAAGTGGAGAAGGTTGTGAAGAAAGCCTATGGTATGTTAGCCTTTATAGGAAGGGGTATAGAATATAAGAGCTGGAGTCTAATGTTGCAGTTGTACAGAACGTTGGTTAGGCCACATTTAGAGTACTGCTTCCAGTTCTGGTCGCCTTACTACCGGAAGGACGTGGAGACTCTGGAGAGAGTGCAGAGGAGGTTTACCAGGATGTTGCCTGGTATGGACGTACTGGGGTATGAGGAAAGATTGAGCAAATTGGGACTCTTTTCCCTTGAAAGACGGTGACTGAGGGGGGATCTAATAGCGATACATAAGATTATGAAGGGTATAGATAGAGTAGACAGAGGTAAGCTAATTCCTGTGATGGAGACACACAGTACGAGGGGCCATGGACTGAAGGTGAGGGGGGAGAGGTATAACATGGATATTAGAGGGAGGTTTTTCACACAGAGGGTAGTGGGGGTATGGAATGTTCTGCCAAGTAAGGTGGTGGAGGCAAACACGCTAGAGTTGTTTAAGAGTAACTTAGACAGGCACGTGAGTGGGTTGGAGATGGGTGGATATAGGAGATTGTTTTAAATAAGGTTCATTAGCATTGTGGGGTCCCTGGTAAGGTAAATGGATCTGGTGTGATAATAACGTTTTTTTCCTTTTCATTCACAGGTTTTAAGTCGGTCCACCTTGTGTCCAACGAGGGGCATACACGCGATGGGTCGTACTGGGGCTGCTCTTGGTTGTTTGAGATTGGCCTAGTGCTTCATGTCGTTAGTGTGTGCCTAAACTGGACCAGATACTGGGCAAGACGACAGCTCAGTGACTATCACTGATTGCTGTGCAGACACATGGATTTGGGCCGGTGTCTGTGGGAGTTTGCGCATTCTCCCCATGCTTGCGTGGGTTTTCTCCGGGTGCTCCGGATTCCTCCCACACCCCAAAGATGTGCTGTTAGGTTGATTGGAAGGAATAAATTGTCCCTAAATTAGTTTCCCTCAATCTGGATGGCCATAAAACAATAGATAAGGGTCATGGGTGGAGTGGGGGACTGGTGGTGTTAAAATGGCGGCGCGGGCTCGTTGGGCCGAACGGCCTGTTTCCCGGGCTGTTTTGTTCTTTGTTCTTTGTTTTGTTCTATCTATGTCTTGCTGCAACTTCTGTCATCCCTCCAGACTATCCACAACACCACCAAACTTTGTGTCATCACTAAACTTCCCAACCCATCCCTCCATTTCCTCATCCAGGTCATTTATGAAAATGACAAACAGAAGAGTCCGAGAACAGATCCCTGGGGCACTCCACTGGTGACCGACCTCCATGCAGAAAAAGACCCATCCACAACCACTCTCTACCTCCTGCAGGCAAGCCAGTTCTGGATCCACAAGGCCAAAGCCCCTTGGATCCCATGGCCTCTCACTTTCTCAAGAAGTCTTGCATGGGGGACCTCATCAAACCCCTGTGATGTTGCAGAAACTTCTTCAGAGCAGAGCACAATCCCAGAAGCAGTGGTGAAATGAACCCACCACATTCCCACAGGTTAACTTTGTACAGGAATGAAATGGGCAAGGCAAGTCTGATAGTAACTGCTACTCAATGGCCTGTCATGCAAGATTTGGTCATTGTTAGACAAAACGTGTCTCAGCATTTTCATTCAGCTCCTTGCTCTCATGACCGTCTTCAGCCATTTTCAAAGGTCCATCTTCAGCCTGCTCGATGCTGCAACCTGCATCTCTGTCTCTTCATCGAACCACCTGAGCATCTGTCAGCATGTCTGTCTATCTGCCTGTCCCTCTCTGTCTCTGGTCTGTCCATTCCTCAGCCTTTCTCCGTGTCTGTTTCTCTGTCTGTCTATATTCACATATTGCCCAAAATGCCACTTAGTTGTATTCAGCACTGCAAAGAAGATACAAATGATTGAAATCTAACATTCCACCCGACATTGACCGAGGCACTTGAAACAACAACAGTAAACCCAGCCTTGGCGACGCTGCAAAGTTCTCCTTCCCACCATTTGGGTCGATGTATGGAAATTTGGAGAGTTGCTCGGAAGGCGAGTCAAGCAACAGCCAATCATTGTTCTTCACACAGATTCCCACATTTCAGATAATGTCAGAGACGCCAGCATCACTATTCCTGGATATGTCCTGCCTCAGAGGCAGCACAAAACTCACAGAGGGAATGGCACAATGGTCTCCATTCGAGAGGGGGTTGTCCTGGCAGGCCTCAGTATCGAATCTGCATGAAGTCTCATGGCATCAGGTCAAACATGGACATCGATAACTGCAACCGTTCACCTACGGCTGGTGAGTCAGTGTTCCTCCATGATGAACAACCCTTGAGTAAGCACGGGAGTGGGAGAGGGGGGATGGTGCGGGGAGGGGGTGGCAAGAACGCACAAAGCACTGTGGGTGGGTGGCTTCAATGTCATCATCAAGAATGGATCTGTAGTGTCACCACAGTTTCAGCTGGCCATGTTCCAACTGACCAAACTGCTAGACTAGACGTGTGGAACGTGGTGAGGGAATCAACAGAAGGGAGATCATGAATGACCTCTTTTCCCAAACATGCACCATCCTGACTTTGACATGACTCGCCTTTCGTTCACTGTCACTGGGTCAGATTCCTGGTCTTCTCTCCCTAACCTAACTGTGTGTGGACCTAAACCCCATTGTCATCAATGGCAACCAGTGATGGGGAACTAATGGTGGCATCGCCAATGGGACCCACGTCACGTGGAAATGAATAAAATACTCAACCCGTTCAGGAGGAATGTGTCGAACAAAGAAGAATTTTTCTTCCTCAGGTGTTCACTAAATACCTGGTGAGAATATTTATTTCCTGTGAAGGTAGTGATATGAAGCCTGCAGCAGAAAACCTTGAACTTGGACACATGCTCAGCGTGTACTGGAGGCTATTTCTCATCGCTTCAAACATCTACAGCACCAGTTCATCACACTGGTGGTCAGCTCCACCATGCACATAGAGACTCTCCTGCACTCACAATACATATGATATTTCTACATGGTGGGCTCGCAATCAACTAGTGAAGATTTTTTGAGTGTTGTGCTTTGTATTGAGGGACATTCAATGCAATGGCCCAGTGGTATTATCGCTAGATCCCAGAAATCCAGAAACGCAGCGAGTGTCCTGGGGACCGGGGTTCCAATCCCTTCACGGCAGTTGGTGGAATTTGAATTCAATAAAAAATCTGGAATGAAGAATATACTGACGAACGTGAAACCGTTGTCGATTTTCAGAAAATCCCATCTGGTTCACTCATGTTCTTTAGGAAAGGAAATCTGCCATCCTTACTTGCACTGACCGACATGCGACTGCAAAGCCACAGCAATGTGGGGTTAAATTTGAACTGCCCTCCAAGGGCAACAAGAGATGGGCAATAAATGCTGACCAGCCAGCGACGCCCATGTCCCAGGAATGAATAATAATAAGGAAATACCTCTGAGAAGATATCTCACATTCTTAGCCGGAGTGGCACAAATGCTGTGACTGGCTGCCTGTTTCAGAATTAAGTAACGAAAGCTACTGTCAGAAAAGTCGAAGATTAATTGCAGGAGATACTGATAAGGTTTTTGGCATTTTTGAAATTTCTTTTGGGGACCAACAGAGACACACACAGCATCAGGAATTTCGTTATGTTGGGAAAACCAAGGGACCTCCCAGCCAGTTTCACCCACCTGAGGAAAAGAGTTATTAATATATCAGCCAAACACAAATGTTCTCTGGATGCATGAATACAGGTCAGACTGTGAGATGGTGCAGATGAAGTTTATGATAGATTCCACCTGGAGCAAAGTGGAGAAATTGAATTATTAAGAACATTCTAAATGCGAATGGACATGGGGATGTTAATATCTGAACACTGAGACTCAACAGAAACGGCAACAGCAAACAAAGGGACGAGAGGAGAAATATAGTTAAACATTCTTATCTAATTATTAACTGGTTATTGAGATTTACCTGGGACGCCAATAATGGCCAGGATGGGATAGTAAAAGTACTGGAAAATGTAAATTACAAATGTGATCCGATGAGCTGACGGTATCCACAAGCTATCGGAATGAAGACTGCTGATCCAATCGGACAAAGCTCTGTCCATTGCTGTAATATTCCACCAGGTTGTTCTCAGACTCTGAACCATTGCCGTATCATTCAATTGTGTTAATCCCAGATTATCATCAATTGCTGTAACATTCCAATCCATTGTCATTCGATGCTGATGCATTGTTGTGACACTCCAGTCTATTGATCTGAGATTCTGACTGATCCTCTCCTTGTCACTGGCGCTGCTAAACTTTATGAGCTGGAGGTGAAGCTTCGGCGAACACGATCAGCTAACACGTGAATAGGAACCCCTTCTTAACAGGAGATAGAAAGTCTCTTGTGACATCATGAGTCTCTACGGAGATTAACATAATTACAGCGACTAAACAAACAAGCTCAGTTAACCCCTTTTTTCAACTACTTTTTATTCCTCATAAAGTAGATAATTTTCTGGGATTTAATGGATGCAGGAGGCTTGCTGAATGTAAAAATTGTGGAAGTTTTGGGGCTGCTGCCCATAACATATCAATGATTCTTGGGTGTAAATGTGTTGCTGTGTTGTGTCATCGTTGTGAGTCTGAAATGGTTTTATCATTACTCAGACCTGTCAAAGGCTAATATGTTTGTTGTTAAATTTGTGGTCAGCCTGATGCTTTTCCCCCTTTTTTAACTGACAATGTCTGGGTGACAAGATGGCTCCAAATAATCACAAGCTTGTTTCTGGACTTTTGTAAACTGTTGAAGAGAAAGGCAAACACGTGGAATGTCGAGCTCATTGGACTCGAGAAACATTCCAGTCAAGCCAGCACAATGTTTTAGCAGATGGGAAGTCTGTCCCAGACAGACCTACACCATGGCAGCTGTTTGTATATATTATATTCTTTAACCTGGTGCTAATGGTGTAAACATTCCCTTTCCAGCACGCAATGTCTTTTCATCAGGAATCTCCTTTCGGCAACTTGATTGGTGAGGCCGCAGCTGGAGTACTGTGTGCAGTTTTGGGCGCCGGACCTGCGCAAGGATATTTTAGCCCTGGAGGGAGTGCAGAGGAGGTTGACAAGGCTGATACCGGAGTTGAGGGGATTGAGCTATGAGGAGAGTCTGAATAAACTGGGCTTGTACTCGTTAGAGTTCAGAAGAATGAGGGGAGATCTCATTGAGACGTATAAGATGATGAATGGGATGGATAGGATAGAGGTGGAGAGACTCTTCCCGCTCAAAAAAGACAGTAGGACTAGGGGGCACAGCCTCAAGATAAAGGGGAGGCGGTTTAGAACGGAGTTGAGGAGGAACTTCTTCACTCAAAGGGTGGTGAATCTCTGGAATTCTCTGCCCGTTGAAGTGGTGGAGGCTGCCTCGCTAAATATTTTTAAGACGCGGGTGGATGGGTTTTTGATAAGAGAGGGGATTAAGGGTTATGGGGAGAGGGCGGGAAGGTGGAACTGAGCCACGACAGATCAGCCATGATCTTATTGAATGGCGGGGCAGGCTCGAAGGGCTAGATGGCCTACTCCTGCTCCTATTTCTTATGTTCTTATGTTACCTTCTTATGACATCAGCAGAAGATTAAAAGGAACCATGAAAGTCAATAATTCAAGGTTCCAGATTTGGAAAATAAGTACTTTATCCCATATCAGGAAGGAGTGATGTGAGAGATGACAAATTAACTGCCCACAAGCTGCTAGGAATTGTAATATTTCCCTGTGGGAATGAACTCGGGCAGTTACTATTGAAGATCCGAAGAAAATGGACTCCAGGCAGCGGCCTGTCAAACCAGAAAGCAGATAGAAGCAGAAATAACTCTATGTACACTTCAAAATTGTGACCAACTGGAACATTGGAACAGAACAAATTCTACAATGCTCCAAAATGTGTGGTGATGTCCCACAGAATTGATCAGCGAGCTGGAGTTACAGCATTACCTGACCATTCCTCACATGACAGTCGTGTTACAATAAAGGGAGGATCCTTTATCCCGTTCACCAGCACGGTGGCCAACACCATATTGGATCTTATGCTGAACCGAAAAGTCTGCTGCTCTGCAGATATATTCGTTATGGAGGCAGGCGAGATTCCACACAGAAGGACATCTGTCATTCCAGCGCAGAAAGGTTGGCCCAAGTTCAGGAGCCAACTGCCCAACTATCGCTGTACAGACTAAGAACTCACAGCAGTGGAAGTTGAAACCTTCCAATTGTGATCGACCCTGAAAGGGGGCCCTCAAAACCATGCAAAGGCAATTAATATTTTCCATTCTCCTGATCATTGGCCAAGCCCCAGTCCCTGGGCTCGAGCAACTGAAGTTCCTCGTTACCCAAGTGAATAGCAGGTTCTCATTTTGACAAGGCAACGCATGATCCCAGGGCTGAGATATCTCAAAGTGAAATGTGCAGCATCCCTCTGTGCATTGTGCAGAACAGCCCAACCTGCACACGACCACTGAGTGCTCATCAACCTAGACCCCTTCG
This sequence comes from Carcharhinus amblyrhynchos, assembly GCF_965287045.1. NCBI lineage: Eukaryota > Metazoa > Chordata > Chondrichthyes > Carcharhiniformes > Carcharhinidae > Carcharhinus > Carcharhinus amblyrhynchos. The sequence goes on from NC_137355.1 coordinate 1,540,303, forward strand.
ACACCACATCAGTGATTTGGCAAACCTGATCCCCACTCGGGGACAGTGAGATCAGAGTTTGTGCATGAAAGATGTAGCTTAATCTGGGATAGTCAACGCGGATTAGTGAAGAGTATGTCTTGCCTCACAAATTTGACAGAATTCTTTGAGGAGGTGGTAACTGAGTGTGTGGATGAAGGAAGAGCAGTTGATGTCGTATACATGGATTTTAGTAAGGTGTTGATAAAGTTCCCAAGGTCGGCTCAGGAAGGAAGAAAGGAGGTGTGGGAAAGAGGGAAATTTGACCAATTGGATAAGTAACTGGCTATCTCATAGAAGTGGAGATGCTGGTGTTGGATTGGGGTAAACACAGTAAGAAGTCTCACAACACCAGGTTAATGTTCCAGAACTCCCATTGAAGGAACAGCCAGTTCCGAAAGCTAGTGATGTTTGCTACAAATAAACTTATTGGACTTTAACCTGGTGTTGTGAGACTTCTCACTGAATCTCATAGAAGACAGAGGGTGGTGTTGGATGGAAAAATTTCAGACTGGAGACCAGTTACCAGCGGTGTACCACAGGGATCAGTACTGGGTCCTCTGCTATTTGTGATTTTTATCAATGACTTGGAGGACGGAGCTGAAGGGTGGGTCAGTAAATTTGCTGATGGCAAGATTGATGGAGTAGTGGATGAGGTGGAGGGCTCTTGTCGGCTGCAAGCAGACATTGTTAGGATGCAGAGCTGGGCCGAGAAATGGCAGATGAAGTTTAACCCTGATAAGTGCAAGGTAATTCATTTTGGTAGGACAAATTTGAATGTGAATTACAGGGTCAACAGCAGGGTTCTGAGGAATGTGGAGGAACAGTGAGATCTTGGGGTTCATATTTACAGATCTCTGAAGGTTGTCACTCCAATGGATAGAGCTGTGAAGGAGGCCTATAGTGTGTTAGCGTTTATTAACAGGAGGTTAGAGTTTAAGAGCCGTGGGGGTATGATGCAACTCCCTTGGTGAGACCACATTTGGAACATTGTGTGCAGTTCTGGTTATCTCACAATAACAAGGATGTGGAAGCATTGGAGAGAGTGCAGAGGAGATTTACCAGGATGCTGCCTGGTTTGGAGGGTAGGTCTTATGAGGAAAGGTTGCGGGAGTTGGGCTTTTCTCTTTGGAGAGGAAGAGGATCAGAGCAACTTAATGTTGGATGGGAGGGATTAATAGAGTGGACATGCAGAGACTATTTCCTCTGATGGATGTAGCTGTTCCGAGGGGGCGTAACTATAATGATCATGGTGGGAGATATAGGAGTGATGTCTGAGCTAGATTCTTTATTCAGAGAGAGTGGTTAGGGTGTGGAATACACTGCCTGCTGTGATATTGGACTCGGACACGTCAGGAACTTTGAAGCGGTTATTGGATCGGCACATGGAGAACTCCAGAATGATAGGGAATGGGATAGCTTGATGTTGGCTTCGGACAAAGTTCGGCACAACATCGAGGTCCAAAGGGCTTGTACTGTGCCGTACTGTTCTATGTTCTAATTTAGGATTTTGTTCCAGGAGCACGACAAAAACTGGAGATGCCTTGCAGAGCCCAAGATATAGCAAAATGCCCCCAGTATGTCTATACCATTGACACACAGAAGAAATTGTTTGAGAAAAATATAACTGCTTTCAAGTTGTAATTTTTTTCTCAATATTTAATGAATTTACAAATATTTTAAAGAGATATTTCATCATCTCCTTCAATTGTGCTCTGTACTTTGTTGGGTCATAGCATAAATGCAGTTTTTGTGCAGCAATTCAGGAGCTGGAGCAGGAAGGTCATTTCTCACACACAGTTATGCATAAATCCAAAGGTAAAACCCATCCAGTGCATTCTGACCCATGTAGAATTTACCATTAAAAGTAACCATAAGAGTATAAAATTCCCCAAAATTACAAGCAGTTGAATGATGGATTCCCTTCTCCCCTGTATCTCTGAGTCTCTGGTAGCCTTCCCACAATTTTGAGCTCAGAGTCTCCGGCAGGCTGTACTTTTCACCAGAATGTTTCTGATTGTGAAAACATTGATCAGCAGAATAAGAACAAATGGGACCACCGGGTTTAAAATGTGATGAAGGAACTCAATTGGTCCCCAGTCAGTTGATTATCGAGCATCCTCTGATATAGAGCATAACCAGGATTGGTTCACCAGTGCATACCAGCCTGTTAGCATAAAGTAACAAAAAATATTTTTCAAACAACTCAGTACAGTCACAGTTCCTCGAACCATTGTAGCCATTTTCTCAATGCAGTATTTATTTTTGAACTTTTGATAACAAATAACCACAAAGCGATCAAAAGTGAAAGTATCGGTGAACCAGAGTGAACAGCCAGTAGCTGCATAAAGCAGGATGGTGTGTATATTGCACAAAGCGATGGACTCCACAAAAAGGCACACTTTCCAACAAAGAATAGGAATCCATCTCAAGGTTAGGTCGAAAATGACAACCAATCGATCTGCTGCTGCCATGGCCATCAGGAAGCGAGTTACACATTTGGAGAGACCACATCTTTCCCGCGACAAGATGATAATGGTCACTAGGTTAAACTGTGAAGAAAGAAAGTCAAAAAGTAAATAATGCACCAGGCTGAGAGGTTTTACAATTTGAGTGTGAAAGTTTTTTTTATATCCAGTGGCAATTTGTAATGACTGTACCTGGAACCAATTATCCCCTACAATGAATGAATAATATCTAATCAAATCAATCATTGAATATAAATTATACTTTGGAATGAGCGAGTAGAAACACAAAGAGTGACATGGTAGCACAGTGATTAGCACTGCTGTCTTACAGCGCCAGGGACCCTGGTCCAATTCCAGCCTCAGGTACTGTCTGTATGGAGTTTCCACATTCTCCCTGTGTTTGTGTGTGGCTTTTCTCCGGGTGCTGTCATTTCCTGCCACATTCTAGAGATGTGTAGGTTAGCTGGATTGGCCATGCTGTGTTCCCCCTTGGTGACCAAGTAATTGTAGGCTCGATTCAGGAGCCATGACAAATGTGTGGGGTTCCAGGTATGGGGCAGGGTGGTGAACCAGGATACTCTTTAGGAAATTGCTTGCAGGCTCGATGGATGTATAGTCTCTATCAGCAGTGTAGGGAGGTTATGGGAATTGATTCAAACTTAAGTAATCTTTGCACATGCAAAGGTAAATAATGCTAAAGATAATAGTGTAAATGAGAGCAATGGTCCAATTAGGACCAGTGGGATGGAGCTCGGTGGTGTGGGGTTCCTGTTAATATGTGGGGTCAGTATCCTGCAGCTGATCATTACCCAATCCTGCTGACATTGTTCAAGGGAATGAATTCAAGCTTTGTACCATTACCAAGAGTTTCAGGATTGATGTGGGGGGAATCAGCTCAGCTTTCCATTTCCCAAAACATTCCCAGTGTTCTGCTTTTTTTGGAGGGAGGGGAGGGGGTCGGAAGTAATTTATGTTCCTGTTCTTGGTCATCACTTGGTTTCGCAGGATCAGTGTGAAATAACGATACATTTCCATCCTGTTGATCCATGCGACAAATCTGCCTTCATGTGCAATAAGCAACCCGTCTTTCTTTCTCCACATTAACACCCAGCGATCCTCGGGTGTTGTTGGAGAGTCTTCCCAAGTTCTTATTCCTCATCATTATCTAGTCAGACTGGTTAATATGTAGAATCATGCACCGTTCCATCTTTTGATAATTTCTCTTTGTCTGTGGATCACTGGAGATGAATCAAATGGAAACAATGTCCCTGCTGCCAATTGCTGATGATGTGAAATGAAGGCATTGCTGAAGTGTTAAGCTGCCACCCATTGCATTTTTCTACTTTAGAAAGTGTGTGCCTGTCTGATTTTGAGCCTGTGTCAGGTATGTTATTGCCAGGACTACATTCCAATCTTAAATAAGGCCAGGACACAGAGGACAGAACTAACACGAACGCTTCATCATCATCATCATCCAAGTTGAATCTTTTAAACAGACGAGGGTCACAAAATTAAGAAATGGAAAGTAAATGGATGTACAGTAAGCAGCAATGCCTCCTGTGAGCAGCCGAGTGACTGTGTAGAAGTGTTATCCAGCAGGAAGGCTACCACACAACTTCAGGCACAGAGAGTAGAGTTAAATAATAAACACTGCCAGGAATTATTGGTGAAATTGTATTTCCACAATACATTATCAATTCAAATGCTTGTTAAAATATAACCTGGAAATTATATCTAGAAACATAAAAGATAGGAGCAGAAGGAGGCCACTTGTCCCTTCGAACCTGCTCCGCCATTCATCACAATCATGGCTGATCATCCAACTCAATCGCCTAATCTTGCTTTTTCCCCATAACCTTTGATCCCATTCGCCCCGAGTGCGATATCCAGCTGCCTCTTGGATGCATTCAATGTTTTGGCATCAACGACTTCCGGTGGGAATGAATTCCACAGGCTCATCACTCTTTGGGTGAAGAAATGTCTCCTCACCTCCGCCCTAAATGGTCAACCCCGTGTCCTCAGACTGTGACCCCTGGCTCTGGACTCCCCCACCAGTGGGAATATCCTCACTGCATTTACGCTGTCTCGTCCTGTTAGAATTTAATAAGTAAATAGAACATCGAACATAGAACATTCCGGCACAGTCCAGGCCCTTCGGCCCTCGATGTTGCGCCGACCAGTGGAACCAATCTAATGACCCTCTAACCTAAACTATTCCAATGTTATCCATATGCCTATCCACTGATCATTTGAATGCCCGTAAAGTTGGCGAGTCCACAACGGCTGCAGGCAGGGCATTCCACACCCTTACTACCCTCTGAGTAAAGAACCTACCTCTGACATCCGTCCTATAATTACCACCCCTCAATTTAAAGCTATGTCCCCTCGTGTTAGCCATCACCATTGAGGAAAAATGCCCTCACTGTCCACCCTATCTAACCCTCCGGTCAATCCCGCCTTGTCTAAAAGTAGCCTCACAACACCAGGTTAAAATCCAACAAGTTCATTTGGAAACACGAGCTTTCAAGAGCTGTAATATCGGAAATGTGGCAACTTATTTGCTCACAGCACGATGCCACAATGAGCAAAGTAATTCAGGTGTGGAAGACAGGGTTGTTTATGATGGGCAATGGGAAATCAATGGTGGCAGGACACCAGGGAGAGCTCCCCAGATCTTCTCCCAGTGGTGACCAAGAACAAAGAACAACACAGCACGGGAAGCAGGCCCTTCGGCCCAACGAGCCCGCTCAGCCATTTTAACATGATGAGTCCCCCCTCCACCCATGACCCTTGGAGATTTTCAAAGCACAAGGTTAGAAAACCGGTGCACATAAATTCTGCAGAACTATCAAAATCATTTCTTTGTTGCAATGAGTTGTGAGTTGGGACATGCTGCCTGAATTGTCAGTGGGGAAAAATACACAAATTATCTTAAAGGATGAATTGGATTATTAATTTAGGAAAGGGTGCTATTGCAGGGTTAGAGTTAAAGAGCAGAGGGAAGTGAGGATAATTGGATTGTATTTTGAAAGTAGCAAGTTGGATCAAATGGTTCATGTCTTCATTCTTTAATTCATCTTTGAATGCAATGAATTCTGCAGATAAACCTTCCTCAGGTCAATCATTTCTTACACCTGTCAGGCTAAATTTAATTTTAAAAATTGATTCTAGTTAATGTTGGACTCAATTAATGGACTGTCCATTCAACGTGTCCAAGATGAAGACAAAATGCACCATGTGTGATTATTAACTTTGACTGCTTTGTCAAATGTGCTCAACAATCTCAGTGTGAGCATGAGGAGATCAGTGCAGAATGATGAAGGCACTCGTTCTGCTACTTGTGTTCCTGGTCCGAATGGAGCCCATCTATACCGATGGAACAGTGGGTGCATCACTGAACAGAGAAGGTCAGTATATATCGAACTGCACACTGAGTATAAAGATGCAAATTGGAATGAGGAGGACATTCCTCCTCGCCCCGTGCTGCCATTCAGTTGATGTGAGCTGATACGACAGTGCCATCTCCTACTCCTGGGATAGAATTTGCTGCATAAAGAGATGTGGTAACTTCCCGCATTGTACGTTTCACATGGGGCACACCACCACCAACTGGATATCAGAGATGAAGGGACTCAGTGTTTGTCCATGTGATGCTACATCCCTCACCATTTCTCTGTGATGTGAGCATGAAATGTTTGATTTAACCCTGCATTTGAAGAGGCTCCACACATTAAAACATGTCTAACCTGTATTCTTGTTCAAGCTACTGCCTGGGTCACAGCAGACCACCGTCAGCTTCAGAGTGCGATGCCAGAATTTTCCTCCAGTGTTACTCTGTGCAACTGGTTCCAATGGATTGGTTCAGTCACATACTCACTGTTGCAAAGTGGCAAAAAATGAAGAGTTCAGCTCTGTTATGGTTCAGGTCAGAAACTCCAAAGTGTTTTATGGAGCCCGCCCGGGTCACACATTTTGTACTTTGAATTTGACTCGGGTGAGACTGAGACGTTTCATTTCAAATCTGATTCAAATGACTCACGAGGGAGTTTTTATCAGCCAATGTTTATTTAAGAATACAGTTCACATGTATAGAAATAAAATAATGTTTACCAATTACAACCAAAAAGTACACCCACGGTATGTTAATGAATAGAGTAAATGTTTTAAACACATGAACTTCACGATACAAACATCTCCCTACAGGTTTTGCAAAGAAAATATAAACGCTCCCGTGATGCAGGAACTTAGTTCTTTGGCAGAATGCTGCAGTTCCCTCGATGAACACACAGACAAACCTAATGTCAGAACAACTTCACAAAGCACCAGAGAGAGAGAGAAAACACCGGGAATTAGCCAGAGAACCAGCAACAGCAGAATTTGCACTGCGGAAAGGCCAGAATCCTTGCTTTCAGCTAGCCAGCAGAATTTCCAATGCCAAGGGGTGGAGTGTGGGTGGGGCCCGGTGATGAGCTGCAATCGGACCCCAATTGGAGGCAGGCCCCCATCAGGTTGCCCCGAGAGTCAGCCCCCCACCCCGGTGATGAGACCCCCATCCCCCTGGGAGGCAAAACCCCCTCGGCAGAGCACACACCTCGCTCGCTATCCACACCCCCCAGGAGGCAGTCCCCCCCACAATGGTCAGAACCCCCCTCGGAGGCAGCCTCCTCCTCCTCCCTCGGCAGAGCACACCCCCAACCTACCTGGATTGCTGCTCTCCCTCCACCATCCTTCTGACCTGCACTCGTTAATCTGGAGATGCCGGCGTTTGACGGGGGTGAACACAGTAAGAACTCTCACAACTCCAGGTGAAACTCCAGTTGGAAAGTCCTGTTTCAGATCCCGTGGGACAATCTGTTGATGCCCAATTTTATGGGTGAGGAGAATGGCTTCGGTTTCTCCAAGCACACCCTTAACCAGGTTTATGGTGAAACCTGCTTCCTGAAGTCGATCCAATAATTCCACCAGGAGCTTCAAATGTTAGAATCATGGAATCATCGAATCCCTACACTGCAGAAGACACTGAGCCCATCGAGTCTGCACCGATCAGAATCCCACACAGGCCCTGTCCCCATAACGGAATCTATTTACCCTGCTAATCCCTTGGCATTGAGGTGAAATTTATATCGCCAATCAACATAACCATCTTTTGTTCTGTGGGAGGAAACAGGAGCACCCGGCGGAAACAAGGGATGAACATTCAAACTCCACAAAGATAAACTCCAAGCCGGGAAACAAACCCGAGTCTCTGATGTTGTGAGACAGCAGTGCCAACCATTGAGTCACCATGGCATCCTGTTCTCTCCACATCTGTCTAAAAGCCACCAGATCGTCCACGTGCTCTATGCAATCGGATAATCCTGAAATGACCCTTCATCCATTGTATCGTCCTTCTTTCTCCCTTCCATTATTCCATTTCTCCAATGCCGTTTCCTTCTCGTTCCCTCCCCCACTTCCTCCAACCGTTCAGGGCAACCGTCACATTCCTGAGGCGTCTCTGGAACAATCTGTACTTCTGTTCGACCATTAACACATTCTGATTACTGAACGGACACCTTTAGCACCTCCTCAACCTTCTGTCATCTCTTTTACATTCCCTTTCTCCAATTCCACTCCGCCGCACTCACACCCTCATCGTATCAATTTCTGCTGATTCTCTTTGCTCTTCGTCCTGATAAAAGGTCATCGTGACTCGAAACGGTGGCTCTCTTCTCTCTCCACAGATACTGTCAGACCTGCTGAAATATTCCAACATTCTCTGCTTTTGTTTCTGATTGCAGCATCCGCAGTATTTTGCTTTAATCTTAATTTTTTACTCATTGCAATTTCACTTCTCGGAATGCAGTCCCTGGAGAAGTATTGCTTTCCTCTCTGACAGAATTTTCACTGCTCTTTTTTACCCTGTGCACCGTCACTGCTTTCCATTTCCCTCCTGGTGTTCGATAAGGTGTTTACCAAAACTCGCTCTCACAGCCAGATTTCCTCCTCAGTTTCTGTCTCTGACAGAATAACAATAACCACATCATTCTTTTTTCATTATGAACCAAATTGATGGTCTAAAGACATTTTCTGAACTTGGATCCCAAATGAAGTTCCACCCCTCATCTTCCAAATCCACCAAGGATTTATGGTATCTCCAGGGTGTACATTGCCCCTCTGAATGCTGTTCTGCATCCTGAGATCAGTGCCGTCAGCCACCATATGCTCACCCCGAATAGCAGCACCAACTCACTCTTCCTGAAAGATATCCTGGCGCCCAGTTTTACTTCATTCCCGTTTCATTTGACACATTCAGAAGAGACTTTTTCTCTTCCTTTAGGTGTTAAGGTGCAAGTTCCACCAATCCATCAATACCAACACCCATCCAGGACATTCCACCTTCTCTCGTCCCTCAGATCTCATCCCTCTGAACCACAGCCCTTGGCACTTATTCACGAAACCCTCTGACCTTCCCTTCTCTGAGGTTGTGCGTGCTGTGCTCAGCAAAGTACTCGGCTTTGTTACCTTACTTCCTCACGTAAACGAACTTTGGGCTCCTGATTCTGAACTCTATCCACCACCTTCGTCTCCGTGCTCACTTCTTTGGGCAGATGTCTTCTCCCAGGTAATCAGATCCTTTCACCCACCTTCAGCATTGCCCCTCAACCTGGGCACCTCCTTCTGGCCTTTACCTGCTTTTATCTTTTCATCCACAATTATCGACATGAAATTGCCAGTCTCAACTCCTCCAATCCACTCAACCACTCCAAGTTGTCTCCTTCTGAACTTGCTGCCCTTTGCTGTCTTTGGACAAACTCTGTCCTTGTCATCAAAACCACCGATAAGGGCGATGCCACTGTTGTCTGCTATACAGAGCTCGGCCTCACAGAGGCTGAATGCCAGCTCTTCCTGAACCACGACCTGGTCACTGAACATCAAGCAACTTTTCCCTGGACTGTCATTGACTTTACCTCCAGTAGAAAACTTTCATCTACAGCTTCCAATCTCATCGTCTCCCAGCCTCAGGCAGCCCATTTCTACCTCAATCCCAATATCGATAAACAGGACTGCGCCAGTAGGCCCATTGCGTCAGCCTTTCCCTGCCTCACCGAAATCGGTTCCTCCTATCTTGGTTCTGTTCTTTGTCCTTTCATCCAGTCCCTTCCCACTGATATCCGTGATTCCTCCGATGCCCCAAGTCATATCAATGACTTCCAGTTCCCCGGCTCAAACCGCCTCCTCCAAACTATGTATGTCCAATCCATCGTCACTCCATTCCGCAACATAATGGCTTCAAAGCTCATCGCTTCTTCCTCGAATAGAGATCTGAACAATCCCCATCCACCAGCACTCTTCTCCGTCTGGTTGAACTTGTTGTCTCACTCAATAACTTCTCCTTTAACTCGTCTCACTTCCTCCAAATTAAAGGTGTGACTATGGGAGCCAGCATGGTTCCCAGTAATGTCTGTCTCTTAATGGGCTGTGTGGAACATTCCCTATTCCAGTCCTACTCCGGCCTCCTCCCACAATTCCTTTATCGATACATTGATGACTATTTTGCTGCCGCTTCATTCTCTCATCCGGATCTGGAAAAAATATCAATTTTGTTTCTAATTTCCACCCATCTATCACCTTCACATGGTCCATCTCTGACTCTTCTCTTCCCTTCTTTGACCCTCTCTGTCTCTATTTCTGTCGATACACTGTCCACTAGTGGGCAGTATAGGCCCACCGACTTCCACAGTTACTCTGACGACAGCTCCTCGCACCCCATATCCCGTAAGGGCTCCATCCCGTTCTCTCAGTTCCTTCATATCCACCGCAGCAGTTTTGATGAGGCCACTTCCCAAAATAGCGCTGCCAATATGTCTTCCCTCTTCCTCAATCGTGCATTTCCACCCACTGTAGTTGACAGAGCTCTCAGCCGCGTAGAACACATCCCCCTGGCCACAGCTCTCACTACCTTCCCTCCCTCCCCGAACTAGGATAAGGTTCCACTTCTCCTCACTTTTCACCCCACCAGTCTCTGCATTCAAAGGATCACCACACACCATTTCTGCCAATTCCAGCATGATGCCACCAGTCAACACAACTTCCCCTCACACCCCACCCTCCTCAGCATTCCACAGGGACATCCTGGTCCACTTTAGCATCGCACCCTACACCTCATCTCCTTCCCATGGCCTCTTCCCATGCACTCTGAGAAGGTGCAAAAACTGCCCTCTCCCTCCTCCCTACTCACTGCCCCAGATCCTAAACATCCTTTTAAGGTGTAGCAGCACTTCACATGCACCTTATTTCATCTGGTCTACTGCATTCACTGCTCCAATGTGATTTGCTCACCATCAGACAGACCAAATGCAGACTGGGTTATTGCTTTGTTGAACTCCTTTGTTCTGTTCACAAGCAAAGCTGAGACTTTCCTGTCACTTGCCACTTTAACACACCATCCTGCCCTCCTGTCCATATGTCTGTCTTCGGCCTTTTGTCACGTCCTAGTGAACTCCAGTACAAGTTGGAGGAACAGAATCTCATCTTCTGATTCAGCACTTTACAGTTTCTGGACTGAGTATTGAGTTCAGCAATTTCAGAGAATGAACTCTCTTCTCTGCCTTCACCACATTTCCATTTATTTCATTTCATTTCGTTTCCAATGGTCCTGACTGTACTTCCGGCAATTTTAAATGCTCAGCTGCAAACACAATTATCTCCACCTTCTGTGTGCCGTCAGGTCACGTCAACTGGAACATTTTTGCAGGTTGAGAAAGGTTGGTTTTAGTCACCTTTGTAAACCGCTCTGAATGACTCACTGTCAATGAATCACCATCTCGGGAAGTTCTTTGCTTCAGAAAGAGTCTTTATTTCACAAGTCACTCCCTAGTTAGACCTTAATACAACACCGGAAAAGAAAACATTACCATGCTCACCACTCAATGTTTTAGTCAAATAATCCCTAAGCCATCAGGAATAGATATTTTAGCCCAGGTGGTCCGAAACCGAAGATATTTGATGAGGTCAGACAAGACCAAAATTCTGCATTTTGAATTTAGCGTGGGTAAACATGTAACATTTCACTTCAGGTATGGTTCGCGTAACCCACTAGGGAGTTTTTATCAAACAGAGTGAATTGAAGAGTACAGTTATCACAGAGCAAGAAAAGTAGCAATCACTTTTAGCAATTACAAGCAAGAAAAAAAATCAACCATGGAACTGCATAAATCTCAGCAACGAAATACACTTTCCCAACCAAATTAGCCCAATAAACAAACACCCTTTTTGGGATGAGCACAGGAAGCCCTTCAGCTTAGGTTTTGTTGTTGGATTCTGCAGCTTTTTTGACACAAGCTGACAAACTGAAGCCAGAACATCTTCCCAGAACACCAGGGAGAGAGCACCGCACCACTGCACCCAACCCAAAATCTATCCACCTTCTAACAAACTAACAATCAAACTGAAAGTCAGTGAAGAAGAATTGGGAGTGAAAAAGAAACTGTCCCACCTGACCTGTCAATCAATCTCCCCACAACACTTCAAACATTCATAAACTCCCAGAAAGTGCATTAGGCCCAAATTAAATACATAAAGTAAGCGCCTTTAAACCATTTAAGCTGTAATTAGAAGTTATTGAACCAGCAGCTCGGTGCCATGATGAAAAATGAAGGCTGTTTACAACGACATGGAACATGTTTAAAGTACCTTTCGTAAAGGCACACAATCGTACCACACTCTGACAGATATTGGAAACCGGTCTCTCTGCTAAAACAGAACATTAAAAATGAAAGTAATACTTTGAGATTAATTACTTGGGAAGAATTACATATTTCATAATTTTGTTCTATAAATCGAATAATACAATCATAGGGATATAGGAACAAATGAACAGGAGAAAGCCACTTATGTGAATAACTGACTGAGAAGTTTCAGCGTTGCACCAAATCCTAATTCCATTCAAATCCCACTGCGAGTTTCCTGCAGCGTTTATTGCCACCGTTTAGAGAGGCTTCTCCTGCATTGTCAAAAAATGTTCACCACCACCAAAGCAACAGGGTCTTCCTTCCTTTCCCCATATTCGGGTTTAATTCCCTACAATCAATAAACACATCAACAGGGCACAACCTTCTCTGTCACACTTGGCCCTGTCACATTGGGAAATGTGCAATTAAATCAAGGATTCTATGAATTATTCTTTGCCTGTTCTGAGCATCATTGAAATAATTGCACACTGAGCACAAAGGGACGTTTGAGCACATTCTTCAACTGCTCTCTGAACTTCCTCTGTGACACAGCGTATATACAAGTATTTGTGCAGCAACTCATGAGCTGTAGGATGAAGCCGAAATCCTGAACAGAATCACCCATCCAAACAGCATGATACCCCAAATAATACATCCGCCTCCATACAGAGTATACCATAATCATTGCCCATAATATGATAAAATTCACTGAGATAGCAAAGAGCAAAATAATAGATTTCCTTCGATTCTGCATCTCTGGGTCTTTGGTACCTTTTCCATTGATAGGAGTTCGGAGTCTCCTGCGAGACCTGCTGGTCACTAAAATGTGCCTGACAGTGTAAATATTGAACAACAGAATCAGAACAAATGGGACACAGGGGTTTAGAATATGATGGCTGAGTTCAACAGCGATCCAGACAGGAGAATCCATGACAAAGAAAGAAACACTGCAAAACCATGGGTCGTTCACCAACATATACGAATTTGACAGCATAAAATACCAAAAAATGTTCTTACAACAGCTCAGAACAGTGATTGATCCCAGGACAACTTTAGCCATTTTGTCGGTGCAAAATTTACTTTTCAGCATGGGGCAACAAATTGTCACAAGTCGATCAAAGGTGAAAGCGACAGTGAACCAAACAGAACAGTCAGTAGCTGCATAAAGGAGCACAGCGTGGATATTACACACATCCATGTCCCAGAGGAATCGGAAATCCTCCCAATAAACAATTGGAATTTGTCTCAATATCACATCAAAAGTAACGACCAGTAGATCAGCGGCTGCCATCGAAACCAGGTAGTGTGTTACACATTTGGAGAGACCACATCTTTCCTGAGAGAGTATTCCAATTGTCATCACATTAACTTTAAGGAGCAGAAATAAATCCAGATATTAGTCATCAAGCTTTATAGGCACAGACTATGGAAGCATTTTGCTGTGTTAATTCATCCTGAGATTTCTGGAATTAATTACACGCAGTGAAGCAACAGCAAAGTCTGCAAAATACCACAGAATATTCACAATGAAATGATCAAAGGTGCCGTGGTCAAATTGCAAATCCTTGTTTGTAACATTGCAATGACTCCCTTCCTATCCAGAAACAATTCAACATTAAGTGACTGATAATTCTGGAAAACATTCCATTTTGATGCATGAACTCAACTGACATTTGGCCGAGCTGTGTTTGACACTGGCGTATTTAAATATTGAACTGGAAATGTTCATGTTAATATTATAGAAATTGCCTGGTCTGATTTTAAAATGAGCCTAATTCCTAAGTAACTGCATACATGGATGAAATGATGTGGAGATGCCGTTGTTGGACTTGGATAAACACAGTAAAAAGTCTCACAACATCAAGTTAAAGTTCATTAAGTTTATTTGATAGTAAACCCACAAGTTTTCGGAATGCTGTTCCTTCGTCAGGAGTGTGGAAAGTTTTGATCAGAAACAGGGCAGGTAAAGGCACTCACAGTTTACAGAATACTGATTAGAATGTGAGTCTTTACAGCTACTGTGCTGTTCAAGTCTCAAAGGTGCAGACAATGTGAGTGGAGATAGCGTTAAGCATTGGTTAAAGAGATGTGTATTGTCTCCAGACAGGACAGTGAGTGAGATGTTGTAAGTTCAGGCAAATCATGGGGGTTACAGATAATGTGCCAGGATCCCAAGAACCCGGTTGAGGCCCTCCTGATGCCTCAGTCTCTGCTCAGTGACTCTGCGCTGTCATGTATCTATTGATTGTGGGAGGGGTACTTATTAATTGTTTGTAAATAAATATTGCTGCATGAACAAGAGGTCTATTCACAAATCTTTGTTCACTGAATAAGGGTCAAAACAGACTGTGTCGCCGGCACAGCACTGAGTACTGTGCACAGTTCTGGTCGCCTCACTACAGGAAGGATGTGGAAGCTATTGAGAGGGTGCAGAGGAGATTTACAAGGATGGTGCCTGGATTGGGAGGCATGCCTTATGAAGATAGGTTGAGGGAGCTCGGTCTCTTCTCCCTGGAGAGACGAAGGTTGCGAGGTGACCTGATAGAGGTTCATAAAATGCTGGGAGGAATTGATAGGGTGGATTCTCGGAGGCTATTTCCCAGGGCTGAAATGGTCACTACGAGAGGACACAGGTTTAAGGTGCTGGGGAGCAGGTACAGAGGAGATAGAACATAGAACATAGAACATAGAACATTACAGCGCAGAACAGGCCCTTCGGCCCACGATGTTGCGCCGACCAGTTACAAAAACAATGACCCACTAGCCTATACCAATCCCTTTTCGTCCATAAACCTATCCAGAGATCTCTTAAACGCCCCCAAACTAGACGCATCTACAACTGCAGCAGGCAGGGCATTCCAATCCCTCACCACCCGCTGGGTAAAGAACCTACCCCTGACATCCGTCCTGTAGCTACCCCCCCTTAATTTAAAGTCATGCCCCCTCGTGCTAGCTTTCTCCATCCGAGGAAAAAGGCTATCACTATCCACCCTATCTAAACCCCTAATCATCTTATATGTTTCAATAAGATCCCCTCTTAGCCGCCTTCTTCCCAACGAAAACAACCCTAGATCCCTCAGTCTCTCCTCATAGGACCTCCCCACCATACCAGGCAACATCCTAGTAAACCTCCTCTGCACCCTCTCCAACGCCTCCACATCCTTCTTGTAATGCGGGGACCAGAACTGCACACAGTACTCCAAGTGCGGCCGCACTAGAGTAGTGTACAGTTGCAACATTACACTGCGACTCCTAAATTCAATCCCCCTACCAATAAACGCCAAGACACCGTACGCCTTCTTGACAACCTTATCTACTTGATTCCCAACTTTCAGGGATCTATGTACACACACACCTAGATCCCTCTGTTCATCCACACTATTCAAAGTCCTCCCGTTAGCCCTATACTCGACACATCTGTTGCTCCTACCAAAGTGAATTACCTCACACTTCTCCGCATTAAATTCCATCCGCCACCTCTCGGCCCAGCTCTGCAACCTATCTAAGTCTCCCTGCAGACTATGACACCCTTCCTCACAATCTACCACACCTCCAACTTTGGTGTCATCAGATGTTAGGGGTAAGTTTTTCACTCAGAGGGTGTTGCGTGAGTGGAATCGGCTGTCGTCGGTGGTGGTGGAGGCAAACTCGCTGGGGTCTTTTCAAAGACTTCTGGATGAGTATATGGGAATTAATGGGATTGGGAGTTACAGACAGTTCTATGGCCTGGAAGGGATGGATATGATCGGCACAACTTGTGGGGTGAAGGGCCTCTTTGTGCTGTAGTGTTCTATGTTCTGTGTGTGAGTGTGTGTGTCTGTGTGTGTCTGTGTGCGTGTGTGTGTGTGTGTGTGTGTGTGGGTGTGTGTGAGTGTGTGTGTGTCTGTGTGTGTGTGTGTGTATGTGTGTGTGTATGTGTGTGTCTGTGTGTGTGTGCGTGTGTCTGTGTGTCTGTGTATGTATGTGTGTGTCAATGTGTGTTTGTGTGTGTCTGTGTGTGTGTGTGTTTGTGTGCCTGTGTGTGTGTGAGTATGTCTGTGTGTGTGTGTGTGTCTGTGTGTGTGTGTGTGCAGTTTGGGGAACGCTCTGCAGACTTGGAATTGACAAAATCAACAAAACTTTCCCTGAGAAAAACAAAGGATGGTGGGAATTCTCCGAGCGCTGATGAAGGGTCACGGAGACTCACAGCGTTGCATCCACTCTCCCTTAAATAAATTGGAAAGAAAATTGGTTGGACTTAAACCTGGTGTCAGACTTCTGACTCCATTCTCCCTTCACAGACACTCTCAGGACTGCTTAGATTTTCCAGAATGTTCTGTTTTTTGTTTCAGATTTCAGCTTCAGCAGTATTTTATTTTTAGTTGTGTTAGAGACAGGGGAGTGACAGATAGCCTGAAATTATACACATGTTAATTCAACATCTAATATAAGAACATAAGAAATAGGAGCAGGAGTGGGCCATCCAGCCCCTCGAGCCTGCCCCGCCATTCAATAAGATCATGACTGATCTGATAGTGGTTCAGTTCCACTCACCCACCTGCTCCCCGTAACCCTTAATTCCCTTATTGATCAGAAATGTGACTTAAACATATCTAACGAGGTGGCCTCCACTGCTTCAATGGGCAGAGAATTCCAGAGATTCATTACCCTCTGAGAGAAGATGTCCCTCCTCAACTCTGTTCCAAACTGACTCCCCCTTATTTTGAGGCTGTGTCCTCTAGTTCTTGTTTCCTTTCTAAGTGGAAGGAACCTCTCTGCCTCTACCCTACCTCGCCCCTTCATTATCTTATATGTCTCTATAAGATCACCCCTCAGCCTTCTAAACTCCAACGAATACAGGTTCAATCTACTCAATCTCTGCTCATAAGCTAACCCCCTCATCTCCGGTTTCAAACTGGTGAACCTTGTCTGTACTCCCTCCAAACCCAATATAACCTTTCGCAAATACAGGGACCAAAATTGCACACAGTACTGTATTTGCAGCCTCACCTTGTACAATTACAGCAAGACCTCCCTGCTTTTATATTCTATCCCCCTCACTATAAAGGCCAACATCCCATTCGCCTTCTTGATCACCTGCTGCACCTACAGACTGGGTTTTTGCGATTCATGCACAAGGACCCTCAGGTCCCTCTGCACCGTAGCATGTTGTAATTTTTCACCATTAAAATAATAGTCCATTTTACTGTTATTCCTTCCAAAGTGGATAACCTCACACTTGCCATCTGCCTTAACTTGTTCAGTAAATTATGGTGAAATATCCAAACAGGTTTTCTTTTGAAATCCGAAAACTCCATGTCGACAGTTACAGAAATATCCAACCTGCTTGTTCCATCCTCACATGAATTACCCAGAGGTGATTCAATCTGAAAACTGAAACAGCCTTTGCCTGTTTTAATGACACTCCCTTCCATTTTCCTGCTTAATGTTGTATTCTTACTGCTTTGCTCAAACAGATGCGTTAGTAATAATTCTAATAATTATATTATATTAAAATTATAATAATAATAGTTTTCAGATCGAATCACCTCTGGGTAATTGACGTGAGGATGGAACAAGCAGGTTGGATATTTCTGTAAATGTCGACATGGAGTTTTCGGATTTCAAAAGAAAACCTGTTTGGATATTTCACCATAATTTACTGAACAAGTTAAGGCATGATGGCATTTGCTTCAGAAAGGCGTATGCTTCCCAGCAGGCAGCACCAAGTCAGGGTAAAGTAATTATCCTTATGTTGTGTGCAATGACAATATTCTTCTTCAATACATCTCCTCCCAGTGCCTTTCTCCAGGTCGTTGCCTTGGTTATAAAACTGTCTCCATCTGATCCAGCTCTTTGGGTTCCCAGTTACCAGCTACCCAGCTCTGACCCATGGCTTCACAGTCCTCAGATCCTCATTCTGTGAATTATTTCCATATCTTTCCACTCCACTCACCCCTGTCCAGGTCTACACGTATCTCTGTTCCCCTGGTCACAATCCTCATCGCTGTACCTCTCAGTTCCCTGCTCTGAATCTTAGTCTCTGTATCTGTTTACTCTCGAGATCCTCGTCCCCCTCCTTGTCACTGTATGTCTATGCTGCCATAGTTACTTTCCGTGTTTACGTATTTCTGCTTTTAGCTGGTCCCTCGGTATGTCTCTGTGCCTCTTTCCTCCCGTTCTGTCAGTAACTTTATTCTCTACTGTTTTCTCTATTTGGTTTCACATCTCTCTTATTCCCATGCCCATCTCCTTGGCTGTGTCTCACTGTTACCTCGACTCTTCCCTTGGCTCCATATCCCTCTGCTACCCTAGTCTTGTCCTTGTCTCTATATCTCTCTGCTCTGCAATCCCCACCCCGATCCCTCTCCTTGTCTCCAGATTTCTGCACCCATGATCTCACTACTTTTCTCGTATATCTTCCTTTGTCATCCCTCTCCTTGTCTGCATATGTGTCTGTTCCCCTGGTCACACTCCTGGTCTCCATATGCCTCTACTTCCCTGGTCCTCTCCTTGTCTCTTATTCTCCCTGCCCTGCTCCCTATCTTTGTCTCCGTATCTCTCTGCTCACCTGGCACCTCATTCTGTCTCTGTATCTCTCTGCTCCCCGATCCCTCGCACGGTCTCCCGATCGCTCTGCTCACTTGATCCCTCTCCATTGGATTCTGGAGCTGATGCATTTTTATTCTACTGGTCAAATTCCTTGCTTTCTCAATATTTCTAACTGCCTCTGGAGTAGGATTGGGATTGGCTGCTATACTTTTCACCAGGCTCTGACAGGATCGGGACTATGAGCTGAGCGGTGACGAGGCAGTGAAGGCACCAAATCCTGCCTCACTTTGCTCTGTCCTCTGCTCTGCTTATTTCTCTCTTCCCCCCATACCTCCCCTCACTCACCCTCTTTTTCTCACTCCATTCTCCTGGTTATCGAATTCAGGGAGATCACTGGAGAGGCTGAGAGAGTGAAATCGAATCCCACAAACACAACCTCATTAAAATGAATTCTAATTGCTCCCAGGCCAATTTAAATATCAAATGTATTCTTTACTTTTTGGCCAACGACACAGACAGTACTTGTTGTGGAACTGGAATGGAGACCAAGCTTATCTCTTTGTTCATTCCAGTCCTTATCTTCCATCCAACCTCCTGCTAATCCCATCCCTTCCCAGATATCATCCACTCGGGAGAGGCATCTTTGTTAATATTCGATATATCCATCCCACAGACCTTAGCCCCTGACTGTTCAACTCAACCGTTAACTGAGAACAATCTTTCTCCATCCTTCTCACTCACATTGTCTGTTTCTGTTTCTCTCCCCCTCATTGTTCCCCATCCCCCTTGTTTTCCCTTCTTCCTGGTCCCAAATATCAGTTATTGGTGATGTGTAAAACTTTACCTGCATTTGTGCTGATCTGACTTTTCCTCTGTACCTTTTCTCTGTGTCTCTCCCTCTGTTTCTGTATCATTGTGTTAAGATAAATGGCAGAACCATCAAGGGACACAGAGGGACCGAGGTGTGCAAGTCCACAAATCTTTGAAGGTGGCAGCACAGGTGGAGAAGGTGGTGAAGAAGGCATGTGACCTGCTTGCCTTTATAGGACAGGGTATAGAGTATAAAAGGTGGAGTCTGATGTTGGAGCTGCGTGGAACGTTGGTTAGGCCACATTTGAAGTACTGTGTCTAGTTCTGGTCGCCGCACTACCAGAAGGACATGGAGGCTTTAGAGAGAGTGCAGGGGAGGTTCACCAGGATGTTGCCTGGTATGATGGGTCTGAGCTATGAGGAGAGATTGGGCAAACTGGGGTTGTCCTCCCTGGAAAGACGGAGAATGAGGGGAGAACTAATAGAGGTGTACAACGTTATGAAGGGTACAGATAGGGTGAACAGTGGGAAACTTTTTCCCAGGTCGGAGGTGACGATTACGAGGGGTCACAGGTTCAAGGTGAGAGGGGCGAGGTTTAACTCAAATATCAGAGGGACGTTTTTTACACAGAGGGTGGTGGGGGCCTGGAATGTACTGCCAAGTAGGGTGGTGGAGGCAGACACGCTGGCATCGTTTAAGACTTACCTGGATGGTCACCTGGATAGTTACAGAGAGAGATTGAACAGGTTAGGACTTTATTCCCTGGAGTGTAGAAGAATGAGGGGAGATTTGATAGAGGTATATAAGATTTTGATGGGTATCGATAGAGTGAATACAAGTAGGCTTTTTCCACTGAGGCTAGGGGAGAGAAAAACCAGAGGGCACGGGTTCAGGGTGAAAGCAGAAACGTTTAAAGGGAATATTAGGGGGGGCTTCTTCACACAGAGAGTGGTGGGGGTGTGGAATGAGCTGTCGGATAAAGTGGTCAATGTGGGGTCACTTTTAACATTTAAGAAAGACTTGGACGGGTTCATGGATGAGACGGGTGTGGAGGGACAAGGTTCAAGTGCAGGTCAGTGGGACGAATGGTTCAGCACACACGGCATCAGGAATTTCGTTATGTTGGGAAAACCATGGGACCTCCCAGCCAGTTTCACCCACCTGAGGAAAAAAGTTATTAATACATCAGCCAAACACAAATGTTCTCTGGATGCATGAGTACAGGTCAGACTGTGAGATGGTGCAGATGAAGTTAATGATAGATTCCACCTGGAGCAAAGTGGAGAAATTGAATTATTAAGAACATTCTAAATGCGAATGGACATGGGGATGTTAATATCTGAACACTGAGACTTAACAGAAACAGCAACAGCAAACAAAGGGATGAGAGGAGAAATATAGTTAAACATTCTTATCTAATTATTAACTGGTTATTGAGATTTACCTGGGACTCCAATAATGGCCAGGATGGGATAGTAAAAGTACTGGAAAATGTTAATTACATATTGGATCCGATGAACTGGCCTTATCCACCAGCTATTTTCACGAAGCCTGTCAATCCAATAGGACAAAGCTCTGTCCATTGCTGTAATATTCCACCAGGTTGTTCTCAGACTCTGAACCATTGCCATATCATTCAATTGTGTTAATCCCAGATTATCATCAATTGCTGTAACATTCCAATCCATTGTCATTCGATGCTGATGCATTGTTGTGACACTCCAGTCTATTGATCTGAGATTCTGACCGATCCTCTCCGTGTCACTGGCGCTGCTAAACTTTTTGAGCTGGAGGTGAAGCTTCTGTGAACACTATCAGCTAACACGTGAATAGGAACCCCTTCTTAACAGGAGATAGAAAGTCTCTTGTGACATCATGAGTATCTACGGAGATTAACATCATTACAGCGACTAAACAAACAAGCTCAGTTAACCCCTTTTTTCAAATACTGTTTATTCCTCATAAAGTAGATAATTTTCTCGCATTTAATGGATGCAGGAGGCTTGCTGAATGCAAAAATTGTGGAAGTTTTGGGGATGCTGTCCATAACATATCAATGAATCTTGGGTGTAAATGTGTTGCTGTGTGTCATCGTTGTGAGTCTGAAACGGTTTTATCATCACTCAGACCTGTCAAAGGCTAATATGTTTGTTGTTAAATTTGTGGTCAGCCTGATGCTTTTCCCCCTTTTTTAACTGACAATGTCTGGGTGACAAGACGGCTCCAATTACCCCCGACAAAGAATGAATAATATGTAATCAAATCAATCATTAAATATAAATTATAATTTGGAATGAGCGAGTAGAAACACAAAGGGTGACATGGTAGCACAGTGATTAGCACTGCTGTCTTACAGCGCCAGGGATCCTGGTCCAATTCCAGCCTCAGGTACTGTCTGTATGGAGTTTTCACATTCTCCCTGTGTTTGTGTGTGGCTTTCCTCTGGGTGCTGCCGTTTCCTCCCACATTCTAAAGATGTGTAGGTTAGCTGGATTGGCCATGCTGTGTTCCCCCTTGGTGACCAAGTAATTGTAGGCTCGATTCAGGAGCCATGGCAAATGTGTGGGGTTCCAGGAATGGGGCAGGGTGGTGAACCAGGATACTCTTTAGGAAATTGCTTGCAGGCTCGATGGATGTATAGTCTCTTTCAGCAGTGTAAGGACGTTCTGGGAATTGTTCCAATCTTAAATAATCCTTGCACATGCAAAGGTAAACAATGGTAAAGATCATAGTATAAATGAGAGCAATGGTCCAATTAGGACCAGTGGGACGGAGCTCGGTGGTGTGGGGTTCATGTTAATATGTTGGGTCAATATCCTGTAGCTGATCATTACCCAATCCTGCTGACATTGTTCAAGGGAATGAATTCAAGCTTTGTACCATAACCAAGAGTTTCTGGATTGATGTGGGGGGAATCAGCTCAGCTTTCCATTTCCCAAAACATTCCCAGTGTTGTGCTTTTTTCGGGGAAAGGGGAGGGGGTGGGAAGTAATTTGTGTTCCTGTTCTTGGTCATCATTTGGTTTCGCAGGATCGGTGTGAAATAACGATACATTTCCATCCTGTTGATCCGTGCGACAAATCTGCCTTCACGTGCAATCAGCAACCCAGCTTTTTTCTCCACATTAACACCCAGCGATCCTCGGGTGTTGTTGGAGAGTCTTCCCAAGTTCTTATTCCTCATCATTATCTAGTCAGACTGGGTTAATGTGTCGAATCATGCACCGTTCCATCTTTTGATAATTTCTCTTTGTCTGTGGATCACTGGAGATGAATCAAATGGAAACAATGTCTCTGCTGCAAATTGCTGATGATGTGAAATGAAGGCATTGCTGAAGTGTTAAGCTGCCACCCATTGCATTTTCCTACTTTAGAAAATGTGTGCCTGTCTGATTTCGAGCCTGTGTCAGGTATGTTATTGCCAGGACTACATTCCAATCTTAAATAAGGCCAGAACACAGAGGACAGAACTAACACGAACGCTTCATCATCATCATCATCCAAGTTGAATATTTTAAACAGACGAGGGTCACAAAATTAAGAAATGGAAAGTAAATGGATGTACAGTAAGCAGCAATGCCTCCTGTGAGCAGCCGAGTGACTGTGTAGAAGTGTTATCCAGCAGGAAGGCTACCACACAACTTCAGGCACAGAGAGTAGAGTTAAATAATAAACACTGCCAGGAATTATTGGTGAAATTGTATTTCCACAATACATTATCAATTCAAATGCTTGTTAAAATATAATGTGGAAATTATATCTAGAAATATAAAAGATAGGAGCAGAAGGAGGCCACTTGTCCCTTTGAACCTGCTCCGCCATTCATCACAATCATGGCTGATCATCCAACTCAATCACCTAATCTTGCTTTTTCCCCATAACCTTTGATCCCATTCGCCCCGAGTGCGATATCCAGCTGCCTCTTGGATGCATTCAATGTTTTGTCATCAACTACTTCCGGTAGGAATGAATTCCACAGGCTCATCACTCTTTGGGTGAAGAAATGTCTCCTCACCTCCGCCCTAAATGGTCAACCCCGTGTCCTCAGACTGTGACCCCTGGCTCTGGACTCCCCCACCAGTGGGAATATCCTCCCTGCATTTACCCTGTCTCGTCCTGTTAGAATTTAATAATAAATAGAACATTGAACATAGAACATTCCAGCACAGTACAGGCCCTTCGGCCCTCGATGTTGCGCCGACCAGTGGAACCAATCTAATGACCCTCTAACCTAAACTATTCCAATCTTATCCAGATGCCTATCCACTGACCATTTGAACGCCCTTAAAGTTGGCGAGTCCACAACTGCTGCAGGCAGGGCATTCCACGCCCTTACTACCCTCTGAGTAAAGAACAACACAGCACTCTGACATCCGTCCTATATTCATCACCCCTTAATATGTCCCCTCGTGTTAACCATCACCATCCAAAGCAAAATGCTCTCACTGTCCACCCTATCTAATCCTCTCATCACTCCCGTCTCATCTAAAAGTAGCCCCACAACACCAGGTTAAAATCCAACAGGTTTATTTGGAAACACGAGCTTTCAAGAGCTGTAATATCGGAAATGTGGCAACTTATTTGCTCACAGCACGATGCCACAATGAGCAAAGTAATTCAGGTGTGGAAGACAGGGTTGTTTATGATGGGCAATGGGAAATCAATGGTCGCAGGACACCAGGGAGAGCTCCCCAGATCTTCTCCCAGTGGTGACCAAGAACAAAGAACAACACAGCACGGGAAGCAGGCCCTTTGGCCCAACGAGCCCGCTCAGCCATTTTAACATGATGAGTCCCCCCTCCACCCATGACCCTTGGAGATTTTCGGAAGCGTGAGGTTAGCAAACCGGTACACATAGATTCTGCAGAACTATCAAAATAATTTATTTGTTGCAATGAGTTGTGAGTTGGGACATGCTGCCTGAATTGTCAATGGGGAAAAATACACAAATTATCTTGAAGGATGAATTGGATTATTAATTTAGGAAAGGGTGTTATTGCATGGTTAGAGTCAAAGAGCAGAGGGAAGTGAGGATAATTGGATTGCATTTTGAAAGTAGCAAGTTTGATCAAATGGTTCATGTCTTCATTCTTTAATTCATCTTTGAATGCAACGAATTCTGCAGATAAACCTTCCTCAGATCAATGATTTGTTAGACATGTCAGGCTAAATTTAATTAAAAAAATAAATTCCAGTTAATGTTGGACTCAATTAATGGACTGTCCATTCAACGTGTCCAAGATGAAGACAAAATGCACCATGTGTGATTATTAACTTTGACTGCTTTGTCAAATGTGCTCAACAATCTCAGTGTGAGCATGAGGAGATCAGTGCAGAATGATGAAGGCACTCGTTCTGCTACTTGTGTTCCTGGTCCTAATGGAGCCCATCTATACCGATGGAACAGTGGGTGCATCACTGAACAGAGAAGGTCAGTATATATCGAACTGCACACTGAGTATAAAGATGCAAATTGGAATGAGGAGGACATTCCTCCTCGCCCCGTGCTGCCATTCAGTTGATGTGAGCTGATACGACAGTGCCATCTCCTACTCCTGGGATAGAATTTGCTGCATAAAGAGATGTGGTGACTTCCTGCAGTCTACGTTTCACATGGGGCACACCACCACCAACTGGATATCAGAGATGAAGGGACTCAGTGTTTGTCCATGTGATGCTACATCCTCACCATTTATCTGTGATGTGAGCATGAAATGCTTGATTTAACCCTGCATTTGAAGAGGCTCCACACATTAAAACATGCCTAACCTGTATTTTTGTTCAAGCTACTGCCTGGGTCACAGCAGACCACCGTCAGCTTCAGAGTGCGATGCCAGAATTTTCTTCCAGTGTTACTCTGTGCAACTGGTTCCAATGGATTGGTTCAGTCACATACTCACTGTTGCAAAGAGGCCAAAAATGAAGAGTTCAGCTCTGTTATGGTTCAGGTCAGAAACTCCAAAGTGTTTTATGGAGCCCGCCCGGGTCACACATTTTGTACTTTGAATTTGACTTGGGTGAGAATGAGACGTTTCATTTCAAATCTGATTCAAATGACTCACGAGGGAGTTTTTATCAGCCAATGTTTATTTAAGAATACAGTTCACATGTATAGAAATAAAATAATGTTTACCAATTACAACCAAAAAGTACACACACGAAATGTTAATGAATAGAGTAAATGTTTTAATCACGTGAACTTCACGATACAAAAGTCTCTCTGCAGGTTTTGCAAAGAAAATATAAACGCTCCCGTGATGCAGGAACTTAGTTCTTTGGCAAAATGCTGCAGTTCCCTCGATGAACACACAGACAAACCTAATGTCAGAACAACTTCACAAAGCACCAGAGAGAGAGAGAAAACACCGGGAATTAGCCAGAGAACCAGCAACAGCAGAATTTGCACTGCGGAAAGGCCAGAATCCTTGCTTTCAGCTAGCCAGCAGATTTTCCAATGCCAAAGGGTGGAGTGTGGGTGGGGCCCGGTGATGAGCTGCAATCGGACCCCCACTTGGAGGCAGGCCCCCATCAGGTTGCCCCGAGAGTCAGCCCCCCACCCCGGTGATTAGACCCCCATCCCCCTGGGAGGCAAAACCCCCTCGGCAGAGCACACACCTCGCTCGCTTTCCACACTCCCCAGGAGGCAGTCCCCCACATAATGATCAGAACCCCCCTCGGAGGCAGCCTCCTCCTCCTCCCTCGGCAGAGCACACCCCCAACCTACCTGGATTGCTGCTCTCCCTCCACCATCCTTCTGACCTGCACTCGTTAATCTGGAGATGCCGGCGTTGGACGGGGGTAAACACAGTAAGAACTCTCACAACTCCAGGTTAAACTCCAGTTGGAAAGTCCTGTTTCAGATCCCGTGGGACAATCTGTTGATGCCCAATTTTATGGGTGAGGAGAATGGCTTCGGTTTCTCCAAGCACACCCTTAACCAGGTTTATGGTGAAACCGACTTCCTGAAGTCGACAAATAATTCCACCAGGAGCTTCAAATGTTAGAATCATGGAATCATCGAATCCCTACACTGCAGAAGACACTGAGCCCATCGAGTCTGCACCGATCAGAATCCCACACAGGCCCTGTCCCCATAACGGAATCTATTGACCCTGCTAATCCCTTGGCATTGAGGTGAAATTTATATCGTCAATCAACATAACCATCTTTTGTTTTGTGGGAGGAAACAGGAGCACCCGGCGGAAACAAGGGATGAACATTCAAACTCCACAAAGATAAACTCCAAGCCGGGAAACAAACCCGAGTCTCTGATGTTGTGAGACAGCAGTGCCAACCATTGAGTCACCATGGCATCCTGTTCTCTCCACATCTGTCTAAAAGCCACCAGATCGTCCACGTGCTCTATGCAATCGGATAATCCTGAAATGACCATTCATCCATTGTATCGTCCTTCTTTCTCCCTTCCATTATTCCATTTCTCCAATGCCGTTTCCTTCTCGTTCCCTCCCCCACTTCCTCCAACCGTTCAGGGCAACCGTCACATTCCTGAGGCGTCTCTGGAACAATCTGTACTTCTGTTCGACCATTAACACATTCTGATTACTGAACGGACACCTTTAGCACCTCCTCAACCTTCTGCCATCTCTTTCACATTACCTTTCTCCAATTCCACTCCGCCGCACTCACACCCTCATCGTATCAATTTCTGCTGATTCTCTTTGCTCTTCGTCCTGTAAAAGGTCATCGTGACTCGAAACGGTGACTCTCTTCTCTCTCCACAGATACTGTCAGACCTGCTGAAATTTTCCAACATTCTCTGCTTTTGTTTCTGATTGCAGCATCCGCAGTATTTTGCTTTAATCTTAATTTTTAACTCATTGCAATTTCACTTCTCGGACTGCCTTCCCTGGAGAAGTATTGCTTTCCTCTCTGACAGAATTTTCACTGCTCTCTTTTACCCTGTGCACCGTCACTGCTTTCCATTTCCCTCCTGGTGTTCGATAAGGTGTTTCCCAAAACTCGCTCTCACAGCCAGATTTCCTCCTCAGTTTCTGTCTCTGACTCACTGCACGTGGATTCCAAATGAAGTTCCACCCCTCATCTTCCGAATCCACCAAAGATTTATGGTATCTCCAGGGTGTACATTGCCCCTCTGAATGCTGTTCTGCATCCTGAGATCAGTGCCGTCAGCCACCATATGCTCACCCCGAATATGTCTCTCCAGCAGCACCAACTCACTCTTTCTGAAAGATATCCTGGCCCCCAGTTTTACTTCAATTCCGTTTCATTTGACACATTCAGAAGAGACTTTTTCTCTTCCTTTAGGTGTTAAGGTGCAAGTTCCAACAATCCATCAATACCAACACCCATCCAGGACATTCCACCTTCTCTCGTCCCTCAGATCTCACCCCTCTGAACCACAGCCCTTGGCACTTATTCACCAAACACTCTGACCTTCCCTTCTCTGAGGCTGAGCGTGCTGTGCTCAGCAAAGTACTCGGCTTTGTTACCTGACTTCCTCACGTAAACGAACTTTGGCTCCTGATCCTGAACTCTATCCACCACCTTCGTCTCCGTGCTCACTTCTTTGGGCAGGTGTCTTCCCCCAGGTAATCAGATCCTTTCACCCACCTTCTTGTTCCTGAGGAGCAGCATCGAGAGGCAGCGATTTTTGGGTTTGTTAGGAGGCAGCAAAAAGGTACATTTTTCGTTTATATTGTTTAACTTTTTATTTACAGTTTTAAAGTCGCGAGTTTCGGCGTTTTTTTTAAATTAGTTAGAAACCGGAAGTCGTCACTAGGACGCTTGCCGGTAGTTGTAGTTTTTTTTTCTCGGGCCCCTAACCCTATAAATTAGAGCAGAGAGGATACCCGATCCTCTACACTGGTAGAGAATCCCACCCTCCCACCTCCTCTAACCTAATTATAAGTGTGGGGGAAGTTTTTTTTATATTTTTATTTTTCTGCTGGCAATTGTTTCAGGGATGGCAGTTCAGGCAGTAAGCTGCATCTCCTGTGGGATGTATGTGGTGAGGGACTCCAGTAGTGTTTCTGGTGATTTTACCTGTAGGAAGTGTGTTCGATTGCAGCTTCTGGAGGAGCGTGTAAAGGAGCTGGAGGTGGAATTAGAGGAACTCCGCATAATTTGGGAGGCGGAGGAGGACATCAATAGGAGTTATAAGAAGATAGTCACTCCTAGAAATGAGTCTTGGGTCACTGCCAGGGAGAGGGGAAAGAAGCAATTGGGGGGACAATCCCCTGGGGCTGTTCCCCTCCAAAATAGGTTTTCGGTCCTGGAGGCTACAGTTGAGGAGGAATCAACTGGGGATAACCGAAGGGAGCAGGTCTCTGGGGGTGAGCATATTGTAAAAGCTCAGGTGGTTAGGGGCTGTAAAAGATTGGGCCTCGTGATTGGGGACTCCACAGTTAAGGGGACGGATAGGAGAGTCGGAAGTAAAGGTAGGGACTCGGGGCTGGTGTGTTGCCTACCGGGGGCTGGGGTCCGGGATGTATCGGAAAGGGTATTCAGGACTCTTAGGGGAGAGGGAGATCAACCCCAAGTTATAGTTCATGTGGGGACACATGACATAGGGAGGTTAAGGGAAGGGGATATTAAGCAGGGATTTATGGAGTTGGGGTGGAAACTAAAGGCCAAGTCTGATCGAGTGGTTATCTCGGGACTCTTGCCTGTGCCACGGGATAGTTTAGAGAGGAATAGAGAGAGGGAAAGTTTGAACTCGTGGCTGAGGGGATGGTGCAGGAGGGAGGGGTTCAGGTACTTGAGCAATTGGGGCTCGTTCTGGGGAAGGTGGGACCTCTATAAGAGTGATGGTCTACACCTGAATCAGAGGGGGACCAATATCCTGGGGGGTAAATTTGCAAAGGCTATGCAGGGGGGTTTAAACTGATTCGGAGGGGGGGTGGGATCCTGAGTAGAGGGGGTGAAAGTGAGGGGGGCATGGATGGAGACTGCAATGCACAGCATCGCAGGGGTGGGGCGGAGCAGGGTTTGAAATGCGTATACTTTAATGCGAGGAGTATTCGCAATAAAGTGGATGAACTTGCAGCGTGGATCAGTACCTGGGACTTTGATGTTGTGGCCATTTCAGAGACATGGATAGAGCAGGGTCAGGAATGGTTGTTGCAGGTCCCGGGGTTCAAATGCTTCAGTCGGAGTAGAGAAGGAGGTAGGAGGGGGGGAGGGGTAGCATTATTGGTCAAGCACTGTATCACAGTGTCAGAGAGGAAGTTTGATGAGGACATGTCTGTTGAGGTAGTCTGGGCAGAGATTAGAAATAGGAGAGGAGAGGTCACCCTGTTGGGAGTCTTTTATAGACCTCCTAAAAGTTCTAGAGAGGTTGAGGAAAGGATTGCGGAGATGATCCTGGTTAGGAGTTAAAGTAATAGGGTAATTGTTATGGGGGATTTTAACTTTACTAATATTGAATGGAATTGCTATAGCTCTAGCTCATTAGAGGGGTCAATTTTTGTACAAAGTGTGCAGGAAGGTTTTTTGAGTCAGTATGTAGATAGGCCAACTAGAAGTGAGGCTATATTGGATTTGGTGCTGGGAAATGAGCCAGACCAGGTGCTGGACTTGGAAGTTGGTGTGCATTTTGGTGATAGTGACCACAATTCGGTTACGTTCACCTTAGCGATGGAAAGGGATAGGCATGAACCTCGGGCCAGTAGTTTTAGCTGGGGGAAGGGTAATTATGAGGCCATTAGGAGAGAATTAGGAAGCATAGGTTGGACTAGGAGATTACAGGGACTGGGAACGTCCGAAATGTGGAGTTTTTTCAAGGAGCAGCTACTGCGAGTCTGTGATAGGTATGTCCCTGTCAGGCAAGGAGGAATTGGTAGGGCTAGGGAACCGTGGTGCACTAAAAAAGTTGATTCGTTGGTTAAAAAGAAAAAGGAGGCTTATGTTCGGATGAGACTTGAGGGCTCGGGTAGTGCACTAGAAAACTTTAGATTGGCTAGGAGGGAGTTGAAGAGTGAGTTAAGAAGGGCTAAAAGAGGACATGAGAAGACTTTGGCTGATAGGATTAAGGAGAATCCTAAGGCGTTCTATAGGTATGTTAAGAACAGAAGGTTGGTTAGGGCAAGATTAGGGCCAGTTATAGACAGCAGAGGGAAGTTATGTGTGGAACCGGAAGAGATTGGAGAGGCATTGAACCAATATTTCTCTTCGGTGTTCACACAGGGGGACAAGAATATAGCTGAGGAGGACACTGGGTTGCGGGGGAGTATAATAGACAGTATTGCAGTTGATAAGGAGGATGTGCTGGATATTCTTGAGGCTTTGAAAATAGATAAGTTCCCGGGTCCGGATGGGATTTTCCCTAGGATTCTCTGGGAGGCAAGAGAAGTGATTGCAGAACCTCTGCCTCTGATCTTCAGGTCGTCGTTGGCCTCAGGTGTAGTACCGGAAGATTGGAGGTTAGCGAATGTTGTCCCATTGTTTAAGAAGGGGAACAGAGACTTCCCCGGGAATTATAGACCGGTGAGTCTTACTTCTGTTGTGGGTAAGGTTTTAGAAAAAATTATTAGGGATAGGATTTATAGTTATTTGGAGAGTACTGATTTGATTGGAGATAGTCAGCATGGTTTTGTAGCGGGTAGGTCGTGCCTTACTAACCTTATTGAGTTTTTTGAGGAAGTGACCAAAGAGGTGGATGGAGGTAAGGCAGTTGACGTGGTATATATGGATTTTAGTAAGGCGTTTGATAAGGTTCACCATGGTAGGCTTCTGCAGAAAATGCAGATGTATGGGATTGAGGGTAATCTAGGAAATTGGATCAGGAATTGGCTAGCAGATAGGAGACAGAGGGTGGTGGTTGATGGTAAATATTCGTCATGGAGTTTGGTTACGAGCGGTGTGCCTCAGGGATCTGTTTTGGGCCCACTGCTGTTTGTAATTTTTATAAATGATCTGGATGAGGATATAGTTGGGTGGATTAGTAAATTTGCTGATGACACCAAAGTCGGAGGTGTGGTAGATTGTGAGGAAGGGTGTCATAGTTTGCAGGGAGACTTAGACAGGTTGCAGAGCTGGGCCGAGAGGTGGCGGTTGGAGTTTAATGCGGAGAAGTGTGAGGTAATTCACTTTGGCAGGAATAACAGATGTGTTGAGTATAGGGCTAACGGGAGGACTTTGAATAGTGTGGATTAACAGAGGGATCTAGGTGTATGTGTACATAGATCCCTGAAAGTTGGGAATCAAGTAGATAGGGTTGTTAAGAAGGCATACGGTGTCTTGGCGTTTATTGGTAGGGGGATTGAATTTAGGAGTTGCAGCGTCATGTTGCAACTGTACACAACTCTGGTGCGGCCGCACTTGGAGTACTGTGTGCAGTTCTGGTCCCCACATTACAGGAAGGATGTGGAGGCTTTGGAGAGGGTGCAGAGGAGGTTTACCAGGATGTTGCCTGGTATGGAGGGGAGGTCCTATGAGGAGAGACTGATGGATTTGGGGTTGTTTTCGTTAGAAAGAAGGCGGCTAAGAGGGGATCTTATTGAAACATATAAGATGATTAGAGGTTTAGATAGGGTGGACAGTGATAGCCTTTTTCCTCGGATGGAGAAAGCTAGCACGAGGGGGCATGGCTTTAAATTAAGGGGGGGTAGTTATAGGACGGATGTCAGGAGTAGGTTCTTTACCCAGAGGGTGGTGAGGGATTGGAATGCCCTGCCTGCTGCAGTTGTAAATGCGCCTAGTTTGGGGGCGTTTAAGAGATCCGTGGATAGGTTTATGGACGAAAAGGGATTGGTTTAGGTTAGAGGGTCATTGTTTTTTAACTGGTCGGCGCAACATTGTGGGCCGAAGGGCCTGTTCTGCGCTGTAATGTTCTATGTTCTATGTTCGGCATTGCCCCTCAACCTGGGCACCTCCTTCTGGCCCTTACCTGCTTTTATCTTTTCATCCAGAATTATCGACGTGAAATTGCCAGTCTCAACTCCTCCAATCCACTCAGCCACTCCAAGTTGTCTCCTTCTGAACTTGCTGCCCTTTGCTGTCTTAGGACAAACTCTGTCCTTGTCATCAAAACCACCGATAAGGGCGATGCCACTGTCGTCTGCTATACAGAGCTCGGCCTCACAGAGGCTGAACGCCAACTCTTCCTGAACCACGACCTGGTCACTGAACATCAAGCAACTTTTCCCGGGACTGTCATTGACTTTACCTCCAGTAGAAAACTTTCATCTACAGCTTCCAATCTCATCGTCTCCCAGCCTCAGGCAGCCCATTTCTACCTCAATCCCAATATCGATAAACAGGACTGCCCCAGTAGGCCCATTGCGTCAGCCTTTCCCTGCCTCACCGAAATCGGTTCCTCCTATCTTTGTTCTGTTCTTTGTCCTTTCATCCAGTCCCTTCCCACTGATATCCGTGATTCCTCCGATGCCCCAAGTCATATCAATGACTTCCAGTTCCCCGGCTCAAACCGCCTCCTCCAAACTATGTATGTCCAATCCATCGTCACTCCATTCCGCAACATAATGGCTTCAAAGCTCATCGCTTCTTCCTCGAATAGAGATCTGAACAATCCCCATCCACCAGCACTCTTCTCCGTCTGGTTGAACTTGTTGTCTCACTCAATAACTTCTCCTCTAACTCGTCTCACTTCCTCCAAATTAAAGGTGTGACTATGGGAGCCAGCATGGTTCCCAGTAATGTCTGTCTCTTAATGGGCTGTGTGGAACATTCCCTATTCCAGTCCTACTCCGGCCCCCTCCCACAATTCCTTTATCGATACATTGATGACTATTTTGCTGCAGCTTCATTCTCTCATCCGGATCTGGAAAAAATATCAATTTTGCTTCTAATTTCCACCCATCTATCACCTTCACATGGTCCATCTCTGACTCTTCTCTTCCCTTCTTTGACCCTCTCTGTCTCTATTTCTGTCGATACACTGTCCACTAGTGGGCAGTATAGGCCCACCGACTTCCACAGTTACTCTGACGACAGCTCCTCACACCCCATATCCCGTAAGGGCTCCATCCCGTTCTCTCAGTTCCTTCATATCCACCGCAGCAGTTTTGATGAGGCCATTTCCCAAAATAGCGCTGCCAATATGTCTTCCCTCTTCCTCAATCGTGCATTTCCACCCACTGTAGTTGACAGAGCTCTCAGCCGCGTAGAACACATCCCCCTGGCCACAGCTCTCACTACCTTCCCTCCCTCCCCGAACTAGGATAAGGTTCCACTTCTCCTCACTTTTCACCCCACCAGTCTCTGCATTCAAAGGATCACCACACACCATTTCTGCCAATTCCAGCATGATGCCACCAGTCAACACAACTTCCCCTCACACCCCACCCTCCTCAGCATTCCACAGGGACATCCTGGTCCACTTTAGCATCGCACCCTACACCTCATCTCCTTCCCATGGCCTCTTCCCATGCACTCTGAGAAGGTGCAAAAACTGCCCTCTCCCTCCTCCCTACTCACTGCCCCAGATCCTAAACATCCTTTTAAGGTGTAGCAGCACTTCACATGCACCTTATTTCATCTGGTCTACTGCATTCGCTGCTCCAATGTGATTTGCTCACCATCAGACAGACCAAATGCAGACTGGGTTATTGCTTTGTTGAACTCCTTTGTTCTGTTCACAAGCAAAGCCGAGACTTTCCTGTCACTTGCCACTTTAACACACCATCCTGCCCTCCTGTCCATATGTCTGTCTTCGGCCTTTTGTCACGTTCTAGTGAACTCCAATACAAGTTGGAGGAACAGAATCTCATCTTCTGATTCAGCACTTTACAGTTTCTGGACTGAGTATTGAGTTCAACAATTTCAGAGAATGAACTCTCTTCTCTGCCTTCACCACATTTCCATTTATTTCATTTCATTTCATTTCCAATGGTCCTGACTGTACTTCCAGCAATTTTAAATGCTCAGCTGCAAACACAATTATCCCCACCTTCCGTGTGCCGTCAGGTCACGTCAACTGGAACATTTTTGCAGGTTGAGAAAGGTTGGTTTTAGTCACCTTTGTAAACCGCTCTGAATGACTCACTGTCAATGAATCACCATCTCGGGAAGTTCTTCGCTTCAGAAAGAGTCTTTATTTCACAAGTCACTCCCTAGTTAGACCTTAATACAACACCGGAAAAGAAAACATTACCATGCTCACCACTCAATGTTTTAGTCAAATAATCCCTAAGCCATCAGGGAATAGATATTTTAGCCCAGGTGGTCCGAAACCAAAGATATTTGATGAGGTCAGACGAGACTAAAATTCTGCATTTTGAATTTAGCGTGGGTAAACATGTAACATTTCACTTCAGGTATGGTTCGCGTAACCCACTAGGGAGTTTTTATCAAACAGAGTGAATTGAAGAATACAGTTATCACAGAGCAAGAAAAGTAGCAATCACTTTTAGCAATTACAAGCAAGAAAAAAAATCAACTATGGAATTGCATAAATCTCAGCAACGAAATACACTTTCCCAACCAAATTAGTCCAATAAACAAACACCCTTTTTGGGATGAGCACAGGAAGCCCTTCAGCTTAGGTTTTGTTGTTGGATTCTGCAGCTTTTTTGACACAAGCTGACAAACTGAAGCCAGAACATCTTCCCAGAACACCGGGGAGAGAGCACCGCACCACTGCACCCAACCCAAAATCTATCCACCTTCTAACAAACTAACAATCAAACTGAAAGTCAGTGAAGAAGAATTGGGAGTGAAAAAGAAACTGTCCCACCTGACCTGTCAATCAATCTCCCCACAACACTTCAAACATTCATAAACTCCCAGGAAGTGCATTAGGCCCAAATTAAATACATAAAGTAAGCGCCTTTAAACCATTTAAGCTGTAATTAGAAGGTATTGAACAAGCAGCTCGGTGCCATGGTGAAAAATGAAGGCTGTTTACAACGACATGGAACATGTTTAAAGTACCTTTCGTAAAGGCACACAATCGTACCACACTCTGACAGATATTGGAAACCGGTCTCTCTGGTAAAACAGAACATTAAAAATGAAAGTAATACTTTGAGATTAATTACTTGGGAAGATTTACTTATTTCATAACTTCTTTCTAATGATAGAATAATACAATCATCGGGATATACGGAACACCTGAACAGGAGAAGGCCACTTCGCCCTTTGACCTGACTCCAAAATTTAATATAATCATGACTGATTGGATTATTCAATGCCTTTCACATCCATTATCCCCATGAGGCTTTTCCACACTGTTAACAAGAAACCAAACAATCTCTGCAATAAACACACAACAAATCGGAACTTCCACAGCCTCCCGCGATGGAGAAATCAAAGATTCACAACACACTGAGTGAGACAGCAGTGTGAAACACTGTGACACTGTGCTGAAGTAACACTTTAAAAATATTCCAATAAGCTAATTAAACATGATTACCCATTTATAACCACATGCTGCACTAGTCGAATGTATATTTATTATATCCTTAAATGAAATTCCAGTGTTTTTATACCTCCAATGCAGCACTAACATGTCTGTAGTTCCATGTTTTCTTTTCCCCTCACTTTCGAAATAGTTGGCTGATGTTTGCTGCCTTTGAATTCTTCGTGAACCATTGCAATATATATAGAAACAAAAAAATGGTTCACCCATACACCTCAATAACATCTGGAAGCAGAATTCCCTCAGGATGAACATTATCTGTGATGGCGATGCCTTCGATAATATCAACTTGGCCAAGGATTTGCTGGAACTCTTGGACCCAGTGTCTGTTTCTCTCTTTTTTCTCTTTCTTCTCAGACAAGTTTGTTTTATCCGTGTACCTGAACATTAGTCAATTCACACACCTCGCTCTGTGGCAATTCGGACACTCGGATATTCCTTCAGGTATTCCTCTGTGACTGGGTCCTGAACTTCCTAACTCACAGACAACAATCAGGAAGGATAGGCAACAGCACCTCCTCCACGTTCACCCTCAACACCGATGCCCCACGAGGCTGTGTTCTCAGCCCCCTACTATACTCCTTATATCCCTACGACTGTGTGACCAAATTCCCCTCCAACTCGATATTCAACTTTGCTGACGACAGCACCGTAGTGGGTCAGATCTCAAACAATGAGAGACTGAGGACAGGAATGAGATAGAGAATCTGGTGAACGAGTGCAGCAACAATAATCTCTCCCTCAATGACAACAAAATGAAGGAGATTGCATCGACTTCAGGAAGCGTAAAGGAGAAAGTAGAAAGGGTCGAGAGCATCAAGTTTTTAGGTGTCCAGATCACCAACAAACTGTCCTGCTCCCTCCAAGCTGACACTATAGTTCGGAAAGCCCATCAACGCCTCTACTTTCTCAGAAGACGAAGGAAGTTGGGCCATGCCAGCAAGGACTCTCACCAACTTTTACAGATGCACCATAGAAAGTATTCTTTCTGGTGTATCACAGCTTGGTATGGGCTCCTGCTCTGCCCGAGACTGCAAGGAACTACAAAAGTGGTGAATATAGCCCAATCCATCATGCAAGCCACCCACCCATCCACTGACTCTGTCTCCACGCACCCCAGACATTCCCTGATCCACCTTCTTCCTTCAGGAAAAAGATACAAAAGTCTGAGGTCATGTACCAAATGTACCTCACAAATTTGGTGGAGTTTTTTGAGGGGGTGACAAAAACGGTTGATGAGGGTAGAGCCATGGATGGCATCGATATGGATTTTATTAAAGGGTTTGACAAAGTCCGTCATGGCAGGTTGGTGCAAAAGGTTAAATCTCATGGGATAAAAGGAGAGGTGGCTAGATGGGAAGAGAGCTGGCTTGGCCACAGAAGACAGAGGGTAGCAGTGGGGGGGTCCTTTTCCGGCTGGAGGTCTGTGACCAGTGGTGTTCCGCAGGGATCTGTCCTGGGACCTCTCCTCTTTGTGATATATATAAATGATTTGGAAGAAGGTGTAACTGGTGTGATCAGTAAGTTTGCAGATGACACGAAGATGGCTGGACTTGTGGATAGCGATGAACATTGTTGGAGAATACAGCAGGATATAAATAGGCTGGAAAATTGGGCGGAGAAATGGCAGATGGAATTTAATCCAGATAAATGCAAAGTGCTGCATTTTGGTAGAACTAATGTAGGGGGGAGTGATACAGTAAATGGCAGAACCATCAAAAGTATAAATATACAGAGGGACCTGGGTGTGCAAGCCCACAGATCCTTGAAGGTGGCAGCACAGGTGGAGAAGGTGGTGAAGAAGGCATATGGCATGCTTGCCTTTACAGGATGGGGTAAAGAGGATTAAAAATGACATCTGATGTTACAGCTGTATAGAACGTTGGTTAGGCCACATTTGGAGTACTGCGTCCAGTTCTGGACACCGCACTACCAGAAGGACGTGTAGGCTTTGGACAGAGTACAGAGGAGGTTTACCAGGATGTTGCCTGGTATGGTGGGTCTTAGCTATGAGGAGGGATTGGGTAAAGTGTGGTTGTTCTCCCTGGAAAGATGGAGAATGAGGGGAGACCTAATGGAGGTGTGTAAAATTGTGAGGGGTATGGATAGGGTGAACAGTGGGAAGCTTTTTCCCAGGTCAGAAGTGACAAACACGAGGGGTCACGGGTTCAAGGTGAGGGGGGCGAGGTTTAACTCAGATATCAGAGGGATGTATTTTACACAGAGGGTGGTGGGGGCCTGGAATGCACTGCCAAGCAGGGTGGTGGAGGCAGACACGCTGGGATCGTTTAAGACTTATCTGGATAGTCACATGAGCGGCACCGCAGCACAGTGGTTCGCACTGCTGCTTCACAGCTCCAGGGTCCTCAGTTCGATTCCCGGCTCGGGTCACTGCCTGTGTGGAGTTTGCACATTCTCCTCGTGTCTGCGTGGGTTTCCTCCGGGTGCTCCGGTTTCCTCCCACTGTCCAAAGATGTGTGGGTTAGGTTGATTGGCCGTGCGAAGATATTCCCCCTTAGTGTCCAGGGATGTGTAGGTTAGAGGGATTAGTGGGTATAATATGAAGGGATATGGGGGTAGGGCCTGGGTGGGATTGTGTTCGGTGCAGACTCGATGGGCCGAAGGGCCTCTTTCCGCACTGTAGGGTTTCTATGATTCTATGATTCAGACTGGGAATGGAGGGATAGAGAAGAATGGTCCAGTTGGACCAATGAGCGGCACAGGCTTGGAGGGCCGAAGGGCCTGTTTCCTGTGTTGTATTGTTCTTTGTTATTTGTTCTTTTAAGAACATCTTCTTCCGTGCTGCTGTCAGACATTTGAATGGCCTCACCTTGCATTAAATTGATCTTTCTCGACACCCTGGCTATGACTGTAACACAACATTCCGCACTCTTTCATTTCCTTTTCTATGAACGGTATGCTTTGTCTGTCTTCTGCACAAGAAACAATACTTTTCACTCTGTGTTAATAGATGTGACAATAATAAATCAAATCAAATCAAATCAAATAGAAGTGATCTCCAATCCCTTTAATCGTGTCGTTTTTCCATCCTTGCACATACGTCAAACTGCAAATTTTGTGACAGTTCTGTTGTCTGAGGTTTTTTCACCTTTTGTCGAACTTTGAAAGCTCTCTCAGAACTTGTTGAGGTTCCCACTTTAAACTCCACCCATTTCATTGCAGAATGGAAACAGAAATTTCCCACAGTGCAGAAGTAGGCAATTCGGCTGCTGGATTCCACATTGAATCCCTGAAGAGAATCCTACCCCAATCCCACCCCACCCCGCTCAATCTCCATAACCCCACACATTTCCCATCGCTAATCCTTTTAACTACGATGCCAGTGTGAGTGCCTATCCCCACCTGCGGTAAATCTTCTCCCCACACTCCCTCCCTTTGAATTTACCATTTCCAAGGGCATCAAAAAAATTCCTGTTTTAAATTCCACAAAGAGCCGGCAGTTATTTGATGCGATACCAGTTGCTCAGTCCAGGCTCTTCAAATCCCGAATGGATACTGGGAACAGAACGATGATGCAATTTGTGTTTGTTGAGGGTTTTATTTTCAGAAACTCAGATATAAAACTTTTGAAATGAAAGTTGATGGTTATTTACTCGAGTTAAAGATTTATTACAATGAAGAAGAAGTGATATTTAAAGCAGAACAGCACCTCCTTCCAGGAATTAGTACTTTGAAAATTACCCCTTAAAGATTTCAGTTTATGTAATCAAATCTTTAGAAGGTCTTCAGATACTGCCTTCTATACCGCTCCCATGGTTAGTGAAATTTTGGTTTATTAATTTATGATGTGCAATATGCAAGCTCTTTTCCTGTCCTTCTGCAGAGTGATAAAACTGTTCCCTGCTCCTGGGAACACAATCAACTCAATTTACTTTGCTGTCTCAGTGTTACTCCCGGGTTTCTAATATTAAAAATAAAACTATTTCATATTCCTGGTTTTTGTTATACAGTTGTAAATCCCCCGTTGCAATTTAGATCTTTTAACAAACCAATGCACTTCCAGGTAACTGTGAAAATGAAAGAAACTGAAGAAATAAAATCCAAACACCATTTAAAAATCTAGATTCTCACCAACACTCAGGGATCAAAAAGTAGATTTTCACGATTTTGTAAAAAATGTTATGTCTTCCCAAATATTATTTACTTTGATCCATTACATGATGGAGCAGCAAACTTACAACCCAACAACTTCCCTTCTGTTCACGGTATACATTCACCTCTATTGGATAGAGGGTGATATCTCACTCGCTCCTCTGCTCGACCAGATCCATCACCACATATCCTCTCTGCATGTCATCAATCACAAACACTCCCCCAGTGCCTGTTGCACAGATCCCAAAATTCCAATGTGGTGAAATGCTCCATTAATTCCACATATACTGATACCCACATTGTTTATCTGCTCTGTCACTCACCTCACCAGTGTAACGGTTTTCTCACTCCATCTCTGCCAGTTATAACACACACATTCTCCCACTGTGATTTTGTTCTATCCCATCCACTCGCGAATTGCTTGTTTATCTATCACCTGCTCTTATTTTGTGCAGCATTCAAATCTCATCAATTGGTATAAATGCTGAATCATCCATTCCACACATGCTCCTAATGGATGAATCCATTTCCCTCTATAATTGTCACCATCGCATCATCTTCCCGGTATTGGTTTCTGGGAGGTCCATGATGCTGGGTGGAGGTGTGGAGGTGGAGGGGACAGAGGGATGTCCGTCTGTATTCAATCTTTGAAGGTTAAATTTGCTGCTTGCTATGCAAGGAACCGACTGAGAAGTTTCAGCGTCGCAACAAATTCTAATGTTGTTCATATCCCACTGCGAGTTTCCTGCAGCGTTTATTGCCACCGTTTAGACAGGCTCTCCTACATTGTCAAAAAGAGTTCAGCACCACCACAGCAACAGGGTGTTCCCGCCATGCCCCATATTCAGATTTAATTCTCGACAATCTATAAACACATCAACCGGGTACAACCTGCTCTTCACATTTGCACCAGTCACGTTGGAAATGTGCAATTAAATCAAGGATTCCATGAATTATTCTTTGCCTGTTATGAGCATCATTGAATTAATTGCACAACCAGCATAAAGGGACGTTTGGGCACATTCTTCAAAAGCTCTCTGAACCTCCTCTGGGTCACAGCATATATACAAGTATTTGTGCAGCAACTCATGAGCTGAAGCATGAAGCCGAATTCCTGAACAGAATCATCCATCCAAGCAGCATGATACCCCAAATAAAACATTCGCCTCCATACAGAGTATACCATTATCGTTGCCCATAAAATGATAAAATTCACTGAGATAGCAAAGAGTAAAGGAGGAAGGGGGGTGAGGAGCGGAGGCCTCAGCCTCTTAATCTGCATAACAGGTTTGAGGTTCTTGCTTCCAGTCTGGAAGAGGACGAGGCAGGTGAGGTTGGTGAGCAGACTGCACACGGTACAGTGATGCAGCAGGACATAGGCAAAGAGAAGGGGAAAAGGAACGTAGTAGTGATTGGAGATAGTGGGGTGAAGAGTATTGACACTGTCCTTTGTCACAATGACAAAGTGCACAGAAGGGTGTGTTGTCTGCCTGGTGCTCGGGTACAGGATGTCACAGCTGGGCTGCAGAGGAACCTGGAGTGGGAGGGTGAGAACCCGGTCGTTGTAGTACATGTGGGTGCCGGCGACGTAGGCAAAGTGCGGACTGAGGATCTGCAGAGGGAGTATGAGAAGCTGGGAATGGAATTAAAAAGTAGAACCGACAAGGTGGTCGTCTCTGGGCTACTGCCTGAACTGAGTGCAGACGGTCGTAGGGTTGACAGGATAAAGGAAGTGAATGGGTGGCTCAGGGATTGGTGTGGGAGGAATGGGTTCGAATTTATGGGGCATTGGCACCAGTATTGGGGTAGGTGGGACTTGTTCGGGCGGGATGGTGTTGGTCTGAATCGTGCTGGGACCAGAGTGTTGGCGAATCGAGTAAAGAGGACTGTAGACAGGGCTTTAAACTAATTAGGGGGGGGGAGGGTGCGAGGGTAGGTGACGCTACGAGGTCTAAAGTTAAGGATAGGGTACAGGTAAGGGAAGAGGCCGAGGATGTCCCAATTGGTGGCGTTACGGCAAATAGGGTCCAGGTGAAGGCTGGGATGAAAGCGCTTTATCTGAATGCACGAAGCATTCGGAATAAAGTGGATGAGCTGGTGGCGCAGATCGACACAAATGGATACGATCTGGTGGCCATTACAGAGACGTGGCTGCAAGGTGACAGGGACTGGGAGATGAATGTACAGGGCTATCAAGTGTTTAGGAAGGATAGGCAGGAGGAAAGAGGGGGTGGCGTAGCTCTGCTGATTAAGGATAGTATCAAGGTGGTAGCAAGGGATGATATCGGAGCCAAAGAGCAGAACGTGGAATCGTTGTGGGTGGAGATTAGGAACAGGAAAGGGAGGAAGACGCTGGTGGGTGTCGTCTATAGGCCCCCGAATAATGATCTGGAGGTGGGGCGGGCTGTTAACACGCAAATAAGTGCGGCGTGCAGGAATGGGACGGCAGTAGTTATGGGAGATTTCAATCTGCATATTGATTGGTCGACCCATGTTGGACGAGGTGGGCTCGAGGAGGAGTTCTTGGAATGCTGCCGGGATAATTTCCTTGAACAGTGTGTGTTGGAGCCGACGAGGGAGCAAGCTATCTTGGATCTGGTGCTATGTAATGAGGCGGGTAGAATTAGGGACCTTGTGGTGAAGGATCCTCTTGGAGAGAGTGATCATTGTATGGTGGAGTTTCTGGTGCAGATGGAGGAGGAGAAAGTGGGTTCCCGGACGCGCGTCCTTTGTTTGAATAGAGGGGAGTATGGTAGGATGAGAGAAGAATTGGCGAATGTGGACTGGGGGAATGTGTTGGAAGGTAGGTCTGCTGAGGAGCAGTGGAGGATCTTTAAGGAGATCTTTCTTGGTGCTCAGCAGAAATTTATTCCGATGGTTAAAAAGGACAGTAGGAAGAGAGGTAATAAGCCGTGGATAACGAAGGAGGTGAAGGAAAGTGTTAAATTAAAAGCGGAGGAATTTAGAGTAGCTAAGAGCAGTGGGCGAGAAGAGGATTGGGAAAGGTTTAAATGTCAACAAAGATTGACAAAGAAGTTGATAAAGGAGGGTAGGAGAAGCTATGAGGCTGGGCTAGCACTTAATATAAAAAAGGATAGCAAGAGTTTTTATAAATATATAAAAAGGAAGAGGCTGGCTAGGGTGAACGTTGGTCCTTTAGAGGATGAGAAAGGGGAGCTAGTGGTAGGGGATGGGGATATGGCGAAGGTCTTGAATAACTTTTTTGTTTCTGTCTTCACGGAGGAGGACGTGAATAATTTGCCGGGTGTTAGCGATGGAAAGGTGGTAGGAATGGAGGGTCTTAATGACATTACTGTTACTAGAGAGGTGGTGCTCGACAGACTGGAGGGGCTGATTGTGGACAAGTCCCCAGGACCGGATGGAATGCATCCGAGGGTTCTGAAAGAAATGGCGGAGGTGATAGTGGATGCCTTGGTGGTTATTTTCCAGACGTCGCTGGATTCCGGGGAAGTGCCGGAAGATTGGAAAACGGCTAATGTTACGCCGTTGTTTAAGAAGGGTGCCAGGCAAAAGGCGGGGAATTATAGGCCGGTTAGTTTAACGTCTGTGGTAGGTAAAATGTTAGAATCCATCATTAAGCAGGAAATTGCGAGGCATCTTG
Source organism: Carcharhinus amblyrhynchos (assembly GCF_965287045.1). Classification (NCBI taxonomy): domain Eukaryota; kingdom Metazoa; phylum Chordata; class Chondrichthyes; order Carcharhiniformes; family Carcharhinidae; genus Carcharhinus; species Carcharhinus amblyrhynchos. The sequence goes on from NC_137355.1 coordinate 1,583,935, forward strand.
AAGGGAATTGCTTGATAGGGCGGACGCAACACGGTTTCATTAAAGGGAAGTCGTGTCTGACAAATTTACTGGAGTTCTATGAGGATGTGTCTAGGGCAGTGGATAGAGGAGAGCCGGTGGATGTGGTCTTTCTGGATTTTCAGAAGGCATTTGACAAGGTACCTCACAAGAGGTTATTGCAGAAGGTCAGGGGACATGGAGTTGGGGGTAGGGTGTTAGCGTGGATAGAGGATTGGTTGTCAAATAGGAGGCAGAGAGTGGGGGTCAATGGGTGCTATTTGGATTGGCGGATGGTGACTAGTGGGGTGCCCCAGGGGTCGGTGCTGAGGCCTCAGCTATTTACCATTTATATAGATGATCTGGAGGAGGGAACCGAGTGCAGGGTGTCGAAATTTGCTGATGACACCAAGATTGGGGGAACGGCAAATTGTGCGGAGGGTGTGGAGAGTCTGCAGAAGGATCTAGATAGGCTGGGCGAATGGGCCAGGAAATGGCAAATGGAATTTAATGTTGGCAAGTGTGAGGTGGTCCACTTTGGTAGGAAGAATGGTAGGAAGGACTATTACTTACGTGGCGAAAAACTGCAGCAGGCGACGGTGCAGAGGGACCTCGGGGTCCTTGTGCATGAGTCGCAAAAACCCAGCTTGCAGGTGCAGCAGGTGGTCAGGAAGGCGAATGGGATGCTGGCCTTCATAGCGAGGGGGATTGAATATAAAAGTAGGGAGGTCTTGCTGCAGCTGTATAGGGCATTGGTGAGGCCGCAGCTGGAGTACTGTGTGCAGTTTTGGGCGCCGCACCTGCGCAAGGATATTTTGGCCCTGGAGGGAGTGCAGAGGAGGTTTACTAGGCTGATACCGGAGTTGAGGGGATTGAGCTATGAGGAGAGGCTGAATAAACTAGGCTTGTACTCGTTAGAGTTTAGAAGAATGAGGGGAGATCTCATTGAGACGTATAAGATGATGAATGGGATGGATAGGATAGAGGTGGAGAGACTCTTCCCGCTCAAAAAAGACAGTAGGACTAGGGGGCACAGCCTCAAGATAAAGGGGAGGCGGTTTAGAACGGAGTTGAGGAGGAACTTCTTCACTCAAAGGGTGGTGAATCTCTGGAATTCTCTGCCCGTTGAAGTGGTGGAGGCTGCCTCGCTAAATATTTTTAAGAAGCGGGTTGATGGGTTTTTGATAAGAGAAGGGATTAAGGGTTATGGGGAGAGGGCGGGAAAGTGGAACTGAGCCACGACAGATCAGCCATGATCTTATTGAATGGCGGGGCAGGCTCGAAGGGCTAGATGGCCTACTCCTGCTCCTATTTCTTATGTTCTTATGTTCTTAAAATAATAGATTTCCTTCGATTCTGCATCTCTGAGTCTTTGGTACTTTTCCCATTGACAGCAGTTCGGAGTCTCATGCGAGATCTACTGGTCACTAAAATGTGCCTGATGGTGCAAATATTGAACAACAGAATCAGAACAAATGGGACACAGGGGTTTAGAATATGATGGCTAAATTCAACGGCAATCCAGACAGGAGAATCAATGACACTGAAAGGTACAATACAAAACCATGGGTTGTTAACCAACCCATACGAATTTGACAGCATAAAATACCAAAAAATGTTCTTACAACAGCTCAAAACAGTGATTGATCCCAGGACAACTTTAGCCATTTTGTCGGTGCAAAATTTACTTTTCAGCATGGGTCAACAAATTGTCACAAGTCGATCAAAGGTGAAAGCGACAGTGAACCAAACAGAAGAGTCAGTAGCTGCATAAAGGAGCACAGCGTGGATATTACACACATCCATGTCGCAGAGGAATTGGAAATGCTCCCAATAAACAATTGGAATTTGTCTCAATATCACATCAAAAATAACGACCAGTAGATCTGCGGCTGCCATCGAAACCAGGTAGTGTGTTACACATTTGGAGAGACCACATCTTTCCTGAGAGAGTATTCCAATTGTCATCACGTTAACTTTAAGGAGCAGAAATAAATCCAGATATTAGACATCAAGCTTTATAGGCACAGACTATGGAAGCATTTTGCTGTGTTAATTCATCCTGAGATTTCTGGAATTAACGCAAGTGAAGGAACAGCAAAGTCTGCAAAATTCTACAAAATATTCACAATGAAATGATCAAAGGCATCGTGGTCAAATTGCCAATCCTTCTTCATATCATTGCAATGACTATCTTCCTATCCAGAAACAATTCAACATTAAGCAACCGATAATGCTGGAAAACATTCAACTCTGATGAATGAACTCAACTGACATTTGGCCGAGCTGTGTTTGACTCTGACAGATTTAAATATTTAACTGGAAATGTTCATGCTGATAGAATATAACCTGCCTGCTCTGATTTCAAAATGGATCTAATTTCAAAGTAACTGCATCCATGGACAAAATCCAAGAGTGCCTGCTGAGTGTTTTGGAAGGAAACCTGGAGGTGGTGATGTTCTCATTTACCATCAGTTTTTATCCAGCTGGATAGTGAGGGCTGTGATTTTTAAAGGAGATGTCAATGGTGATTTGCTGAAGTTCTGCAGACCATGCTGAGATGGTGCTCACTGTCAGCCGTGGGGAAAGAACATGTTGTTGGAAGAGATGGAAAATAAGCGAGCTCCTTTTATCCTGGGTGATGTTGATCTTCCTGCGTGTAGGTAGAGCTTCGCTCATCCAGACAAATAGAGACAAGAACAGAAGAAATAGGAGCAGGAGTAGGCCATCTAGCCCTTCAAGCCTGCCCCACCATTCAATAAGATCATGGCTGATCTGTCATGGCTCAGTTCCACATTCCCGCCCTCCCCCCATAATCCTTAATCCCCTTGCCAATCAAAACCCTATCAACCAGTGTCTTAAATATATTTAGTGAGGCAGCCTCCACCACTTCAACGGGCAGAGAATTCCAGAGATTCACCACCCTTTGAGTGAAGAAGTTCCTCCTCAACTCCGTTCTAAACCGCTCCCCCTTTATCTTGAGGCTGTGCCCCCTAGTCCTACTGTCCTTTCTGAGCAGGAAGAGCCTCTCCACCTCTATCCTATCCATCCCATTCATCATCTTATATGTCTCAATGAGATCTCCCCTCATTCTTCTAAACTCTAACAAGTACAAGCCTAGTTTATTCAGCCTCTCCTCATAGTTCAACCCCCTCAACTCCGGTATCAGCCTCGTAAACCTCCTCTGCACTCCCTCCAAGGCCAAAACATTCTTGCATAAGCGTGGCGACCAAAACTGCGCACAGTAGTCCAGCTGCGGCCTCACCAGTGCCCTATACAGCTGCAGCAAGACCTCCCTACTTTTATATTCAATCCCCCTCGCGATGAAGGCCAGCATCCCATTCACCTTCCTGACCACTTGCTGCACCTGCAGGCTGGGTTTTTGCAACTCATGCACAAGGACCCGAGGTCCCTCTGCACCGTCGCCTGCTGCAGTTTTTCACCATATAAGTAATAGTCCTTCCTACCATTATTCCTACCAAAGTGGACCACCTCGCACTTGCCAACATTAAATTCCATTTGCCAGTTCCTGGCCCATTCGCCCAGCCTATCTAGATCCTTCTGCAGACTCTCTACACCCTCCGCACAATTTGCCGTTCTACCAATCTTGGTGTCATCAGCAAATTTCGACACCATACACTCAGTTCCCTCCTCCAGATCATCCAGATAAATGGTAAAAAGCTGAGGCCACAGCACCGACCCCTGGGGCACTCCACTAGTCACCAACCGCCAATCCGAATAGCACCCATTGACCCCCACTCTCTGCCTCCTATTTCACAGCCAATCCCCTATCCACGCTAACACCCTACCCCCAACTTCATGCTCCTTTACCTTCTGTAATAACCTCTTGTGCAGCACCTTATCAAACGCCTTCTGAAAATCAAGAAACACCACATCCACCGGCTCTCCTCTATCCACCGCCCGAGACACATCCTCATAGAACTCCAACAAATTCGTCAGACACGACTTCCCCTTAACAAAACCGTGCTGCGTCTGCTCTATCAAACAATTCTCCTCAAGATGCCTCGCTATTTTCTCCTTGATCACGGATTCTAACATTTTACCTACAACAGACATTAAACTAACCGGCCTATAATTCCCTGCCTTTTGCCTGCCACCCTTCTTAAACAACGGCGTAACATTAGCCATTTTCCAATCTTCCGGCACTTCCCCGGAATCCAGCGACGTCTGGAAAATAACCACCAAGGCATCCACTATCACCTCCGCCATTTCTTTCAGAACCCTCGGGTGCATTCCATCCGGTCCTGGGGACTTGTCCACAATAAGCCCCTCCAGTCTGTCAAGCACCGCCTCTCTAGTAACAATAATGTCATTAAGACCCTCCACTCCTACCATCTTTCCATCGCTAACACCCGGCAAATTATTCACATCCTCCTCCGTGAAGACCAAAACAAAAAAGTTATTCAAGGCCTCAGCCATTTCCCCATCCCCTACCACTAAGTCCCCCCTCTCATCCTCTAAGGATCCAACGTTCACCCGAGTCAGCCTCTTCCTTTTTATATATTTATAAAAACTCTTGCTATCCTTTTTTATATTAAGCACTCACCCAGCTTCATAGTTTCTCCTACCCTTCTTTATCAACTTCTTTGTCAATCTTTTTTGGCATTTAAACCTCTCCCAATCCTCTTCTCACCCACTGCTCTTAGCTATTCTAAACGCATCAGCTTTTAATTTAACACTTTCCGTTACCTCCTTCGTTATCCACGGCTGATTACCTCTCCTCCTACGATCCTTTTTAACCATCGGGATAAATTTCTGCTGAGCACCAAGAAAGATCTCCTTAAAGATCCTCCACTGTTCCTCAACAGACCTACCTTCCAATGCACTCCCCCAATCAACATTCGCCAATTCCTCTCTCATCCTACCGTACTCCCCTCTGTTCAAACAAAGGACACATGTCCAGGAACCCTCCATCTGCATCAGAAACTCTACCATACAATGATCACTCTTCCCAAGAGGATCCTTCACCACAAGGTCCCTAATTCTACCTGCCTCATTACATAACACCAGATCTAAGATAGCTCGCTCCCTTGTCGGCTCCAACACACACTGTTCAAGGAAACTATCCCGGCAGCATTCCAAGAACTCCTCCTCGAGCCCACCGTGTCCAACATGGGTCGACCAATCAATATGTAGATTGAAATCCCCCATAATTATCGCTGTTCCATTCCTGCATGCCGCATTTATTTGCGCGCTAACAGCCCGCCCCACCTCCAGATCATTATTCAGGGGCCTATAAACGACACCCACTAGCGTCTTCCTCACTTTGCTGTTCCTAATCTCCACCCACAACGATTCCACTTTCTGCTCTTTGGTTCCTATATCATCCCTTACTACCACCCTGATGCTATCCTTAATCAGCAGAGCTACGCACCCCCCTTTTTCCCCCTGCCTATCCTTCCTAAACACTTGATACCCCTGGATATTCAGCTCCCAGTCCCTGTCACCTTGCAGCCACGTCTCTGTAATGGCCACCAGATCATATCCATTTGTGCTGATCTGCATCACCAGCTCATCCACTTTATTCCAAATGCTTCGTGCATTCAGATAAAGTACCTTCATCCCAGCCTACACCTGGACCCTATTTGCTGGAATGCCACCAACCTTGCTCACGCCCCCTATTCCTTTTCTAATTGGGACATCCTTGGCCTCTTCCCTTACCTGTACCCTCTCCTTTACTTTAGACCCCGTAATTTCACCTACCCTCGCACTCTCCCCTCCCCTAACTCCATCACACTGCGGACTTGCAACTCTTAGATTGCAGACGGGCTTTGGGAGTCATAAAGCGAGTTACTACCCGTTGGATTTAAGGCTACTCACCACATTTTGCATTCTCAGAATGAGTATGTTGTTGTAGTTTGATTTCTGTTTGTGGTAACTCCCAATGCATGTTGATACACGGGGGCAGGGAGGAGTGGGGACTAGCAGTGTAGCCAATCTGTTGTTGTACTTGTTTCATTTCTGTATTTTAAGGATGAAAATCTGTTATCATTACCTGATCTGGCCTTCCTGTGATTCCAGATTCACAGGAATATGATTGATTCCTAC